>NC_046662.1:44844218-44874029 GCF_010883055.1 Belonocnema kinseyi | reverse complement strand
ACTGGTGAATATTATGCATCATTATTAGAGCAGCTGAAAGAAGAAATTTAAAAAAAAACGACCACATTTGGCGAGAAAAAAAATTCTCTTTCATCACGACAAAAAAATTGTTTTTATACTTCATTCTAAGGACTTATTGAACTACCCTCGTATTTTTAAAATTATTTAAATCGTTGTGAAATCTTTGGAAAATCATGGATGTCTTTGTTAAATCTTTTAAATCTGTTTAAAGTCTTCAATATATATGGGAAATCTTTCTTAACTCTTTAGAAATCTTGGCGAAATATTTGAAATCTTGAATATCCATCAGAAATCTATCTGAACTCTGTGGGAATCTTGGCGAAATGTTTGTGAAATCTTTAGAAAATCTTTGTGAAGCCTTTCTGAAATCTTTAGGATTCTTTGCAAAATATTTAGTATTTATATAAATATTTAGTGAAAGTAGTGAAATCTTTGGCAATATGAAATTTATACCTGTATTTATTATTTATTATTATTTATTTACTATTTATTTATTATTACTAATTTGCAATTTCTGAATGTTATAATATTATTATTTTATGTAAACATTGCATCATTCAATATTATACATCTGTTCTGCTATTCTCCTATTAATAAAAATTTATTTCTGAACATTTTCACATTTTCAAAAAGGTATGAAAAATTAAATTATGGGAAAAACTTATTTTGAAGAATTCGAAAAACTTAATTTTAAAAGAATGATTCAAAGTCTTAAGTATTTCAAATGCGTGGAAAAATAATATGGAAGATTTTAAGACAATTCTTTTTTTTAGGATTTAAAATTGATTTCTTTATGAATTCGAAAAGAAAAAAATATTACAAAACATTTTTAATTATTTCCTAAAATTTTGAAAAAAAGGTTTCAAACCAAAAATTAGAAGCTTTAAAAGTTTTGAAAGGTTTCGAATAAATAAACAAATTTTCTTAAAATTCCCATGAAAATTTGGAAGTTTTTAATAAAATTTTTTACATTTTGAATGATTTTTAAGATTTTTGACTATAATCCGAGTCACATAAAAACATTTTTAGAATTTCAAGAGGTGTTGAAAAGATTTTAAACATTTGTAGACGCAATTTAGGCGAAAAAACTGGGTAGATAAAATTGTGTTGTGGATTTTGTCGTTTTTCCAAAAAGATAGTTTTTACATTGAACGCTATTTTTCACGATTAACACAAAAACTACTCGTCATATAAAAAAATTAGTCCGAAAAAATTTGTCGCTCTTTCTTGGATGAGCAAATTTTGTCTATAAATTTTTTAATAGATTTTGTGTCGTTTCCACAAAATATTATTTAGGATTTAAAAATTTTATTTTTTGTCACAATTTTTGTCCATTTATTTATTCGTAGCTTGTGTCGTTCGTCTAGAAATTTGATTTTTTATCTTCAATGCTGTCTTTCACGAATAACAGAAATTAGGTGTCCTATAATAAAAATGATCACCAACAAATTTATAGACCCTTTCCAAGTGCATAATTTTTGTTAAAAAAATCTTTTTTCATATATTGTACAGTTTGAACGAAGAGTAGAATTTTGTATTTTTCATGTTTTTTTTGTGTGATAAAAATTTTCGTTTTTTCGAAAAAATTTCAAAAAATCGTCATGACAATAAACGTTTTTCTTTTTTTTGATTTCTTATACAGTGTGTTTTTTGGCAAAAATTTTAATTTTCGTTTTTTTTTAAGTTTTAAAATGCTACGACTATCGTAATTTATCTTTTATCGAAAACAATCATACGGATGAATTATTTGAATTTCTAAGTACTACCAATGGTTGTACATAAAATTTTCAAATGTAAACATTAATTCTCTACCAAAGAAGTTTAATTTCGAACCGAGGAATAAATTTTTAAGAAAGTTAATTTTGAGCAAAAAGAAAGGAATTTTTATAAAAAGACTTGAATAATAATATAAAATATTATATATTATACATTAAAATATAATTTAAAATGATGAATATTAAAAAAATTAATTTTTTTAGAAAGTAGTCCGAAGAAAAATTGTTTTCGACCGAACAAATAAATGATACGAAATATTGTATTACTACAAACTATTCTTTAAAAATTGAATACTCATAGAAAATTTTTTTCTGCTCTTCATGAAATTGAAAGAAGACAATTTTACATTTCACCTACCGCGAAAATTGTTAATTGACAAATATGAACATTTTCCATATCATGTCTCTTGAATTCTATTCGATGCGACTTTTGATATTTATCAATTATATTAAATAAATATATTTTTAATTCGTGCTGAAAAGCTCGAATATCCACGGTTTTTTCTTAATAATCGGAACAAAGTTATTTTTATTGTTAAATAAAAAAAACTGATTTTGGGGATTAAAATTAGTTTTTAAAATCTTTCTTCCTAATTTGAAAATTTGTGAGTCTGCGAAATTATTAGTAATCTTTAATACATCCAGAGAAAAATTATGTAAAAGTTTAAGAAATTATTTCTTTTGATTTTCATAAATCAGAATAAGTAATACTTAATCAAATAGAAGTTATTTTTAATGTACTGTTTACATTTAAATTGGTGCAATTTAACATGAGGTTGGATCATATTTTAAAACCTCCACCAACAAAACTTTTTTACAAGTTCTTGGTTCGAAATTTAAAAAAAAGAATTATATTGACACTTGATCAATTTTAACTTGCTATATTCGCTTTTGAAATAATCTCTTTTCTGCTCATCATGTACCTACAGCAATTTGGCGATTTTCTATATTATTTCAATCAAAATTTAAAAACACAAGGAAATCTTGAAAAAGTAGATTCAAAAATTTTTTCCCAATGATTTTAAAGAAACACTCAAAATAAACTTAACTTCTGCTGCTGGATATATTTTCTAAACTTATTGTAAAGTCATTTCCGTCATTAATAGTTCAATCAAAAAATCTCCAGTGATTTTGATTGTGGGAAAATGTCAGGTCCGTATCATGTCACATGTGGCAAGTCTCTCTGCGGCAAGTTACATCTGTGGCATGTCACATCTGCGGAATGTTTTATCTGCGGTATGTCACAGCTGCGGCATGTCACATTATGGCATGTCTCATCTGCGGCATGTCACAACTGCAACATCTGTACCTAGCGGGTTCTCTCTCGCGCGGAATTTCTCACTGTTAAATTTACATTTTTGCGGCATCTCTCCCCAGTAACAATTCTTCCAGTGGCATGTCTCCCTTTCAAAAAATGTTTAATGTCTAATTAAAAATGGCTCAACTGAGGTAAGTCTCTCTGGACTAGTTGTCTTTCCAGTGGTATCTCTTATCCGGAAAAAGTTTTCGAGTCCATATTAAAATATTAAAACTGCGGCAAGCCTCCCAGGACTGACTTTCACATCTGCGGCATCTCTCGCCCGCGGCAAGACTCGACAGAGGCATCCCTCATTCGAGAATAATTTTGCAGTTCACAGCAAAGTGGAAAAATGCGGCAGGCCTTTCAGGAATAATTGTCACATCTGCGGCATCTCTCATCAGCGGCAAGTCTCCCTAGCGGCATCTTTTCCCCAAGAAAAATTTGTAAGCACTTCCAAAGATGGACCAACTTCAGCAAGATGAAAAAATTGCGGCAAGTCTCTCCAGTGTCATCTCTCTTCCAAGAAAATTTCTTAAGTATTTCCCAATAAGGCAAAATTGCGGCAAGTCTCTCCAGCGGCATCTCTCCCCAAGACAATTTTTTAAGTATTTCTAAAGATGATAAAATGCGACAAGTCTCTCTAGCGGCATCTCTCTCCCAAAAACATTTTTTAAGTATTTCCAAAGGTGGCAAAATTGCGGCAAGTCTTCCCAGCGGCATCTCTCTCAAAAGACAATTTTTTTACTATTTCTGAAGATGACAAAATTGCGGCAAGTCTCTTCAGCGGCATCGCTCTCCCAAGAAATGTTTTAAGTATTTCCAAAGGTGGCAAAAATGCAGCTAGTCTTCCAAGCGGCATCTCCCCCTCAAGAAAATTGGCTAAGTACTTATACAGATGGCAAAACTGTGGAAAGTTTCCCAAGCGGCATCTCTCCATAAAGCCATTTTTCTCAGTACTTCCCAAGATGATAAAATGCGGCAAGTTTTCAAGCGGCATCTCTCCCCAATACAATTTTTTAAGGATACCTAAAGATGACAAAATTGCGGCAAGTCTCTTCAGCGTTATCTCTCCTCCAAGAACATTTTTTAAGTATTTCCAAAGAAGGCAAAATTGCAGCAAGTCTCCCTAGCGGCATCTCTCTCCCAAGGTAATTTTTTGAGTTCTTGCAAAGATGCCAAAACTGCCATCTTAAAAAACTTTTAAAACTTTCATTGGAGATAGATACCGCTGGGGAGACTTGCTGCAGTTTTGCCATTTTTTGAATCACCTAAAAAATTTTCTTGCGGAGAGATGCCTCTGGGCAGACTTGCCGCAGTTTTGCCATTTTTCGAAGTACTTAAAAAATTTGCATTGTGGGAGAGATGCCACTGAGGAGACTTGCCACAGTTTTGCGATCCTTGAAAGTACTTCAATAAATTTTCTTGGGAAATAGATACCGCTAGGGAGACTTGCCGCTGTTCTGCCATCTCTGGAACTACTTTGATAATTGGCTTGTGAGAGAGATGCCTCTGGGAGATTTTGTCATCTTTAGAAATAATGGAAAAATCGTCTCAGGAGAGAGATGCCGCTTGAGAGAGTTGCCGCAGTTTTACCATTCTTAGAACTAATTAGAAAATTGTCTTGATGAAGAGAAGCCGCTGCGGAGACTTGCCGCAGTTTTACCATCTTTGGAATGACTTAGAAATTTTTTTGGGGGAGAGATGCCGCTTGGGAGACTTGCCGTAGTTTTTCCACCTTTGTAAATACTTTTACAAATTTCTTGAGAGAGAAGTGCCGCTGAAGAGACTTGCGACAATTTTGCCATCTTTGAAAGCATTAAAAAAATTTTCTTGGAACAGAGATGCCGCTTGGGAGGCTTTTCGCAGTTTTGTCATATTTGGTAATACTTAACAAGTTTTCTTGGGAGAGAGATGCCTCTGGATAGACTTGCCGCATTTTTGCCATCTTTGGAAGTACTGAGAAAAATTGCTTTGGGGAAAAATGCCGATATGGAGACTTGACGCAGTTTTGACATCTGTGGAAGTACTTAAAAATTTTTCTTGGGGGAGAGATGCCGCTAGGAAAACTTGCCGCTGATGAGAGCTACCGCGGATGTGAAAATTATTCCTGAGAGGCTTGCCGCATTTTTTCCACTTTCATGTGGAAAATTATTCTTGCTGCAGACGAGAGATGCCGCAAATGTAAAAATCAGTCCTAAGGGACTTACCGCACTTTTTCTACGTTCATGTGAACTTGAAAATTTTTCACGGATAATAGATGCCACTGGGAGACTTTTCGGTGGTAGGAGATGCCGCAGATGTGACAATTAGTTCTGGGAGGCTTGTCACAGTTTCAATATTTTAATATGGACTCAGAAACTTTTTCCGGGTGAGAGATGCCACTGGAACGATAATTAGTCCAGGGAGACTTGCCTCAATTAAGCCATTTTTAATTAAACATTAAACATTTTATGGAAGGGAGAGATGTCACTGGGAGAATTGTTACTGGGGAGAAATGCTGCAAAAATGTCAATTTCACAGTGAGAAATGTCGCGCGGGAGAGAACCCGCTAGGTACAGATGTTACAGTTGTGACATGTCGCAGATGAGACTTGCAACACACGTGACATGCCACAGCTGTGACATAATGCTGATGAGACATTCCGCAGATGAGACATTTCGGAGATGTGACAAGCAGCATATGTTGCATGTCCGAGATGTGACATGCCGCAGAGAGACTTGCCGCATGTGACACGATATGGACCCAAAATGTTGACTTCCTTGTTTGAAACTTCAAGAGATTTTAAAGCAACCCTTAACTTCGATTTGAACACTTATCCTGCACTGATTTGTTTCCCACATTTATTGTAAATTAATATCCAATTTTATCAGCATATTTAAACAAATTTCCTTCTTTTGGGTTTTTACAGAATGTCGATTTCCTTGCCTAAATCTATAGCCGATGTTAATACAATAATTTTAAAAAATTTTCAGTGGTTGCCTTAAAATCTCTTAAAGATTTTAGCAACGATATCGACTTCCTAAGATCCAAATTATGAAATTACTTATGTTATCGAAAATCTTATTTGAATTTTCCTAGTTCGTACAAGTTGTCTATAGCACATATGCCAACAAAAAATCATGTTTGTCAATGAAATTCCTCAAACCAAAAAATATCTCAGAACATGAACAGGAAAAATTGACACTTTATATTAGTATTTTAACCTAATTTTGAAATAGGAACTTGTAAAATGCTTTTGTGGGTTAAAGTGACGAAGTATGACCCAACATCCGGTTTCCAAGACTATGAGTACATTTTCAAGTTTGTCAATCTTGCCTTCACATTGCTTGAATTAAACTGAAAATCTTACACAAAAATCTTACACAAAAATCTTACGCTTCAATCTTGCGCAAAAGCCCCATGAAGTTTAACACGTATTTCCCACAAAAAAAAATCATTTTTGTCAATCTTATTAAGAATCCTTAATATTATTTCAATCGAATTGAAACTCACCATTTCTCTTCATAAAATATCTCTTTCCAAAGATCACCACCATCAATCTATTTATATAGGGTCCCAAAAAAACCCCATAAGTGAAACAATGGGTTTTGCGAGTTTTTGGCGCTAATTATGACTTTTTCTGCGGTTTTGCAATGTAAAATGTTTCTGGCACATAAAAGACCATTAAATACTAAAAATTAGATGTTCCCATACATTTTTTTAACCATTTATTGTTTTTAGCCATTTTCTCATAGAATGGAGTTAGAAAGACGCGGTTTAAAAAAAAAATCACTTGTCTAATTTTCAGTTAGAGAAAAGTGATAGTTCATCAGTGTTAGAAATATTTATTGTTCAATTCATTATTATTGTTAATAATATTCCCTTAGAAAAATGGTACAAAATTGCAGTTTAAAAAAATTCACCTTTAGCCAAATTTGAAATTAAAATAAATTATGCAATTAATTGGAGTCCAGAAAATTAATTATTCAAAGAAATTAATTATTATTAATAATAATGTTATATTCGAATAATACTAGAAAGATGCGGTTTTCTTTGAATTTCTGGATTTTTATCTAATTTTCAAGTAAAGTGAGGTAATAATGAATTCAAGCTAACAAAAATAATTTTTCAAACCATTTATTATTATTGTTAATAATATTCTCTTTGCTTAATTGGCAGAATGTTGCGTTTCTTCTGAAATTTTTAACTGTTTGTCTATTTTTTATTAAGCCTGATCAAAGCCTTAACAAAAAAATTTTTAAATAGTTTGATATTGTTTTCAACTATCTCTTCTTAGATTAGTTTCTAGTATGTGGCGGTTTTTTCTAAAATCTTTAACTTTATATCGCCTTTTTATTTATGAAGAAATAACAAGTCAACCACTAAGAAATAATTTTTCGAATAGTATTGTTGTTTTAAGTGAATTATTGCTACTCTTTTTCCACAAAAATGAAAGAGATTATTTGTTCTGTCATGTTTATTTATTAATTGTTAATAACTAAGCAGTCGAAGCAAAGTTAAAGATTTTATTTTTAAAACAACAACTTTCTAGCAATTATCTAAGAAAATATAGTTAAAAACAATATTAAATTTAATTTGTTTAAACAATTTTTTTGTTAAATCTAATTATATATGAACAAGAATTTGATAGCAGGGAGTCTTAGGAAAAACATTTCAAGTTGATTCCGAAAAAAAATAAGCCTTTTCATAAAAAAATGGTGGAAATGTGCATTTGTTTATAAAAAATTGTTTAAATAATTGGCAATCATTCGCTATTCCTAACTTAATATATGCGCTCATCATTATCTAAAATACTTTATGCAAAAGCTATGGGTCAAAATTAGCTAATCATTGCAATTCACGAAAAAATGACTTGTGTTAATTAATTTATTTATCACTTTATTAAAAAAAATGTGTTGTTGAATA
Organism: Belonocnema kinseyi; assembly: GCF_010883055.1. Classification (NCBI taxonomy): domain Eukaryota; kingdom Metazoa; phylum Arthropoda; class Insecta; order Hymenoptera; family Cynipidae; genus Belonocnema; species Belonocnema kinseyi. Next base: position 44,866,028 of record NC_046662.1, on the reverse strand, counting down.
ACAAATTTCCATTTAGACAAAATAAAAACTGCACAGTTAAATGTTATACCTGGAACCCTTACGGTCAATTCTAAACAAGAAAAATCAAAATCCCTTAAGAATTACACTGTCAGTCGATTCTTATCCAAAAAATGTGCCTTTTCTGCCACTGTGCTCGTTCCTGATGTAGATTCCAGTGTCGATTCCGGCGACATTTATGATTCCGTTTCCGATGTCGTTTCCGACGTCAGATTTTTCAATAGGGATAAGTGATGATGTTCAGTTATTAATAATTTCCATTCGAGATTATTTGTTTATTTTATAAACAAATTTTATAGTTTTAAGTTTATCCCTTTATAGACCTAGATTAAAATTTTGTCTTTCTTATCACCTTAAAATTATATTAAGAGAGATGTTTAGCGACGAGAATTTGACACGCTCAGAGCAAAAGCGAACTAAAAACAAAACATGCGGAAAAGCGAAGTAAAAACAAGCGAGAGCAAAAACGACCTAAGAATTAGCGAAAGGTAAAACGACACAAGAATGAAGAGGGAAGATTCCCCCCCCCCCCCTACTTGGGTGCTGCGCAGAACAGCCTCGTGTAAAGCCGAAAATGTGCGAACATGAACCGAGCTTGTCTCACTTTACGAATGACGATCTAATCAGCTCCTCCTCCAATTTATTCTGATTTTAAAATCCTAAATTACCCTAGAATCATTAGATTTGTTGTGAAGAGGAAAATATTATTTACTGCATGGCAATATATATAGGAGACAAGAGTTCAGAGCCTAACATAACTATAAATACATTTTATTACTGAAAATTTTATTATATACTTAAGTTTTCACTTGAAAAAATTAATTTTCAACCCGAAAAAATTCGAATTTTCAACCAAAGACATGAATTTTTTAATCAATTAGATGAATTTAAAAAAAAAAGAATAATTTTCTACCTAAGAAAATGAATTTTAACTAAGAATATAATTTTTAAAAAAATATATATTTCCAACAAAATTGCTCAATTTTCAAGTTTAGAAATGAATTTTAAGCTAAAGCAAAAACATTGAATCTAAAATCAACTACCTGAATGTTTGTATATAAAATGGAATATTCAATAAAATTGTTTATTTTTCAAACAAAGAAATTAACTTTCAAGTGAAAAAGTTTAATTTTTAACAAAAAATGTGACAGTTAAATTTTGATTTCAAGAAATTAATTGTGAATAAAGAAAAAAATCTAATTCAAAACAAAAGTAAATTGTCCAACAGTAAAAAAAATTACAAACCAAAAAAAAACAAAGTTTCAACAAAATATTGAAATTTTCAAGCAAAAAAATTAATTTTAAAACCAATAATTTTCTACCGAAAACATAAAATCAAAATTTTTGAAATCAAGCTTGTAACAATCAAAAGAACGAATTTTAAACAAAACAGATCAATTTTCATCGAAAAACGGTTACATAAATAGCTTGAAAAATAATTGTATTACAAAAAAATAAAAAGTTTCCATCAAAATAGTTTAATTCTGAACAAAATACAGCAACTTTCAACCATATAGATGAATTTTCAACTAAAAAGATCAATTTTTATCGGAAGATAAAACATTTAATCTTTATCTTAAAATATAATCTCAAACTATATTAAAAAAAAGGTTTACGAAAGAAATGAATTCTCGATTAAGATGGATGAATTTTTAAAAAATAACAATAATTCTCTACAAGAAAAATGAATCGTGAACTGAGAAAGGTCAATTTTCATGCACAAAAATTTCAGCAAAATTGTTCAAGTATCAAATTTTTAAAAATTTCAACCAAACATGATACATTTCAGGATTCAGTATAAAAAATTAATTTTCAGCAAACAAACACTTTAATTTTGAACAATATAGTTCAAATATGAACAACAAAAGAAAAAGAATTTTCAACCATAATAGGTAAATTTTCTAACAAAAAGAATAATTTAATTCCAAGCAGATGCATTTTTAGCTGAAAACAGTCAATTTTCAAACAAAAAAAAACTAATTTCGAAAGAAATAGTTCAATTTTCAGTGAAAAAAAATAGATTTTCGACTAGAAAAGATAAATTTTCAAGAAAAAATTATACAATTTAATTCTCAATTAAATTTTCAATTTAAAAAATCAATTTTGAACTTCAACAAAAACAATAGAATTTACAACAGAATAATTCAATTTTCAAGCACAGAAGTGAATGCACAAACAACAAGAATAATATTCTAATAACAAGATGAGTTTTCTACCAATGAAAATCATTTTCGCTAGAAACGACGAATTTTGAAGAAAACACGAAAGCAATTTTCAACTTTAGAAATAAATTTTAATCTCAAAAATAAGTATTCAGCCAAAAATGAAATAGTTAAATTTTCAGATTAAAAATGGATTTTGCAACAAAATAGTTTAATTTTCAAAGAAAGAAGCTAATTTTTTATGAAAAAGATACCTTTATAACCAAAACTGCAACAGTTAAATTTTCTGTTAAAAAAATTAATTTTCCAAAAAAATCGAATTAACAACAAAATAGTTACATTTTCAACCAAAGAAATGAATTTACAAACATAAAGAATAATATTCATACAAAAAATACGAAAATTCAACAAAATACATGAATTTTCAACTAAAAAAACGTGTTTTAAAAAAAAGTTTAATTTCCAGACAAAAATGGAATAACTATATTTTCAGCATAAATATAATAATTAACCTAAAAAAAGAATTGATAACTAAGTATTAAAATTTTCAACAAGCACAAAAATAATTTTCAACGAAAGAGTAGAATTTACAACCCAAGAACTTAATTTTAAATAAAAATAGATAAATTTTAAAGCGAGAAGAATAATTTCCTATCAATTAGGAAGATTTTTAACTACATAGTTGAATTTCGAACTAAAAATGAGACATTTTTAATAAAATATGAAATAGTTAAATTTTAATTTAAAAGATTAATTTTCAACCAAAGAGGACTTTCAAGTCCAAAAAGAAAAAAGGGTCAACTTTTTTAAAAATATGTATGTCAAAATGAAGTACTTAAACAGAACAGGTGATTTTTTTGCAAACCCGTTAAATTTCCAAACCAACTATATGAATTTCTAACCGGAAAGTTCATTTCAAACCAAATAAACAATTTTTCAACAGAAGAAGATGTAATCTCAATCAAAAAAATATAACACGAGAACAATTGTTTTAATTAGACATTTCAATGCCACATTCAACTATCTAGTTAAAATTTTTGGTAAATTCGTTTTTTTTTAAAATTAATTTGGTTGAAATTTTGTCTATTTTTAGAAAACTATTTGTTCAAAAATTACTTTCCTTAATTAAAAATTCATTGTTTTTTGGTTCAAATAGAATTTTGTTTTAGTCGAAATTTTTGCTTTTCGGTAAATAAATATTTGTTTGAAAATTCTTCTTTCCGTTTCGAATTTTTTTTTTTTTGCTTTTTATTCATTTTTTTTTTTTTACTGAACATGTATTAATTCCATTTTTGTTAGAAATTTATCTTTTTTAATTCAAATTCAAATATATATATGGTTCAAAATCCATCTCATCAGTAGAATATTATTCTTGATGTTAGTGCATTCACTTCTTTATTTAAAATTGCAATTATTCTGTAGTAAATTCGATTGTTTTCTTTTTGTCCAAAATTAAATTCTCGAATTTTAAATTTAACTGTTTAATTTTTTGTTAAAAGTTATATTTTTCAGTTGAAAACTCATTAATTCTGTCGAAAATTAATTTTTTTAAATTGAACATGTAACTATTACTTTTTTAATTAAACACTTACTTTTACAGTTTTAATATTGATTATCAAGTTGAAAATTTGACCATTTTTTTACCATTTATTTATTTTTCAGTTTAAAATTCTTCTTTTTTAGTATAAAACTATTCTTCTTGTTTGAAAATTTATCTATTTTCGTAAAAAAATTCATTCTTTTGGTTGATTATTTAACACCTTTATTGAAAATTCAATTCTTTTTGGTTGAAAAAAAATTTCTTGATACTTAAATTTTATCTGTATCATTTTTTATTTGAAATCGATTTTAATTTAGTTGAAAATTTATAAACTTTTTCGTTAAATATTAAAATATTGTGTTAAATTTTTTGGTTAAAAAATAGACAGCTTTTAGTTATTAAAATTCCATGTTCTTTTTGTTAATTAAATCATTCTTCGTGTTTTAAGAAGGATGTGTTTTGGTTGAAAATGATTTATTTTGTCTTTTTGAAAATTCTAATATTTTATTGAAAATTAATTTTTAGAATTAAACAATTTAACTGTATCATTTTCGGTTGAAAATGTATTTTTTTAATTAAAAATGTGTTGTTTTTTACAAGAAAATTGACCTTTCTCAGTCAAAAATGTACATTTTTTTAGGAGAAATTTATTCTTCTTGTTTAAGGTTCATCTATTTTAATTATGAATTCATTTCTTCCGTTAAAAATGTATTATTTTAGTCAAAAATGCAATTATATAGTGGAAATATTTTCCTCTTTGCAACAAATGTAATGATTCTATGGTAACTCAGGATTTTAAAACCAGAATAAATTTAAGGAGCAGCTTATTAGATCGTCATTCGTGTAGTGGGGCGAGCTCGGGTTCGTGTTCGCGCATTTTCGGCTTTAGACGAGGTTGGTCTTCGCAGCAGCAAAGTGGGGGGAATCTTTTCCCTTCATTTTTGTGCCGTTTTACCTCTCGCTAATTCTTAGGTCGTTTTTGCTCTCGCGTGTTTTTACTTCGCTTTTCCGCACGTTTTTTTTTAGTTCGCTTTTGCTCTGAGCGTGTCATTTATCATTCAATTTTGTTTACTTGATAAGCTGATGCATATTTTAGCCATTTGCAGACCTTTCTTTGATTATTCCCTGCAAATGATATCACTGTAAATGTTCTGTGATGATCTAGAAGAATTAGCTTCCAAATTGTCTATTAAGGATAAATGACCAAACTATGCAATTATTAATAAAATAAACAAATAATATCGAGGGAAAGTCTTCACCACTAAACATCACTACTTATAGAATATGAAGATAATCGAAAAGAAAAACGATTAATTTCTGTCTATGAATAGACAAACTATGCATTTGTCTATAAAATTTGTTAATGACATTAACAGATAATATCGCATGATTATTACTCATAAAAAAACAACCACTGATATAATTTCAAGGTGTAAAAAATGAAAAACAATTATTTTCTTTCCATCATTTTCCAAACTATGCTTTTTTTAACAAATTTGTTTTTAAAATAAACAGATAATATCGAATGATGAGCGTGCATCAATGAAAATAACCAGTAATATAATTTAAAGTAGATTAGAAAGAAAAACGGTTACTTTCTGTCTATAAATGGTCAAGTGATACACTTTTTTATAAAATTTGTTTATAAAATAATCTTATAATATCTTATAATATCGGCCAAACTATGGATTTTTTTATAAAATTTCCTTATGGAATTAACAAATAACATAAAATGACTAAGCTTGATTACTAATTATTACCACTAATATAATCTAAGGGAACTCAAAAAGAAACATGATAACTTCAAGCCAATAAATACAATTTCAACTTCTAAATATCTTTTAAAACTATTATAATTTCTCCGCAAAATTTCTTAAAATTCTGAAAAATAAAGAAAATTGCCTTCGTATCGTCTAGATTCTATTATGACCATTTCATAAATTTTTAAAAATATTTCCATTAATTAAAAATTAAATTTAATACAAATAGGCATATTTTGGGTTCTGACATGTTTAATTTATTATTTCTTTTGAAAATTTTGGAATAGTTCATTCAAAAATCTGAAATACAGCCTAAACGTTATCCGCAATTATTTTTTCGGAAAATTTTGATGGAAGTGTGCTTTTTTTCATCAAATTGCAATATCAAATTGAATAAATATGATTTTTTTTTTAAAGTAGCTTTATGTCACTTTAATTAACTATTTTGTGGATTTTTATCTTTTGTGGTTGTTTGAAAATTATTTTTTTAACTGAAAATTTAAGTATTTTATTTTTGGTTGAAAATGCATATATTTTAATCAAAAATTCGTCTTTTTCTGTAGAAAATGAATCTTTTTACTTTAAAGATCAACTTAAGATTTGTAATTTTAATTGAAAACTCATCTTTTTGGTTGAAAATTTGTCTTTTTTGTAGCAATTAATCTTTTTGCATGAAAATTCGCTCATTCCAGTTGAAGATTCGTTTATTCATTTGGTTAAAATTTTTTTGGTGTAATATTAATTTTCTAACTTTTATTTTTCATTGAAAACCAATCTTTTTTAGTTCCAAATTTAACAATTCGCTTGAAAATTGATTATTTTCAAGAGCTAAGAATCTCTCTCTTTCAAAAGCCTTAATGTGAACCCTACCGTACTTTAAAGTTGAAGAAGACGATTCTAAAGTCCCAATTCATTGATAACGAAATTAATTTTTTTAGCAGATTAAAGGTAATTTTAACATTTTCCTGACAAGACGCAAATGATGATCCAAACAATAAAAAATCATCTAGATATACCACTGAAACTAACCCTAAGGTTCTTAAATATGACACTACCGGTTTCAAAGTTTTTGTAAAGACATATCGTGCAACATTTAACCCAAAGGGTAAACACCCCAATTCATAAATTATCCCTTGAAAATTAAATCTGAGGTATTTTTTGTCTGAATCAGAGATAGATACGAGATAATAGGCATCTTTGAGATCGACGGTACCCATATAACAATTCGGAGAAAGCAGTTTACAAACTGTTTTCTCATCTTCAAGTTTAAAATGATCTGTTTTTATAAACTGGTTAAGATCTTTGAGATTTTAATTTAATCGACTAGAGCCATCAGGTTTTGAAGCCAAAAATATTCTTGACAGAAAATGCCCTTCGATCACCTTTTTCTTTTAATTGAACTAAATGTTCTCCTATTTGACCCTTTTCGTTTTCCGACCACTGAGGTTCCGAAGGGTGTTAAAATTGAATTACCTTCGCATGAAAAGGAACTTTTAATCCATTTACCCAGCTCAAAATAGTTTTATCTTTAGTTAAATCAGAACATTGTGTCCGAAAATTTTTGAGACAACCGCAAACTATACTTACATTGGAGTCTAATTGCGTTTCTTGAAGTTCAGCTGCCCCTGCTGCTCTGATTTTGCGGAAACTTCTGTCCGCTCAACATCGAGTTGCCTTGTGGTTTGAAGAATGGACGACGCAGCGGGCCCTTGTAGTTTTTTGGATTACTTTTTGAAAGTTGTTGCACTTTCGGTTTCGTACTAATCTTCTGAGCAGTTGCCTTGATTATATTGGCATTCTTAATTTTCTCTGTCAAATTCTCTTGAAAAAGCCATTCATCAGGAGATGTTGACTTTAGAGTGTCTCGAAGTTTAGTATCAATGTTTTTTACAATTAGCGTCTTCCTAATTAAAGTTTCTTCATGTTTAAGATCTGAAAGTAGTCTTATTGGATCCGTAATGTGGTCTAAAATAGACACATTTTCTTTAACAGGAAGCTTTAACACAATCGAAACTACATTAGTCAGACCAGTAATACTTTCTGTGATTCTGTCCTGTTTTTCTACAATTCGAGCATCCCCTTTCATTACAGCATCTTCAATGTCTGATGCTTTTATCTCAGGATTTAATTTGGGTAGATTGATAAACAAACTGTTTTGCGGAACGGAAAACTTCTTAAGCAAAGACTCCTTCTCAACCTTGGGTAAACCCATTTTTTATAACCTCTTCTACTCTTACTGCCAAATCCGAATGCAAGGCTGGAGCTAAATTTGTTTCTTCTACAAGTCTTTTACCCAAAACGCCCAGAGCCTCTTCGTCCAGAATGTCTTCCCTTGAGTTCTTGTTTTCCGAATCATCAGTCAGTGTTTCCGGATTTTCCACAGAAGTTTTTAGTTGATTCTGCGCAGAATCTACAAGCTTATCTTGGGATTTACCTTCCAACTGCGAGCCACTGGGGACAGGAGTATCGGTATCCTGCTCCGCAGATTCGTGACCCTCATTTCTGTCCTCCGTCTGTGAATTAATGTCTCCATCCGTATATCTAGAGGCTTCCTCTATTTAATAGCTGCGGTTACTAGACTTCTCATAACAAAGATAATCGTAATCATAATGATCATAACAGCGATTGTAACTCTCTTTCTCAGAACAAGTATCCCTACGATGGTCTGGACGTCTATACTCATTCAATCTTCGACTACCTAAAATGATTGTGGTTTAAAAAAATTATTGTAAATGAAGTCGACTACTTGAAATCCATGTTATGTTTCTTGAACTAAGCTAATTAAATTGTGCATTCCAAAGTGCTGAAGAACTTTGATCGATTCATTACTATTATTATACAGGACCACAATATGGGTTTGGGAGTCCCCAAACCTACAAACCTCTAATCAACCATCCCCAAACCCACAAACCCCAAACACACAAACCCCAAACCCCAGAACTCCAAACCACCAAACTCCAAACCCACAAACTCCATATCCGAAAACATACATACACTAAACCCGCAAAGCCCAAACCCACCAGCTCCATATCAACAAACGTACAAACCCTAAGACAACAATCCCAAACCCACAAACCCCCTAATCTCAAACCCACCAACCCAAAATTATAACAAATTCTCAATTGGTATTATAAGATGTGAGGTATTTGGGTTTGTGGAATTGAATTTGGTTTGTTTGCGGTTTGTGGAGTGTTGTTCTGGATTTTGGCGACTTATGAGTTTTTTGGCGAACAAAGTTTGGAGACTTGAACGAAGTTAATGTGAAGGTATGTAAAGTTTTGAAGTCGGACTAAATCTTCCAGTTTGGTCAAGTTCTTATGATACTATTCAAAGTCCCCTTTCCTCTCACGATGGGGCGCTTGTTTAGCGTGGGTTTGTGGGTTTAGGGTTTGTAGCTTTGTGGATATGAAGCTTGTGTATTTAAAGTTTGTGGGTTTGGAGCTTGTGGGTTAGGAGCTTGTTTGTTTGGAGTTTGTGGGATTGTTGATATGGAGCTTGTGGATTTGGGGCTTGTTGATTTGGGGTTTTACGGTTTTTGGGTTTTTGGCTTGTTAATTTAAGGGTTTGAGGCTTGTCAAATTGGGTTTTGTAGGTTTGGGGACGAAATTTATGCAGCAATTCCAGGTTTTTAACCATTTTTTGAATTTTACGGAAAATCCTGACGTGCTGACTCAATTCTGCAAATGGATTCGTTTTCAGCGACCCCAAAAACATGAAGTAACCTTACATCACTCATATTAATCTGAAGCTTGCAGATTCTTAATTTTTTAATGGCAAACAAAATTAAAGTTTCATCCGATCACGAACACAGGTTTTCAGGCAACAATAGTTTTAATTTTTATTTAATAATTTCGAGATTGTTCGAGAATTAATCGAAAATTGCGCCATGCGCATTTTAATAATTAGATATGAGTCATCACTGGTAAGGTCAATTATGGGAACAAATGAATTTCAACAATTTAAACACAGCAAATTTTTTTATTCAGCAAGAGTAAAATAACAATAATTTTTCTAGGTGAAGTAAGCTCTTAGATTTCGAGTTCTATAATAACTATACAATTGACCATTCAAATGTTTTTATTCTTATTATTTAATTCAAAAAATACACCAAATTTTAAATAACATGTATTTTTATTTTTTGGAATTATAAAAAACTTGTTATAAAATACAGTAATTGCCCCAGTCTTAAACATTTACAGTATTATATTAGCTTCATTTTTTATTGATTTTTAACAAATCATTACTAACTAAATAATAATCGACAAAATAAGCATAGTTTAACTTATTTAAATACATATTTATTTTTAAAATTTGAAAAATATCGCCTTAACATTTGAATATATATTTTTTTTTAGACAAATCGTTCATCAAAATTTATATCTCATATATACCGTAAGGTAAAAAGAGTAAGTTATATAATTTAAAGAGAAAAAACATAATATTCTGATCACTGGTCAGTATTTTTTACGTAGTTCTGAATTTTATAGATATAACATTATTGTCTACTAAAAAATTCAAAGTACGTGTTTTAATAAAATTTGCGTTTTTAATGCTAAACAGTAGAATTTTCAACAAATAAGGATAAATTTCTATCTAAGAATGAAATGGCTCGATTTTTAATCAAAAAGATGAATCTTCAAACGAGATGATTAACTTTCTACTAGAAAGACAAATTTTCGACCATTTTCTATGTATTTGAAGTTCTAACTAAAAAAAGTAAATTTTCTACTGAAAGAGAAAGAATTTTGAACTCAATTGAATTTTAAATAAAAAGCAGTTGCATTTTCAAAAGGACTAATTTTAAACAAAAAAACTCAAGTTTGAAGTCCAAAAATTAATTCTCAACCAAGAAAAAAAATTTCAATAAAATACTAAATTTTCATAGAAAAAAATGAATTTTCAACTAAAAAATTAATTTGTGACAAAAAATAAGAGATTTGTGTAACATAATTGAATTTTCAATGATTGAAAAAAAAAATTCTATAAAATAGGTGAATTAAAGATAATTTTGAACCAAGAGAGGAGATTTGAACAAAATACTTAAATATTTAACCAAAACTAATTAATTTTCAACTGAAATATTAATTTTTATTCAAAAAAAAAAATATTTTTTTTAACTAAGCAATTAAATTTTTTACGAAAATAGATGAATTTTCAAGTAAGAAGCATAATTTTCTAAAAAAAAATCAAATTTAGAGATTAGAATAACGAATTTTAAAAAAATAGTTCAATTTTCAAACTAAACATGATTTTGGACAAAAAAGATTAATTGTTAAGCAGTCAGATTAATTTTCGGACAAAAGAGACCAGTTTTGAATGAAATACATGACTTTTCATTTAAAATATATTAATGTTTATATTAATATTTATATTTAAATTAATATTTACATTATATTTACATATTAATATTTTCAGCAAAAAATAACAAATAACTAAAATACAACTTTTCAACCAATGAGAAGAAACCTGGACTAATAAAATTTTAATAAAAAAAAGTTGAATTCAATTAAAAATAAATAGAAGACGAATTATTCTCCAAAACAGATGGTTTTTTCATTTCGAATTTTTTTTAGTTTTCGCTATAAAGAAAATAGAAAACTTTTGGAAAATGTAGTTTGAAACGTCCTTCCAGTAAATAATAATGTCAGGTGATTGGTGAACTCACCCGTTGTGAGAACTGAAATTTTGATAAGGTAACAGAGGAAGGTACCGAAAGTTACCGAGAATGCAAGAATTTACCAGAATTAACGAGAATATTCACTTTTCCCTGTTATTTTTTATTAATTCTAATAATTTTAATATTAAATTTACTTAAAAATAAATAGTTATAAACATTAAGAATCCAAAATAATATTGAATGTACTTAAAACTAAATTGTAATAAACATTAGCAATAAAAAATTATTTTAGTTTAGAACAAGTTTCAAGTAAAATTTTACATTTCTTCAAACTAGAATTTTTCGGTATGTAACCTTAATTCTCGCAAATTATTTAAAATGAAATCAATTAAGAATCAAGCAATAACTTCTTGGTATGCGAAACTCAATCGGGTTTGTTCCTCAAAACCACGAGCCTTGCCAACGGCGCAGTATCAGAGTTTTACTGTATTCATATCTATAGTTCTAAAGGCGGTGAGTTCTTGGTAATTTACCAGAAAGTTCTTGGCGTTCCTAAAGTATATTACAGCCTTTCTAAAACTAGACATGAATACAGTAAAACTCTGATAGCGCGCCGTTCTTAGGGCTGAGGTTGGTGAGCAACAAACCCGATTGAGTTGCGCCCCGCTTTTGTTTAATCGCGCCTGAAGGTGGTCGCACAAAAAAATCCTTTGCAGAGCGCTGGAAACGTCTCACGGACGTGCCATCCGTGCACGAACTCATAGAACTAACCAATCGCATTCAGCCGAACGTGCTGCTTCCGCCTGAGCGTTGACCCACACAAGTACGTCGCATTCTACGCAAACTCGCAATGCCCCTGAGCAAATACCGCCACAGACCGCAGCAACAAAGCAGGTTGCACGCGATTGGTTGACTTTATGGATTCGGCCACGGACGGCACGTCAGTGAGACGCCTCCAGGGCACTGCAACGGATTTTCTCGTGCGAACATCTTCAGCGACCGCCACACACTCCACGCAGCTCCTTTCATCCTACTTGCGGCGCGGATTCATTCTTACGATAGGAGCGTCATCTGGTGATGAAATCGGTGTTGGCGGCACTGAATACTTGTATATTAATTTTGCTCTATGCACCCTACCTTGAGATACGCCTAAGCGAAATCTTACATATACGTAATCGGGATCTGGCAAAGTGCGTCCTTCGTTGAGGTTTACTTGGTGTGCACTTACATGATCATGCTGAAATACATCGTAAATTTCGAAATCATGAGCTACATAAACTTTGCGGTTTAAATTCACCTTAAACAACTTTGGACCATGAATCGCAGGATTAAAACCAGGGCGTTCAACGCCACTTGGGAACACTCCATCATAATGAATGCCATCTAATGGTATAAAAAAGTTATCCGCCCAAGTATGATACACCCGATTTCTCATCCAAGAAGGTATTACTAAACCTGGCATTGTCGTCACACCTGCTTCAAATATATAGCCGTCCTGCACTTTTAGATAACATCTGTCATGAAGAACTTCAACTGTCTCTAATTTTGTAACAAAAAATTAACATTCATACAGTTTTTGTACAATAATAACATAAAGTGTTAACAGTTTTAAACAATCACTGGTTAGAAAAAAATTAACTATATACGCACGGAGAGAAATTTCAAGAGATTATTTCACGAAAGCGCTTGATTTGAGAGCTGCAATTTTCACGTCTTTAAAGTCACGAACCTTATGATCTAAAAGCATAGAATTAGAAATCTGAGAGTAAAGGGGCGTAGCCTAATGCCTGAGTCTTCGAGACCTATGCTTTAAAAGCAAGTTTTCCGAGATCCTAATTCTCGCGCCGAAGCATGATAAAATCAAGGTGCAATGCCTTAAATTAATCTCCCGAAATTGCTCTCCGTGTGAGTAATGGTGCAGTCGATGCCTGGGGGAGTCTAGCGCCACATAGTCGAAAAAAATCACATTTTTAGTTCAAAATAACGTACAGTCCACAAACATTGAATGATTTGGACGAAGAAGAAACGAAAAAAAAAGGTGATCAGATATCAAAAAGAGTTGTCGCGCATATTTTAAAAAATATTTTTATAAACAAACAAATATGACGAAAAAAAACGGCCATTTTTTCTATTTGACGATCCCAGTGCTCGTCAATAACATGAAGATTGTTGATTGTTGAATTGGTCTAAGTTTCATAGAGTAACATTGGTTAAAGATATTCCAATATTACATAATGAAAAAAATGGTTTATAAACAAATTATTTCTTGAAAAAATGTTTATTTTACTATTTTCCATAATTTTACGTTTTTTAATGCTATATTGTAAGAAATTGAGATAAAAACAATATAATGATGAAGAAATTTTGTCTTCAGATTCTTATTGTTAATACTATGATCAATTATTTAATTATTCGAGCATCTGCCTACGAAAAAATGATTTTTTCTTTTATATGATTCTTTCTGACTGGAAATTCATGAGATTTTCGGAAAAATTCATAATTAGTTGATAAATTTTTTATAGAAAAAAATTAATAATCAAATGAATTTTCCTGAAGCTGCAGCTTTATTAAAAGAATGAAAGTGATGACAAAATTAAACTGAAAGGTCTAAGATTAAAAAAAAAACTTTTTCGTGGACAAATGCGCAAAATAATGCATTTGATTATTAAATTCGTTTCAAACATCATATAATTTATTAACTAAGTATGAATATTAATGAAATTAACGATAGGTCCTCAATTAAAAAAACTAGCATAATAAACAGAAGAAAAAAAGAATTTTTCCCTTGACAGATGCCCGGATAAGGCACTTATTTGTTAATTTTTTTAATGCATAAAATTTATCAACTAATTATGAATTTTTCTGAAATTATCATGAAATTCTAACTGAAAAGAATGAAATCGAAAAAAAAAAAATTTCTTGACAGATGCCCCAATGATGCATTTGCTTATTAAATTGATAAAAAATCATAAAATTAATGAATAAGTTAATAATTTTTTCTGAAATTATCACAAATTTCCTAATTAAAAAAGTTGTCATCGAAAAAAATGAATTTTTCCTTTGACAAATGCTTTATCTATGCATTTGTTTATTAAATTCGTTTGAAAAATCATAAAATTTGTCAACTAGTTATGCATGTTGCTAAAATGATCATGAAGTTCCCAACTGAAAGGACTGGCATTGGAAAAAAACGAATTTTTCTGTCGACAAATGCCCGAATAATGCATTTGTTTATTAAATTTGTTTGAAAGAATCAAAAAAATAATCAAGAAATTATGAATTTTTCTCAAATTATCATAAAGTTCCTATTCAAAGACTTAATGAAAAAACTTAACATGAAAAAAAAACGAATTTTTCTTTCGAAAAATGTCAAATAGAAAAAATGTCCATGTTTTGGCTCATATTTGTTTATTTATAAAAAAATGAAAGCCAACTTTGAAAATCAAACTCGTCAACTCTCTTAGAAATCTTATCAGCTTTTTTCCCATTTTTTTGTAAGAAGCGGTCAATATTCGTTGGCTGTGCGTTATTTTAAACCAAAAAAGTCATTCAAAAAGTAATAGGATTAATCAAAAAATTATGAAAAAGTTGAAAAATTCCATTGTCGAAGATAATTGAATTTTTAACAAAAAAGTTACTCTTCAACTTAAAAGATAAATTTGCAGCAAATGGGGATCAGTTTTTTTACCATAAGATATAATTTTTTCCATTCGAAATGATGAATTGTCGACAAAATTTATGACCTTAACAAAACAGTCAAATTTCAAACAAAAAAAAATTAACTTTTGCACAAAATATTTATATTTTCAGTCCACAAAGATTTAGTTTCAATAAAATGGTGGAACTTTAAAAAAAAAAGATTCAAATCTGATTTAAGGATTTGAGTTTTTGAGTGAAAAAGAAATTTTTTTTTAGAAAACAGTTAAAATTTTATCAAAAAAGTTCATTTTCAACCAAGAAAGATGACTTTTCTGCCATTAAAGATGGTTTTTCAACAAGGGAGTGACGTTCTTGGAATCAAAAGTCGATCGTTTTAAAAAAAAGAGGACTTTTAAATCGAAAAAGATAAATTTTTAACAAAAAAGATAATTTTCAATCAAGAGAGATAAATTTTTTACAAGATTTAATTTTAAAGCCTAAAAAACGAATTATTTACAAAACAGTTGCATTTAAAAACGAAAATAGTACTTTATACAACCACAAACTTTAATTTTCAATTTAAAAAGTTTAATTTTCCACCAAATATTTTGATTTTTAAACCAAAAGGATAAATTTTCTACAAATAGTAAAATTTTTAACTCAAGAAGATTAATTTTTAAACAAACAGGATATATTTATATTTTTAGTAAAAAAGTTAGTTTTTAAATACAAAAATTTGCAAGCCAAAACAAAGAAATTTGAAACAAAAAGATTAAATTTTCACCTAAAAAAGTTCATTTTGAACAAAATACATGAATTCTTAACTAAATATTTGAATTTTTAACTAAAGAAGATAAATGTTTAACCAAAATTAGAATAGTTAGATTTTCAATTAATGAAATATTTAAAAATTAAACAAAATAGTTAAATTTTAAAGAAAAGAAAAAGATGATTTTTTAACTAAAATGATCATTTTCTAGTCAAACTATTCAAAATATGAAAAAATTCGTAACAAACAACATTGAAGGGAGAAAAAACTTCATTTTTTGAAGAAAACGACACAAGCTATAGAAAAATGAATAGTCTACAAAGTTGCTCTTCCTAAGAAGAGTAAGAGCTTATCCAAATCTGTCATTAATAATTAATCCGGTAGCCACTAACACTTCTATATGAAATAATAGTTCCCCGAGATTATCCTTTTTTTAAAAATTTCAGAAAAGACCCCTTTTTACGAATATTTTTGGTAGCTTTTCGAAATATACCTCAATTTTTGTTCAAACAATTTTTTAAAACAATTTTATTATTTATTCACAAAAAATGTATAAATCATTTTTAAAATGGCTTAGCAAAAATAAAACTTTTTTACGTACTGCACTTTTTTTGTGGGACGAACCGTTTGCAATGTACAGCATTATAAACAAATGATTTTTTAACAAAATTGCCATATTTGCACAGCCCAGTGTTACCTCAGAATCTGTTGCTCAGAAAAATGTAAAACTTGTACATTTTCTATATCGAGGATACATCTCTTAAATGGAAAAATAAATCTTCCGAGCAAATAAGAACTTCTCTCCTTAAATTGTTGTTAAAAATTTATTATTTTTAAGAGAAAACGGTTTAGAATCTTTATTTATCAATAAACAATCATCTAGATCAACGAGTGTCATAATGTTGCTTCAAATCGTTGCGAAAGCTTTATCTAGCATTATTAACATAATTTGTTGTTCAGAATTTCTTTTGATAAATTGTTTATAAAAATTTATATAATAATTTCATTTGATAAATTGTTTATAACAATTTATATATATAATGGCTATTGATTACCAGAATTCACTTTGATTTTTTTTATTAATCCTTGACACTTGATTAAACTTTTCACTCTCTTGATATTTTTGCATCCGAAGAGCCATTGGTTATTTATGGGCTTATAAACGATATATTTTTTATAAACAAAGGCACAATTTTCAAGTTAATAGCGACTACCTTTTTTTATACCCTTAATTTTTCCATGAAGAATGTAATTATCTTGGGTAGAATTTCCGATATCTGACCCTTATTGTTTATAACTATTGTTAAAAACAAAAAAGCTAAATTAAGAATATTGATTTTTTCTTAATTTTTTCTTAATGTATGGAACAAAATAAAACTTTCTACTCTCGTGATATTCCTTCGTACGACTAGCTATTATTTATTTATGGCCTTATAAACAATGTATTTTTCATACACATACCCTCCCCTAAAAGCCACAAATTTCAAGTTATTAGCGTATACCTTTTTTTAAATCTTAAATTTTACCATAAAGAATGTAATTATCTTGGATGGCTTTTAGGGGAGGGTGTGTTTATAAAAAATACATTGTTTATCAGGCCATAAATAAATAATGACTGGTCGTATGGAAAAATATCCCAATAGCGCAAAAATTTATTTTGTTTAATAAATTATTTTAAAAATCAAGAAAAAATCGATTTTCTTAATTCAGCTTTTTAGTTAAAAACAATAGTTATAAACAATAAGGGTCAGATATCGGAAGTGGTACCCAAAATATTTACATTCTTTATAGTAAAATTAAAAATATAAAAAAGGTAATCGCTGATAACTTGAAATTTGTGGCTTTTAGGGGATGGCATGTTAATAAAAAATATATTGTTCATAAGGCCATAAATAAAAAATGCCTGGTCGTACGAAAAAATATCACGAGTTCGAAAAGTTTTATTTTGTGCCATACATTAATAAAAAATTAAGAAAAATTAATTTTTTCAATTGAGCTTTTTTGAAAATAACAAATGGTTATAAACAATAAGGGTCAGATATCGAAAATGCTACATAAGATAAATACATTCTTTATGGTAAAATTAAGGATATAAAAAAGGTGATCACTAATAACTTGAAAATTGTGGCTTTTAGGAGAGTGTGTGTTTATAAAAAATACATAGTTTAAAAGGCCATAAATAAATAATGGCTCGCCGTCATTATTTCATCATTATTTATATCGATTGTTATGAACAATTTAGGAAAAGAAATTATGAACAACAAATTATGTTAATAATGCTAGATAAATATTTAGCAAATTTTACATTTTTCTGAGCAATAGATTCTGAGGTAACACTGCAAAAATGGCAATTTTCTTTAAAAATCATTTGTTTATAACGTTGTACATCGCAAACGGTTCGTCGTACGAAAAAAGAGCAGAAATTAAAAAAGTTTTATTTTTGCTAAGCTATGTTAAAAATGATTTTATAGATTTTTTGTGAATAAATAATAAAATTGTTTAGAAAAATTCTTTAAACAAAAATTGACCCATATTTCGAAAAACTACCAAAGATATTCGTAATGAGGGGCATTTTTTGACTGTTAAAAAGTGTAATCCCTGGGACTTATTATTGCATACAGGAGTGTTAGTGGCAACTGGATTAAATTCTTTAATTGACTTACAAATTTTTTATACTAATCGTGAAAAATAACATTAAAAATAAAAAAAATTGCATGAGTTGAAAAAAGCTACCAAAAAAATGAATAGACACAAGTTGTTCACTCAAAAAGAATCTACAGATTTGTTACTAATCATTTTTAGAATGGACCAGAACATTTTCTTTGATTCTTAAACAATACGATTAAAAATAAATATAATTAATTTTCCGGAAAAACGACATTAAAGACGAAAGAAATGAAGACAGAAATTGTTCACTCAAGAACGATCTATAAATATGTCATAAACTGTTGTTATAGAAATATATTATAAATAAAAAAACAACATTTTTTGAGAGAAAAAATATTTTACTGTCTGATTTGTATCAAAGTAACTCAACAAATTTACTGAAATAAAAAATGTTGTTAACAAGTATTTTTTTTTTACTACAAACTATTGTTAACAGATAACATGTTTGCTTATGTTAACAAATAGAAAATTTGCATCTAATATCAAAATACCTAATAATATAAAAATTGTTTACCAAACTTATTTTCTTGAAAAATATTGTCAACACCTAACGTTTATCTTTGTCATCCATAATTTTATTTAGCAAATAGGAAATCTTTAGATTTTTTTTTCTGAGAAAAAAGGACGATAATTTTTCTATTTTTTAACCTCAATTATTTCTGAAGAAACATAAGTTTTAAGTTTTCAAAAGCTTTTAAGTTTATTATGTCTGAAAAGCAATTTTTACAGATATTATAGACACAGATAATTTTTACACGCAAAAAAGATCAATATTATCTTCTTTCAATTTAAATTATTTATAATAAATATAAATGTCAAACAAGGGCTGCAGCTGAAAAAAGGGATATTTGTATGAATAATTTACTTAATTACATTGGTTAAAAAAATAAACTAAAAACTGTAAACAGTTCATATGATCGTTCCTTACGCCTGTTAGAAATCTAATGTTCTTTAGTTCTAAAAAATACCTCTAAGACAATTAAACATAATAAGTAAAATTCATGTTGGTCCATCGAGAAAATAGATCAAAGTAAATATGATTAATTTAATTTATATCCATCAGATACAATAATTTATAAATTATTTCAACTCATTTTTAAATCTGTATGTACTCTTGTTATTTACAATTTTTCATTCTCGCATTTTAAATTGTTTACGCTTTTAATATTGGGAAATAAAAAAACAAAGAAGATAAATGTGTGCTTTACCTGTCTTACATGCACACAAACGAATCAATTTATGTGTTTAGCTTATTTTTAATTTTAAAGAAATTGCAGTCTCAATGTTTTTATAAAAGCTAAATGTGCTGAGCAATTTGCTTCTTTTTTAACTCTCTGATTTCTCATGTTTTCATTTCTATAGCCTTTTTAAAATTAATATTTAAGAAATTTTTCGAAATTTTTCCCTCTTTTAGAGAATTAATTTTTTTCCTGTTTTGAAAAAACTTGCTCTTTTTTCCCTTTCTTCGTTTTTTTTCTTAAATATAAACTGAATAATAGAACTCAATAAAAAATCTAAATATGTTTGGACATAAGCTCATTCTTTTAAATTGAAAATATTACCATGATATTTTTGGTACAGAATTCATGTCTTAAAAAACTATACTATTTGATTAAAAATTCATGTATATATTGGATTAAAAATTGTTTTTTTTAGTAAAAAATTAATCTTCATAGTTAAAAATTTATCCAGTTGATTAAAATTTCAACAGCTTGGTTGAATGTTGTTGAACTATTTTGATCGAAAATCGTTCCTTTTCCTTCTAAATTAATTTTTGTAGCTGAAAATGGAAGTTTTTTGTTTAAAAATTTATGTATTTTGTTTAAAAATCGTTGTTTTTGGTTAAATTTAACTGTTTTCTATTTAAGTTCAAATCATTTTTGATTGAAATATCTGCTATTACATTTATTGTTAGGAATTAGAAATTTTTTCTTATTGTCCTACGTTTAAAAAAAAAATTTTAATACCTCAACTTTTATCTAGGCAATTAAATTTTAAATTAAAAAATATCATTTTCGAACACAATCTTTAAACTTATAACGTTAAAGATTAATTTTCAACTAAAAATAGGAATCTTCAACAAGAAACTGGTTCAACCAAAACTTTCAAGCAAAATAGTTGAATCTTCAAGCATGAAAGATTAATTTTTAATCAAATAGTTGTATTTTTATCTAAGAAATATGATATTTCCACTAAAATAGATGAACTTTTTTATTAAAAAGATACATTTAAAACAAATTTCAATTCTCATCCAAAAAAAATTTCAGTTTGAGTTTTCAACATCAAAGTATGATATTTAAAGAGAAAGTAAATTTTCTACAAAATAATATAATTTTCAACAAAAAAATAGTTGAATTTTCAGTTGAATTTTCAACACAAAAAGGTGAGTTTTCAAAGAAAAAGGCAATACCTTACAGAAAAAGCAGAAAATAAACTTTTCATCGATTTCCGAAAACATTTCCTGCAACAAAATTTTATTCTTAGTTCTTTCTGTGCTGCATCGATTCATGCAAAAGCAAACTTCCAACAGAAATCACTTAAAAAATAAAATTTCCGTTTAGTTCTAATCATTAGAAAATTAAGTTTACCTTTTATTATTTCTAGAAAAAAATTGCAGTTTCAGTTTTTGTACTTTTTAATTTAATTCAGTTGAATTTAAAGAATTATTAAGTCAGGTAATAAGGAGTTACGTAATAAGGCGTAAGGTAATAAGGAATAGCCAGGAGAGGGAGTGGCACGCAGAAAACGCGATGAAAGAGAGAACGGAATTTGTTTTCTCTTTCCTCGCGTTTTCTGCGTTTTCCGAACCTTCCTATGGCAGGCACCTACTTAATTACTTTTAATTTTTACAATTTCAGAATGTAAGCTACGTAAAATCATTCTCGAAAGTCGCAAATATTTTTAATGATTTATAAAATCGACCAAAACAGATCTATTATTAATTGTGCAAATCTTGACGGAGGCTTCTAAGCGCACTAAAGGATTCTCTAAAATTTTATTTGGGTACTGTCTATTAAAATTTAAACTATCAATGTTTATAACAATAATAACTGTATGATTTCTGAATTAATTTTCTTAATAAATCCCACCCCGATAGAATTGTAAAGAATGCTTCAGAGAATAAAATGTTAAGATTTGCTCAAATTAATAATAGATCTATTTTGGTCGATTTTATAAACCATTTTAAATATTAGCGCCTTTGGATATTAATTATACCTAATGTACATCCTTAAATAAGAGACCCCTTATAATTCTTTTTTTTTATTTTATTCTAAAGCTATTGTTTTTCAGATTGTAAAACAGCCCGTAGATACTTAAAGAAAACTTACCCAACTCTTCTAAGTCAGCTGGCGGCGATGAGGGTGGGCAGTCTAGAATTTCGTGTGATGGATCGCGAGCGTGATAGCTTGTAGACGCGGATGAGGCCATAACCGGGGCCGGGGCCGAGGTGGAGGCAGGGGCCGGGGCCCGGGCCTGGGCCGGGGTCAAGGGCGGGGACGGACGCTGAAAACCTCTACGACAAAGGTTGGCACCCTGTTGACTTAATTCTGTAAGAACAAATAGTAATGAATCAATTTGTAATTTCTAGTACACTGACGAGGATAGGTCGCGAGATGCTGACGCCACACAGTGGGGGG
>NC_046662.1:44830553-44844208 GCF_010883055.1 Belonocnema kinseyi | reverse complement strand
GGGGGGGGGAAACTTCAGTAGAAACATTGATCTTTAGATGAAAATTATTGCCCGATTTTAACTTTTTTTTAAATGAACGCTGATAAAATTTCGCATCGAACTGTCAAGGCCAATTTTTAAATTTTTGTGTATTTTTTTTTTTGTTTATTTAAAAAAATGCTTTGTTTCAATCATAAATACCTAGAAAACTGAAAGCACTATCCAAAAAAGATTTCCAATAGCAATGCAAATAGTAAATAATTTATTTTATTTGTTATAAACAAATAGGTGAATGAAAATATTATCGTAGGGATTGTTGGCAAATATCCACATCAGGTATTTTGAATGAAATAAATCACATTTTTTCTATTAAATTGTTCACATATTACTTGGAAATAAAACCTAAGTATCATGTTTGGTTACCAAATAAAAGATAATAATTGTTTAAACTACCTTAATTAACTAATGCACTTCTTGGCTAGTATTATAATATTTATAAATTTTCAAGAACATTTTGATAACAGTAAACAATTTAATAGATTAAACGCTTTCACGATGATTTATTTCAATAAGAAGCGATATTTCGGGTTCCAATCGTGTACAAAACTACGAATTTTGCTGACGCTTTGTAACAATTACAGTTCACTTCTTCCAGGGCTGAAAAAGAGCCCAAAATGTCTCTTTTTATCAGTAAACAATTTATTATAGTAAACAACAATTGTTAAAAACCTTTTGATCATTTTATACATTTATAAATAAAATACCGCTTTTTTCATGGAAATAAAAGCCAGTCACTTAGCAATGATTTTTTGCTGGGAATCTATAATATTTGATAATTGTTTAACCAAACATAATTAACAAATGCATTGTGTGGCTGCTTTTAAGCATTGAAACTTGTTTTTTTTTCTGATCAATTGCTAATAACACATTTTTGAAACTTTTTTCGACAGTTCGATAACGATCCACTATTTTTATTTTTATTAACAACGTAGCAAACAAATTACAATTTTTTGGCTAATGCATTTGTAAACTAAAATTGTTTTCTTATAAAATATAATTAAAATTACTTAGCAATAATTTCTTGCCATAAGTTGGTAAAAATTAATGATTTATTAAAGAAACTTAATTGCTACATGTTATTAAAAACAGTGGATCGTTATCGAACTGAGAAAAATGTTTTAAAATGTGTTATTAACAGTTGATTACACAAAAAACAAGTTTAAATGCTGAAAATTAGCCAAAAAATGCATTTTTTAATAAAGTTTGGTTGAATAATTAACAAATGTTATCGATTCATAGAAAAAAATCTTTTTTAATAACTGGCTGTTAATTTCGTGAAAAAGGCGTTATTTTATTCATGAATACATAAAATGATAACAATTTGTTTAAACCATCATTGGTTGCAATAATTAATTGTTTACTGTGATCAAAGTGTTCTTAAACATTTATAAGTTAGTTATTTAAATTTGATTGCATCGACAAAATCAAGTTTATACCACCACAAATATCCAAATACTGAATTTGTTAATTAAGGTAGTTTAAACAATTATTACTTTTTATTATGTGGCCAAATATACTAAGTTTAATTGCCAAGTAATATATGATCGATTCCATAGAAAAAACTTTACTGCATCCAAAATACTTGATATGGATATTTGTTTATAAAAATTACTTTTAAAATAACAAATTATTTATTAACTTTTATTTATTCAACTGAAAAACTCTTTTTGTCCGTAAATTGTGTAAATTTAGTGTGAATCAAGTGATGAATAGCCGCGAATCCCCACAAAACGATTTTCATTCACTTATTTGTTTATAACAAATTCAATAAACTTTTCAATATTTGCATTGCTATTGAACATCTTTTTGATAGTCACTTTCAGTTTTCTAGGTATTTTTGATCGAATGAAAATATTTTTTTTTAAACTGGTTTGCTTCAAAAGTCAATTTTTTGTTTATTTTTGTTAATAAGTATACGAAAAAATGTAAAAATCAGCTATAAAAGTTTGATGCAAATGTTATTAGCTTCAATTTTAAAGAAAAAAACTTAAAATCAGATAATAATTTTCTTCTAAAAATCAATTTGTCCATGAAGTTTTTTTTCCATTGTGCGCCGATTCAATCGAGGATTTAAAGGTTAAAAGTAGATCACAATCCATTAGATACAAATTTTTTCTTTTGATCCAATGGGCCTCAGTTTTTGTGGCATATCACAAAACAATTTGAAGTCAAAGTACAAAATTTTCTGAATTATTAAAAAAAAAATTCTCGCGTGATATATACTCTTTTAAAACTGAAAATATCATTACTATAGGGGTAGTATAAGGTGTGGATTTCATATGCTTTCTGAACTTTATTTAAAAACTCTATCAAAAAGATTAAACATAGTAATATAACTTTAAATATATTTAAATCTGTAATATTTCAAAATTGAATCCTTCTAAATTTTCAATAATTTTTATGGGAATTTTTTAACAGCAGCCAAATTTTTCAATTGAAGGCTCGGAAAGCAGAACCAAAGGAGCGCTGAATCAGTAGCCATAAGCCATAAAACGCGACGAAAGAAAGAACGGTTATGTCTTTCGTCACGTTTTCTGCGCGTCATCCCCACTCCTGGCTACTGCCCGAGCGCTCGTTCGGTTCTGCTTTCCGAGCCTTCAATTTGTTCTACTGAACACTAAAATCTTTTTTTATTGAAAAATCTATCTTAAATCTCTCTAAAATCTTCTAACCTACATGTTTTGTCAGTTTGTGACATTGGTCTTTTCCCGGTGTTGCAATGCTATTACTTTTTAAGTAAACAATAAAAATGGTGTTTAATTTCATTTTTTAAAAACACAATCTTAAAAATAATAGAAAAGAGTAAATTATGTAATTGCACCTTCAAAAATTTTTCAAAAAATCTTCAAAAAAACAATTAACAAACAAGTAAGTTTTTAGTTATAAAACTAAACGCATTTATTTTGACAACACTACGAATGGGTTGAAAAAATGGTCACTTATTAGTACTCTTAAATCTACAATTTCATAGGACTTACCAATAGAATTAAAAATAACCACAACGCCGATTATTAAAAATTGAGGAATCCTCATTTCTTTAGACGTAGAAAAAAATAGCTCAGAATTTGTAGAACACTATTAATAGTGAATACTCTGATATTTTGTGTATATATACGTCCCTGTTATTTGGATTTTTCCCTTCCTAAACTCGAAGCGCAAATGAATTATTTGTGTGACACAGTGGCATGAAACTTTTGAATCAACATTACATTACTTCTCGAACGGTGGTCCTCCCCACCCGTGCGCATTGTTATTTTAACACGAGAAACACACATATAAGAAATTTTATTTTTTATATAAGTGCCGATTAAAATCTTATCAATTGATTTACTATCTCTTACACTCCTTCCAAACGACTCATCACATAATAATATATGTGAAATATTTGCGAAATCTCTCTAAACTCGGTTTGCAAAATAATTATAATATTTTAAAAATATTTGTTCATCTTTGTACAATTATTTAAATCTTTGGGAAATAACTTTTGAATCTTCGTCTGAGCTTCTGACCAGATCATGTTGATCTTATATTTTTGAGGTCGCTGAATCAGAATCCTTTGGCTGTTTGGTCCCATCAGGTCAGGATTTTTTTCTAACCTCAAAAAAACACTCAAAAATAGCCAAAACAGCCCTTTTTGTTCATAGAAAATGTAACCCAAACACATTATTGCAGGTTTTTTGGGTTGCTAGATCTTCTGTTTTTGGGTCGCTGAGTGTAGATCCGCGGCTTTTTTTCACTAGTAAGTTTATGACGTCACCAAATCCGAATTTGTGGTTACTTTGTGCTTTCCGAGTCACCGTAGGATGAGCCAAAAACTAGTTCATTAGAGCCGATCAAAACGGAAAACATACGAACAAAATTCATTTTCAGCAAAAAACGGGCTATTGAGCTACTCGGAAATTTTATTTCGAGGTTAGGATGAATCGCTGACTCAGAGAGCACAAAGTAACTTCAAATTCGGATTTGGCGACGTCATAAACTTACTAGTGTCGTATGCGTCCAAACATCGAGGCCGTTTCTCCTCCTCCAACCAGCGGATCGGCTAGGATCGCAGATTGAGGTGACTTTTGAGGTTATGTTTGACTTCTTTTAGGTTAGCCATGATTTATGAAACAAAGGGATTTAAGGAAAGATAGAATAAATTAAAGTGATTTTAAAAAATGAAAATTTGGCCATTGGTCATATTAGGATAACAAAACGAACTACTTCTGCAATTTTGGGAGGGTATATTTTGAGGTTAGGAATAGACTTGGACCTTTTCGAGAAATAAAGCACCGAAAATGCACTCAGGGGCTTAAGAAACATAACATAACGTCGTTTGGGCTTATTTAGCCCTTACAGCTGGAAGATCGTTTATTCTGGCTAATTGGAGGGAATTTTGAGGTTAGATTTGACGGTTTTAAAGTTAGAAGCAAAAATGCTCTGAGTAGGGTTTAATCAGCATTATACTCAAATCCAGTGACCCAAAAAACCTGAAAAAATGTGGTCGGTTTACAGTTTCTATAAACAAAAAGGGCTATTTTAGATATTTCTGGGTGTTTTTTGAAGTTAGAAAATTCCTGCCCTGATGGAGCCAAACAGCCACATGTTCTGAATCAGCCACCCGAAAAACATACAATCAACATGGTTTAGTCAAAAGTTCTGAACACTTTTTTTTCTTTGCGTGCCTGTGTAATTTATTTATTTGTAAAATGTTTTAATTTATCCAAAATCTTTGCGATATATTTGTGAAATCTTTTATACATATGGGAAATTTGTAAAATATTTTTAATCTATCCAAAATCTTTGCGAATTATTTAAAATCTTAATGACATCTTAAATATCTATGGGAATTTTTTGGAAATATTTGCAAAATATTTAAAATCTTTGTGAAATCTTGAATATCCATTAGAAATCTTTCTAAACTCTTTCGAAATTTTTGCGAAATCTTTGTGAAATCTCTCTGAAATCTTTAGGAATCTTTGCAAAATATTTAGTATTATTTGTGCAATTATTGAAATCTTTGGAAATTTTAATCTTATACCTGTATTCATTATTAATTACTATTCATTATTTACCATTTATTTATTATTACTAATTTACAATTTCAAAATGTTGTAATATTATTATGCTACGTAAACATTGCGTTATTCTTTATTATAAGTCTATTGTTCAATTCTCCTATTAATAAAAATTTATTTTATAACATTTTTACATT
This sequence comes from Belonocnema kinseyi, assembly GCF_010883055.1. NCBI lineage: Eukaryota > Metazoa > Arthropoda > Insecta > Hymenoptera > Cynipidae > Belonocnema > Belonocnema kinseyi. The sequence continues at coordinate 44,838,972 of NC_046662.1, read as the reverse complement.
TTTTAAGAGATAATAAAAATTAAATTATGGGGAAAACTTATTTTGAAGAATTCGAACAAATTTAGTTTTAAAAGAAAAATTTAAAGATTGGATACTTTTTAAATGTGTAAAAAAATAATATGGAACATTTTATGACAATTCTTTTAATTTTTCAGGATTTAAAATGTCAAATGATTGATTTCTGCATGAATTCTAAGAGAAAATTAAAAAAGATTACAAAACATTTTAAATTATTTCCTAAAATTTTGAAAAAAGGGTTAATGCTTTTAAATGAAAATGTTACCATAATACATTACTTAAAAACTAATTTGAGTAAGAAAAGAACCAAAAATTATAAAAACTTATCAGATATTTTAAAAACTTTTTAAGGTTTCAAAAAAAGAATTTTCTTAAGTTTAATTGGAAAATCCTTATGGTTTATTATTTTGAAAAATTACCTTTAAGAGTAAATGGAAAAAAAAAGTCAAAAGATATCCTTACATTTCGAAAAATAGTACACTATTTTAAAGCAAAATTTCTCAATTTGGTTAGAATAAACTCTTGAAAAATATTCAAAGATATTAAAAAATAATTTTGACCTGTAAAAGATTTTTAAAAATGAAGATTTTTGGTAAAGATTTTAAACAAAAACTTAGAAGCTTTAAACGAATTTTGAAAGGTTTCAAGTAAATAAAAAATGTTCTTAAAATTCCTAGGAAAATTTGGAAGATTTTAATGCAATTGTTTACATTTCGAATGATTCTTAAGAATTTAGACCAAAATCCGTGTCATCTAAAAATATGTTTAGGCATTTCAGAAGTTTTAAAAAGATTTAAAATATTTGTAGATTTAATTTAGGCAAAAAAACATGGTAGATAAAATTTTATTGTGGCTAAAAAAGAGAAGTTTGTTGGGCGCCAGGCGCGCATGCGTCATCTACATTATGCAACAAATATTCAAAGGCACGTGAGAGGGGTTTTCGGGCCCAGGCTAGACTCAGTCCCCAGGCGAGTGATGGTAGAGGGGGTGGATCAGTCGGAGGGTAAATTTAGTAGCTAGTAATAATTCATTTTAATTTTAGGTTACTGTTTACTCGTAAAAAAAATTTTTTTTAACCCAGCAAGCCCGAAAAATGTTCACATTTGCCTAAAATTTATTTTACAGGTTTTAACATGCGATAGCAAATTTTACAAAGGGGAATTTTCCCGAAGATTCACATAATTTATCAATTTAAATAATAATGTGTGCTCGGTCGAACGGCCGATTCTCCAAGGGCTAACATAATGGTTAAAGTACCCTACTTAAGCATAGTGCTCTACCTAACCTAAGTAAGTTACCGGGAACGAAAACTTTCACACGAATAAATTCTCGATAGCTACACGAAGATTAAACATTAAAATACGGATGACAAGCTCGATTCGTCATTTGACATAATGCCAATCGCGGCCATTTTGATCTAAGAGAAGAGATAGCTACTACAGAAAATCAAATCCAAAACATGTCATCTTTTGGAGAATTAATGCGAAACCGGAATAAGCTTGGATAAACCCGGATCTGGCCGGTTTTTTAAAATATCGAAAGCTACATACCGAGTGGTTCCAAGTTACTTTTCATAATACTAACAATACTAAATATAATAATAATAAATGGAGTTCAAAAAATTTGTCTTGTTACAATACCCCCTCCGTAGGGAAAGGCCAACCTTGCCCGTAAAATGACAAAGAATAAAAAAAGATAATTTTTTAACTGAAATGAGCTTTGCTAAGGATAAGAAACGAACTCAGAATGAAAGAAAGCAACATAACAAAAAAAAAAGCATGATCATAATATTCGAAACAAAAATAATAACATTTCAAGTTTTAATCTTACAAACAAACAAAACAGAAGGTCTCAGTAAGGTTCACTTCTCTACTAGACAGCAATAACAATGGCTGTTGGACCGTCAAGGCACGAGTCTCCAGGAAATGGCATAAAAAACAAAAACAAAATAATTTTCCTTGAGCTAGAATATAGTGCACTCTTAAAACTAAGTTTAGGTTTGTGTAGATGAGCTAGGTCAAGATTTTCATTGTAGGGAGTGGGAAATAAAGAAAAAAAAAACACAAAAAATAATCTAGAACTTTACAGGTTAGGGAACTGGCTACATTTTGGGTTGATGCTAATTGGGTAATGGGGAAAGGCCGGTAAGCAATTTAACATGCATGTTATTTTTAGAGATTACTTCTTTTATTTTTGTTAGTTTGTAATGTGTATTCAAGACAAATGAAGCATAGATGACAACTAAATAAGGAAAGGAGGCAGCTCAAATGTTTGATTGAACACGAAGAAGAAAGAAAGAAAAGAAAATGTAAAATTGAAATAAAGAAAAATAAAGGAAAGGCTGCACCACCCAAAAGAAAAAAAGGACTTTAGTGGCTGCTGCTACGAGGTGGGGTTCGCCCGAGAAAGTAACTAATAATATGTTTAAAAAAGAACGATAGCGATAAGGTGTATCCATTAACGAGAGCAACAAAATTCAACGTGTCAGATAACGATAGCTAAACAGTTTTTTTTCTTTTTGGATACATTCGTAACGGTACGGTAGCTAATGGATGTTCAAAATAATGGTGGTTAATTTATGATGCTGTATGACCCCAAACTTCCAATCCAATCATGGTAGTCAACTCTACGTAATTGTACGATAGCAAACCAGAATATGAAAATACGTTTTTTTTTTAATGTTATAAAATTTTGAATGAGGGTGAAGTCGATGATGGATGACAATGCCTACAGCTGCGAAAGGTTAGGCGATAGCTGGTTTTACTTTTGGTAAATTTAAGTTACGATAGCAGTACTGACCTAAGGGCAGAGAAAGAAAGGTGGGTTCAGCCTACGTCCGGTATGGTTAATCTTTGACATGCATCTTGCTTATGAATTTATCTTTTAGGTTGGAGACTTCATACACGACAGGGGACAATTATTTAGTAAGGCGGAACGGACCATGGAATTTTTTGGCTAATTTTTCGGAGAAGTGTTTCCCTGCGGAGGATGGGGTACGGGTTTTGTTCAAAACCAAATCGTTACCGGCAAATATTGGCTCTCGGCGCGTCATATTGTAATAACGGGCTTAACGTTGGTAGGCCTCCTCTAGATTCTGTACTGCCCAATCTTTGAGTATTGATAAGCGTTCCATTCGGTCTGCCCAAACGACTGGATCTTGAGCCCCCCCCCCCCCCTCGCGGTATCAAGTAGGGTTGGTACTTCGTGAGCATGGAAGGAATTTACTGCTTTAGGGTTGCGACTAAAATTCAGGAAAGCAGGTGTGGTTTTTAGGAGGTCTATCAAGCTAGCACCTTTCCATACGAAATTCCAAAATTTCTTCATGTCAGAATTTTGGGCTTTTTTTGGGCATTTTTTGGGCTTTTCTTGGGCTGTATTGCCGATTTTTGGGCTCCGCTATTTTTTGTGAAAATTCAAATTTTCAGTGGAGGTGCTGACTTGAATCAAGCCCGCACCTCCACTATATAAAAATTGTAAGAAAAAAAAATCAAACACGTCTGAATTTTGGGCTTTTTTGGGCTCTTAAACGCACCAACAACCAATTTCCAAAAACCACCATTACAAAATATAAAACCACCCCCTATGTAAGAAATCAAATTCGGAAAAAACAAAGAACACCAGAATTTTTGGCTTATTTTGGGCTCTAAAATGCATGAAAAAAAACTACCCCCATTTTCAAAAAAACACCACCTTGCAAAAAATAAAATTTGCAAAATCCAAAATGCAATAAATTTTTCGCTCATTTTAGAGTCTCAAATGCACTTAACATTATATTAGACAAACCACCCCTGTGTAAAAATACGTCAACCTAATTTTTGGGCTTCAACCTTTAACGTATAAAATCAACCCTTCTCTATCACATACATATGACTTTGTCAAAAATTAATATTTTTGGGAATTTTCTAGTGTCAATGTACTCTGATTTTTGGGCTCCTCGAAAATATCCACTCGGATGTTTGGGCTTCAACCCTTAACTTATAAGATCAACCCTTCTCTACCATGTATATATGACTTTATCAAACATTAATATTTTTGAGAATTTTTCTGTGTCAGTAGAGTTTATGATTATTGGGCTTCTAAAAATATCTACTCCGTTTTTGGTCCCCAACACTTGACGTTAAAAAACAGTCCCTTTTTAACAATCAAACATAACTTTGTGCAAACCAATCTTTTTCGGAATATTACAGTGTTACTATGGTCTCTGATATTGTTCGAATTTTACGGTTCAAATGGAGTCTCTGATTTTTGGGGTGTTCAAAAATGCCAACATCAAGGTTTAAATTTTTATTATTAGGTTGACATTTTTTTTACACAGGGGTAGTTTTTCTAATATAATGTTAAGTGCATTTGAGACTCTAAAATGAGCCAGAAATCTAGTGCATTTTGGATTTTGCAAATTTTATTTTTTGCAAAGGGGTTGGTTTTTTGAAAATGGAGGTAGTTTTTTTATTTTTTTATGCATTTTAGAGCCCAAAATAAACTCCACTCAAAATTTGAATTTTCACAAAAAGTAGCGCAGCCCAAAAATCTACAATACAGCCCAGAAAAGCCCAAAATTCTGACATAAAGAAATTTGGGAATTTCGTTTGTGGAGGTGCTAGCTTGATAGACCCATTTTTAGGGAGGAGTGAAGGGCCGTGTTGAAGGCAAATACGAATTCATAAAGATACTGGTCCCATGTCCGATGGTCATGTTCAATAAATATTATCACAATGGTTTTCAGAACCCAATTGACCCGTTCGGGAGGATTGGATTGTGCGTGATAGGATAGGATGGTAGTATAGTAGATGTTATAGCTCGTCGATTTGTACCTCGGTCGGGTCTTCGTCTGTAATCCTGAGAGAATTTATCGCGGTAGCTCGGTGAGGAAAAGAGCCTCGTCTTGGCTCACGGCAGGCTAGACTCGGTAGCAGTGATTTTTCAGGAGGAGGGGGTTTAAAAGTCCTCTGAACGCGTAGTGATTTCTCAACTCGAATTGCCAAGTGTTCTAGGAGGTCAAAATTTATTACCTCGATGTGATGGATGGTTAATCGTAATTTTTGAAACATATTCCGGTGAGCATAATTTATTTGCTCTTGTTCCGGGTACGGCGGCAGCAGCCTATTTAGCAAGGTGCTGATACACGTTAAGTAATCCGCTAATGGCTCGTCTAGACCTTGAGTACGGCTGTATATTTCTTGCCGTAATTCAAATTAATAGTCCGGATCACCGAAACGAATTCGCGCAAATTCAACGAAAAGCTCCCAAGAGTTCCCTCCCTCGTATGAATTATTAAACCAATGTAGCGCGATTTCCGACAAAAAAAAAACGGGATACACAGCAGCATATCCCTGTCCAAAATTGGTACCAAACTGCGACACTGTTTGATTCTCATTAAGAAGGTTTCTAAATCTTCGTTTTGACTACCCGTAAAACGAATATTCCATTTACTCAGTATTTCGTACACTGATCGCGTGTGGGGTGAACCTAGTCCACCAGTGTTGCGCCTAGACTGCGTGAAATTATCTTGGGGGCGCGCGCATGGTTCGCCGAAACTTACACGTAGGCGTTGGTTACCCCGTAACGCGATGTTATGATGTTATGACTCACTTGAGACAGGGAAGGATCGGTATACATATGCTTATTATGAAAGATCTGAGATGCTAAACACTCGTCTTCATTGCCGCTGTTATTGTGTGCGGTAGCCCAGATGTCATTTCCAGACAAAGAAAAGTCATCCTGAGTTCAAAAGCAGGCCTGTGGCGCGGAACTGTCATTCTGTTCGGTTATGTATACGTTGTTATTATAGGGTGTGGCTGAATTCGGTAGCGCACACGACTGGCAGGAGTCCAGCCTCGAAAATACGTTCAAAATCGGACGAGAATCAGGGTAGTTTTCTCGCCGCGGCAAGGGCTCAACGTGAGTCGCATAACTGCTATAAGTGCGTGGCTCTGTACCGGTACGGCTGGAGAGGGGAGGGGTGGCGCGTGAGCACGACGCATTGGCTGACGACTCACCCGGCGAAGGGATGCTTCCTGCCGGGAACGTGTATGTTACGTGGGTCCCGATACTGTACGTGCGCGGAGTGGGGGTGGACGTTCCGTTCGGCGGCAGAGAGTATGCACCCGTTGCATTGACACTGGACACTCCGAGACATGATCTAAGAATACACGGTCTAGCCACACGCAACTAAAAAAAATTTAACCAATAAGGAGCAACTCCACCACTTTTAACCATATTGGATAAGTGAGCGCGCGAGAATGAAGTATATTTGAAAGGAAGTAAATGTAATGAGCGAAGATTCTAAGTAAAAGATAAAGAAATTATAGTTTATAAAACCTTTAAACGCGAATGAAATAAAGTATCATCCACTTAAGTAGAAAAAAGAATATTGTTTTCCAGCTGAAAGCAGAAATAAATAAATACAAAATATCGATATCATATCCTGTATTAATCATATCCTGTATATAATATCCGTTTTTATATTTCGTATATACATAAGCACTAAATGAGAACAAAAGAATGCTCTCAGGGTACACAAAGTTACATGTTCAGATCTTATATTCATATGAAATAATGATTTCAATGATATTTTCAATAGAAACACAACCAAAATTTTCACAAAGTTAATCTTAACACGACGCGCTTTCACAACGGATAGCGTCAGCAGTGTCCGCTTATTGCACCTTATTTGAATATTGAGAACTTTCACAGGTATTGACATTGATTTACAATGCAGCCATAATTCATGATTTAAAATCTTTTGAGTGAAAACAGAGACGCTAAAGGTTGCTATGGTAACCAAGATGGCTAAAAGTGGTGGAGTGCGAATGGGGACGAAATTGGGGGTGCTGATGGCTAGACCGTGTATTCTTAGATCATGCTCCGAGAGCCAGTGTACTGAGACTTTCCACCACATTTTACGCGGTCACTAATCCGATGCCCGAATCATTATTTTGTTCACGCGGCCTGGCCGTATTGTTATTATCACACGTGTTCGCGGCACTTCTCTCGTAATTTACGCTGTCGGTGTTGACAATCATTTTAACCTCTCTCTGAAAATGTACAGCGCGGAGTAGGCGATCGCGTAATGTCATGACTGTACCCTCCGTAGTTAGCTGTCTATCCTCAAGCTCGCCAATCAGCTGCTCATTCAAGAGTGCGTAGATCCAAGAATCCGTTGAATTTGACATTTTAGCGTTGGATTTGACATTTTAGCGAGGAGGGGGATCACGTTTTTGCTTTTCCACTAGCGAAACCGGAACACTCAGAGGTCGCGAAAAAAAAACTCGGTAAGCCAGGAAATACACAATAAAAAAGGAGAAAAATATAAATGTCTACTGTCCAATCAAGACTTAGTAATATTTTTCATCAATTAAATAATGCACATCATAATATTATTAAATAGTCAACCAGAGCAATAATTCAGGCTGAGACCACAAAATCAGAAAAAATAATAATTACATATTATAATGTAATTTCATCACAATAATTGCAATAACCGCAAATCAACACATAGATGAAATCAACTTTGCTGCAAAATCGTATAGAAATATAATTCTATGGAAAAATCTATTTTCGCTCTCTTTAGTCAAAGCTATTTTAACCTTGAAATCAATTGTTTATTTTTATTTCCAAAAGCCCCACGTTGTGGCGTCAATTTATGACGTTAAACTTACCGTTTACTTATTTTGCCCTTCTCACGTCCTAACTCTGAAATCGCGAAAAATCTCAACGGAAACGAAAGCCAAAAAAAGAGAAGTTTCTTGAGCGCCAGGCACGCATGCGCCAACCCGATTATGCAACAAATATTCAAAGGCACGTGAGAGGGGTTTTTGGGCCCAGGCTAGATTCAGCCCTCAGACGAATGTTGGTAGAGGGGGTGGATCAGTCGGAGGGTAAATTTAGTAGCTAGTAATAATTACTTTTAATTTTTGGTTACTTCTTACTCGTAATTTTTTTTTAAACCAGCAAGCCAGAACAATGTACACATTTGCCTAAAATTTATTTTACAGGTTTTAACATGCGACAGCAAATTTTACAAGGGGGAAATTTTCCGAAGATTCACATAATTTACCAATTTAAATAATGTGTGCTCGGTCGAACGGCCGATTCTCCAAGGGCTAACATAATGGTCAAAGTACCCTACTTGAGCATAGTGCTCTACCTAACCTAAATAAGTTACCGGGAACGAAAACTTTCACACGATTAAATTCTCGATAGCTACACGAAGATTAAACTTAAAAATGCGGATGACAAGCTCGATTCGTCATTTGACATAATGCCAATCGTAGCCATTTTGATCTAAGAGAAGCGATAGCTACGAGGGTAGTTCAATAAGTCCTTAGAATGACCAACATATGGCGCGCGAATCGCTCCAAATCATCTGTTTTCAGTCAGCACTACTCCCGACTAGATATAT
>NC_046662.1:44820145-44830453 GCF_010883055.1 Belonocnema kinseyi | reverse complement strand
AGTACTCCCGAAATCATCAATAAAATCCACGATATGGTGTTGAAGGATAGAAGATTAAAAGTGCGTGAGTTAGCTGAGGCCACAAAGATATCTATAGGTGCACTTGTTTCAATTCTACATGAAAAATTAGGCATGAAAAAGCTATCGGCGAGATGGGTGCCGCGTTTGCTCTCAGCTGAGAATAAACGCAATAGAGTGGTAGCCTCTGAGGCTCTTTTGGCGCGCATAAGTCGGAATCGTGAGGAATTTTTTCGTCCATCTTTGTCACACTTTTTCTAGGTCTTAAAAGAAAGGACGAGTTCGTTAACCAGCTATTTTTGATAAAAATTCAAAAAGTGAGCGCATTTTGAAATTTTTTTAGACCACTTTTTTCTGAATTTGAAAATTCAATGTACGGATATTTACAGTATTGAAAAGAGCAAACAATTTATCCAAATGACCTTTTTCGATAAAAAGACAATTCTCAGAGTTATCGCGTTTTCAAAATTTTTTTAATCAACCGAAAATCAAAATTTGAAGCCGAAATACACACGATATGAAAAAAAGTTGAGAGAAGACAAACATTTCTTTTTGAAATCCCTACAAGATTATCATAACCAATTCTTGGATTTTCTTCAAAAATCGAAAATTCAAATTTTGATTGCACAAAAAATAATGGGAAATAAAAAATTCCATTTTGTGGACAAAGTATGAAAAATAACGTTGAAAAAAGTAAAATAAAAAAAATGTGTGGAAAACGACGAAAGTTTCGAGAAAAAAATCCAACAAAACCTGTTTACAAATGTCTGTCGGAAATCCTGCGCGCAGCGCGAGTGTCACGATGACAATGTGTAGCTCAAATCCTAGAGAGCTTTGAGAAACTTAATCTTTGACTATACTTAATTAAGTACACAATTGAGAATATGAAGACGCATATAAATACTGCCATCTAAAAGAGATCTTTTTGATAAAGTTTTTTTCAAGCATTCCAAATGCAAAGAATAAATATCTGAGCGCGAAGCGCGAGGTGTAATCATGTTCAAGCGCGAAGCGCGAGATAATCTATTATCGAGCGCGAAGCGCGACATTCAACCATCTAGTGAAAATTTTGAGTGAAATTTTTTGATCTAAAAAAAAAATTTCTATTTTTTGAAAATTTAAAAAATTTTTAAAAGTATATAACTTTTATAATTTTCATCAAAATTAAAAATTTTATTTGCACAATTTCCAAGTCTTTTACCTATCTATAAGAAACTTTGACAGAAATTTTTATAATGGTAAGAAAAAAAATTTGAAAATTTTGAAAATACTATAATTTTTTTAATTTTGGGCTAATCGAAAAATTCGGGTAACCATATATACAGACATACAGACAGACAGACCCCGATGAAATTTTATGATTTTCGTATTCTGCGAGTGTCGATACGTAAAGATCCGTTAAAAACCAGAGATCGAAAATTTGGACGATTACATTAGATTCTCAGAAATGAGAATGTAAAAAATCGAACGATTGAATCCTAAATTCTTAAATTAAGCTTAAATATGCCCTTGGAGTACCGTGCCACGTGCCGAGAGAACAGATTTCGCCATGAAAACTCAAATTATAAATAGAATAAATGGAGTCCAATTTGTCTTGTTACAACACCCCCTCCGAAAAATTTAAATTCTCGATTTTTCGAAAAAAATCAAAAAATCGTCATGGCAGTATTGTAGGGTGTAAAAAAATAAACGTTTTGCTTCTTTTTATTTTTTCATTAAGTGTGTCTTTTGGCATAAAATTTTGATTTTCGTTTTTTTTTTAATTTTTAAAACGCTACAACTCTATTAATTTATTTTTTATCAAAAACAGTCGTAGGCATAAATTATTCGAATTTTTAAGTACTATCAATGGCTATACATAAAATTTTCAAATCTAAAAATTAATTCTCTACGAAAAATGAAACGAGTTTTGAAGAAAGTAATTTTACACTAAAAGTGATAAATATTAAAAAATATATATTTTTAGAAGGCAGTTTAATTTCGAACACAGGAATCAATTTTTAAGAAAGATAATTTTAATTTAAAAAAAGGAATTTTTATCAAAAAACTTGAACAATAATATAATGTATAATATATTATATATTATAATATAATTTAAATTGATGAGTATTAAACAAATTATTTTTTTTAGAAAGTAGTCTGAAGAAAAATTGTATTCGACAGAACAAATAAATGGCACGAAATATTGTATTACTACAGTATATTCTTTAAACATTAAATAATCATAAAAAAATTTTTCTTCACGCTTCCTGAACTTGAAAGAAGACAAACAATTTTATATTTCACGTCTCACAAAAATTGTTGGTTAACAAATATGAAAATTTTTCATATCATATCGCTTGAATTCGATCAGACTTTTGATATTTATCAATTATATTATATTAACAGATTTCAAATTTGTCCTAAAGGTCTGCGAAATTATTAGTAATCTTTGATGCATCCAGAGAAAATTGATGTTAAAGTTTAAAAAATTATTTATTCTGATTTTCATAAATCAGAATAATTAATTCTTAATCCAAAAAAAGTTATTTTTAATGTACTGTTTACATTCAGAGTAGAGCAATTTCACCAATAACTAATTACTAATTATTCGTAGGCTTTATAACATGATGTTAGATCATATTTCGTCAACTCCACCAACAAAACGTTTTAATAAGTTCCTGGTTCGAAATGAAAACACAAGAATTATTTTGATACCTGGTAAATTTCACCTTGCTCTATTCACTTTTCAAATAATCTCTTTTCTGCTCGTCGTTTACCTAAAGCAATTTGACCATTATTGATATTATTTCAATCAAAATTTTAAAAAACAAGGAAGTTTTGACAAAGTAGGTTCAAACATTTTTTCCCCAATGGTTTTAAAGCAACCCTGCAAATAAATTTAGCCTCTAATATTGGATATATTTTTTAAATTTATTGTAAAGTAATTTTCACATTGATATAATCAAAAAATCTCCAGTGATTTTAATTGTTCGAAAATGTCAACTTTCTTGTTTAAATATTAAAAAGATTTTAAAGCAAGCCTTAAACTCAATTTGAACACTTTTCCCGTAATAATTTGTTTCCCAAATTTATTGTAAATTAATATCCGACATTGATATCCGACAAAAGACGAATTTCCAATAAAATACTTGAATTTGTAACTAAAAAAGATTAGATTTAAAGCAAAAATGTAAAACTCACATGTTTAGGAAAAAAATGAATTTTCAACAGAATAGTTAAATTTTTAAAGAATGAAATGAGTTTTGAACTAAAATGATGGATCTAGAGCCAAAAAAAAACTTTAATCAAATAGTCTAATCATTTTTAACCATTTATAAACTGGTTCAACAGAAAAAAAGTTGGACTTGAAAAAAAAATGAATTTGAAATGAAATTTTTGAATTTTCAACTAAATGGTCAATTTCCTACGAAATAAAAAACTTTTTTAAAACAAAATACAATAATTTTCAACAACAAAAATTTTCAAAGAAAGATGAATTTTTACCTAAAAATGATACTTTTTTATCAAAAAATGAAATATATTTCAATTTTTAGTAAAAAATTATTTATAATAAAAAAACGAGTTTTGAATAAAATACGTAAGTTTTTAACTAAAGAGAGGAGTTTTTTACTAAAAGGATACATTTTTAACCCAGAAGATTAATTTTTTACACATAAAAATTATGAATCTTCAACAAAAAATGTAATAGTTTACTTTGTAACTAAAAACTATCAATTTTCTTCAAAAAATGGAAAAAGTGCAATTTTGACTCGAGAAAATTATTTCCAATTAAAAAACGAATGTTCAACAAAATATTTAAATTTCTAACCAAAGAAAGGAATTTTTAACTAAAGAAGGTACATTTTCAACCCAGAAGATTAATTATTTTTACACAAAAATACAAATTTCTAACCAAACACATACATGGGTTTCAACTTAAATGATAAATGTTCAACAAATATAAAAATAGATGAATTTTCGACAAAAAAAATTCAACCAAAAAGAATAATTTTCTACAAATAAAAAAAAACGAATTTTTAACAAAATAACTGAAGTTCTAACTGAAATGTGTGGTAACATAATTCATCTGCATTATTATGAATCCCTTATTATCAAATTACTTCGAAATCTTCAACTAATAAAATTAATTTTTGACAAAGGGGGAATTTTCGTTTGAATCTTTGAGAAATCTTTCCAAATGTTACCAAATTCACACACCTAATGAAGTTTCAGTTGGTTCAGATTTATTAATTTAACATTTTATTATTACATTTTCAGTTAAAATAAATCATTTTCAACCCAGGAAAAGAAAATTTTCAAAAAAATAGTTAGATTTTAAATCAAACTGATGAATTTTTGATACAAAAAATAAATTCTTAAAAAAAATGGTTTGGAATTTTCAACCAAGACAAATTTTCATTAATAATGAAAAAAAAATCTCATCTAAAAAGTTGAGATTTTAAGGCAGAAAGACGAATGAAAAAAGTTGAATTTACAAACCAAAAATGATGCATTTTCTACGAAAAAAATTGTATTTTCGACTACAAAAACGAGTTTTCAATCAAATAAGTGAATTTTCAACTGAAAGGAACTATTTTTTATAAAAAATGAAATAGCAACATTTTCAGTAAAAAAAAATATATGTTACAACAACAACAAAAATGAATTTTCAAATGAGTTTGTTTTTTGTTAACCAAACAAATGAACTTTTGAACGAAATGATGAATCTTCAATCAAAAAATTTAATTTTTAAGCAAATAGTTAAATTTTCAACTCGGAAAATGAATTTTCCACTCAAAAAAATCAAATCTTCAACAAAATAGATGAACTTTCAATAAAGCAAAAAAAGTGTCAACAAAAAATAGAATGTTTTAATTCAAAGCTAGAGAAATAAGTTTTTAAGTAAATAAAATAAATTGTCATTGAAATTATTACATTTTAACCAAACAAATGAAATTTCAACCATGAAGATTATATCACTATCGAAAAAGACGGATTTTCAGCAAAATAGAGAAATTTTCAACTAAAAATGGTAAATTTTCAAAAAAATATTAAAATATTTTATTTTTCAGTTAGAGGAATAAGTTTTTAACCATATAACATTAATTTTTAATTGAAAAGTTTAATTGTGAACTAAACAAATGAATATGTAACCAAAAAAATTAAAGGTCTATCAAAGAAAATTTTCGACCAAGAAATTTAGATAAATTTGTCGTTAGAAATATTAATTTTCATCAAAAAAACTAAATTTTAAACCAAACACAAATTAATTTTTAATAGAAGAAAAATAATTTTCTTACGAAAAATAAGCATTTTTAACAAAAAACAAAAGTTTTTAACCAAAAAGTTGAATTTTTAACTGAAGATGTACAAACATAAAATTATTAAATTTGCAGTTAAAAATTAGTTTTTAATAGAAAAACTCATTTTCAAGCCAATGAAATAAATTTTGATCAAAAACGAATAATTTTCAAGCAAACAAAAATTAATTTTTAACCAATTACATGAATATTCAATGTCTATAGAATATGTGCCCAAAAAAATCATGTTTGACCATGAAATTCCTCAAGCCAAAAAATAGCTCAGAAAATTAACAGGAAAAATTGACTCTTCATATTAGTATTTTAACCTAATTTTGAAACAGGTACTTGTAAAAATGCTTTTGTGGGTTAAGATGAAGCATGGCCCAACATCAAGTTTCCAAGCCTATCAGTAAATTTTCAAGTTTGTCAACCTTACCTTCACATTGTTTCATTGAAGCTGAAAATCTTACACAATCATCTTTGTTCAAACACTTCTGGTTTTTCACTTTTCAGATTTTCATAAATTTCTTTAAATTATTATTAATATGTACAGTAAGGTGGTCCAAAATTTTTGTTTCGAATTTTTATGGGGACAACCCGGAAATTTGCTCGAATCCACACGAAAATAAATTAATTTTTTTATTATTTTGAAAAAAAATTATATTTAGAGGTGCCGCTATCTCTTTTCAAATATCTACACCATCAGTCTGTATTATGGGGTCCGAAAAAAACCACATAAGTGAAAAAATGCGTTTTGCGAATTTTTGGCGCTAATTATGACTTTTTTGGAGGTTTTTTTAATGCAAATGGTTTCTGGCACATTAAAGACCATTTAATACTAAAAATAAGATGTTCCCATAAATTTGTTAAACAATTTATTATTCTTTTTAGCCATTTTCTCATAGAATGGAGTTAGAAATACGCACTTTTTTCAAAAAATTTCCACTTCTCCCATTATTAATTATAGGGAAGTGATGGTTCATCATTTTTAAAAAGAGTGATTGTTTAAACAATTTATTATTACTGTTAATAATATTTTCTTAGAAAAATTCTACAAAACTGCAGTTTAAAAAATTTACTTTCAGTCCAATTTTCAACCAAGATAAATTATGTAATTAATTGGAGGCAAGGAAATTAATTGTTTAAACCATTTATTATTAATAATACTATATTTAAATAATGCTAGAAAGTTGCCGTTTTTCTTAAATTTATGGATTTTTGTCCAATTTTCAATAGGAGCGAAGCAATCATAAATTAAAGTTAAAAAAATAATTTTTTAAACAAGTTATGATCATTGTTAATAATATTCTTTTTGCTCAATTAGTAGAATGTTGCAGTTTTTTCTGAATTTTTCAACTGTTTGTCTATTTTTTATTAAGCGTTACTTGATAATTAATTAAATTTAGCAAAAATAATTGGTTAAACAAATTATTATTGTATATGGCTATCTTCGTCTATATCAATACCTGATAGTTGCAATTTTTCGGCAATTCTTACTTATCTGTCATTTTTCACTTAGTGAGGAAATAATTAATAAAAGTTTGCAAAAAAGTTGTTTAAATAATTTAATATTATTTTTAACTATCTTTTCTTAGATAAGTTTCTAGAAAGTGGCGGTTTTTTCTAAAATCTTAAACTTTGCATCGCCCTTTTATTTATGAAGAAATAATAAGTCAACCACAAAAAAATAATTATTTAAATAGTATTGTTATTTCAAGTAAATTATTTTTGCTCTTTTCTACAAAAAAGAAAGAGATTATTTAAAATCTAGTTTTTTTCTAATTTTTATTTATTAATTGTTAATAACTAAGCAGGCGAAGAGACGTTAAAGATTTTATTGAATAACAACTTTCTAGCACTTATCTAAGAAAAGATAGTTATAAACAATATTAAATTGCTTAAACCACTGTTTTGTTAAATTTAATTAATAATTATGTCACTAACTGAAAAAGGTCAGGAAAATAAAAATTGCTGAAAAAACTGCAACTATCAGGCTTTTATATAGATGAGAATAGTCATAAACAATAACAATTTGGTTAAGCAATTACTTTTGCTAAATAGTCGAAAATTTCGGAAAAATCCGCAACATTCTACCAATCAAGCAAAGAGAATGTTATTAACAAAGATAATAAATTGTCTAAACAATTATTTTCGTTAACTAAAATTCACTATTACTTCACTTCTATTGAAAATTGAACAAAAGGACAGAAATTTCAGAAAAAACAGCATCTTTCTAGCATTATTGAAAAAACCGCGTCTTTCTAACTCCATTCTATGAGAAAATGGCTAAAAACAATAATAACTTGTTTAAACAATTAATGTAAGCATCTAATTATCAGTATTAAATGGTCCTGTATATGCCAGAAACAATTTTCATTTTAAAAAACCCAAAAAAAAAACATTTTTAGCGCCAAAAACTCGCCAAGCCCATTTTTTCACTTATGGGATTTTTTTGGGACCCTATAAAACAAAGTGATGGTGTTAATATTTGAAAAGCGATATTTTATTCGTATTCTATGGCTAATTGTGAAAAGAAATTTTGAGTTTCAAATCGATTGAGATAATATTGAGGATTCTGAAAAAGATTGACAAAAATTTATTTTTTTCTTATGGGAAATACGTGTTAAACTTCATGGGGCTTGCGGCACGTGTAAATATATTTTTTTCAAAACCAATAAAATGCATTTATTTTTGTATGGATTCGAACAAATCTCTGAGGTGTCGCCATAAAAATGTTTTTAAAAACTTTCCAATTCTTTTTTGGACCACCCTAATGTACAGTCATAAATAAATTATTATATTTTGACTTTAGAAGGGTTTTAAACCCTTCTAATGGAACCTTTTTAACCCTTCGGCCTTGACTTACTTCGTATATTTTACAAGTTAACGATGCATATTTTATTTTATAATTTGGAATAAATAATATTTCATTGGGAACAATTTAATAAAGAAACTAATGGATTTAAAGGCACATCTAAATATTTCGAGAAATTTGAAATATTTTTGGGTAATTTCAAACTCCAAGATTTTTCAATCGATCTCAATAACTTGAAGGTATTTTATAGAGTTTCGAAAATCTTATTGTATTTCCAAAGATTCCAAGAAATTTCAAACCGATTTCAAAGATTTTGAGGGTTATAAAAAGATTCCAAACAATTAAAAATATTTAAGGGTATTTTAAAACTTTAAGGATTTTTCAATAGATTTTAATAAATTGACGGATTTGAAAGAATTTGAAAGATGTTGTGATATTTTTTAAGATTCCGAGGAATTTCAAAGAGATTTTAAAGATTTCAAGCCATAACAAAAAATTTCAAAAAATTCGAAATACTTTAAGGTATTTTAAAACTAAGATTTTTCATTCTATTTCAAAATAAAGGCATTTTAAAGGTTTTTAAGCTTTAAGGTAATTTTAAAGATTCCCAGGAATATTAAAACGAATAGAAAAATTCTAAGGGATATCGAAAGTTTTGAAGATTGTAAATAGTTCGGAGTATTTAAGGACTCCAAGGATTTTTGAATAGATTTGAATAAATGGAATTTCTATAAAGTTCTAAATAACATTTTAAAAGGATTCGAGCTTTTCCATAAGTTTATTAAAAATATTTAAAAACTGAAAAACTGGCGTAAAATATCCTAGACTGTTTTTTAAAGAATTAAAAAATCTTTTTCAAGCTTTAAAAATTTTTAAAAAGCTTCTTTTTCACAATCTTGAATTATCTAAATTTTTAAAAATGTTTGAAATCTTCTCATGTTTTAAATTATTTTAAAATTTTTTTCGAATAATTTAAAAACCCCTAAAACTTCCACATTTTTTTCTAAAAAATGAAAAGTTTTTTAAAATTTGTTCATAATTCCTGCCAAATAAGAAAATTGTATCGGTATTTTTCGTAACTATATAAAATTTTATCTAAACTCTTTAACATTCTAGTAAAATGATTCGAATTTTCTTATAGCTTTTGACAAATCTTTCAACAATAAAAAAATTGATTAAAAACCTTCCAATTAATTTTTTGATGGACTTGGATAATCTTTTCAAATGTTTGGAAATCTTTTTTAATATTCTGAATAAAATTTCTTTTAATACTTTGATATATTCGTAGGAGTCTTAAAGAATTAAATTCTCTCAAAAACTATGAAATTCTGAAAAAAAGCTTGTGCATTTTTTTTTCGAAATCTTCGAAAATATATATAGATAATTTTTCAAAAATGTTAACTTACTCATCGCGCGCTGGGCGCGCGGCTCGTTTTGCTCGCGAGTTTGAGCGCGCCTGGGGCGCGCGACTGTTGGTTCTCGCGCTACGCGCTCGATTATACATTTGTCGATTTAAAGAATTAATAGCGTATATGAAAGAATATTACACTGGGCAATGAATTAGTATTTTTAATTAATATTAAATAAATTTTTTTTTTAATAATTTAAACAATCTGCCCGCTACGCGGGCACATTCTCGTCGCGCGCTGTGCGCGCGGCTCGCTTCGCTCTCAAGTTTCATGCACCTGGGGCGCGCGACTGTTGGTTCTCGCTCTTCACGCTCGATTGTACATTTGTCGATTTAAAGAATTAGTAGCTTATATGAAAGAATATTACCTTGGGCAATGAATTAGTATTTTTAATTAATATTAAATAAAAAATAATTTAAACAATCTGCCCGCTACGCAGGCACATTCTCAACGCGCGTTGGCCGCGCGGCTCGCTTCGCTCGCGAGTTTGAGCGCGCCTGGGTTCGCGCGACTGTTGGTTCTCGCTCTTCGCGCTTGATTGTACATTTTTCGATTTAAAGAATTAGTAGCTTATATGAAAGAATATTACCTTGGGCCATGAATTAGTATTTTTAATTAATATTAAATAAAAATAATTTAAACAATCTGCCCGCTACGCAGGCACATTCTCAACGCGCGCTGGCCGCGCGGCTCGCTTCGCTCGCGAGTTTGAGCGCGCCTGGGTTCGCGCGACTGTTGGTTCTCGCTCTTCGCGCTTGATTGTACATTTTTCGATTTAAAG
>NC_046662.1:44798183-44820045 GCF_010883055.1 Belonocnema kinseyi | reverse complement strand
GTATTTTTAATTAATATTAAATAAAAAATAATTTAAACAATCTGCCCGCTACGCAGGCACATTCTCAACGCGCGTTGGCCGCGCGGCTCGCTTCGCTCGCGACTGTTGGTTCTCGCTATTCGCGCTTGATTGTACATTTTTCGATTTAAAGAATTAGTAGCTTATATGAAAGAATATTACCTTGGGCAATGAATTAGTATTTTTAATTAATATTAAATAAAAAATAATTTAAACAATCTGCCCGCTACGCAGGCACATTCTCAACGCGCGCTGGCCGCGCGCCTGGGTTCGCGCGACTGTTGGTTCTCGCTCTTCGCGCTTGATTGTACATTTTTCGATTTAAAGAATTAGTAGCTTATATGAAAGAATATTACCTTGGGCAATGAATTAGTATTTTTAATTAATATTAAATAAAAAATAATTTAAACAATCTGCCCGCCACGCAGGCACACTCTCAACTAACTTTTTTATTTTTATTGTTTTATGCATAAAGCAAAAACTGCGCATCCTATTAGAGATAATTATTAAAATTTTCTAGCTCTTTTTTGAATACACAAGTTTTTTCTCATTTTTTGCAGCTTATGCGGTTAGTTCAAAAATTTTATATTTTTTTATTTTTAATATTCTTTTTTACGACTAAAAACAAAAACTACGCGTCCTATCGAAAAGTGATTGTTAAAAAATTTGTAGATCTTTTTAGGGCGCGTAATTTTAGTTCTTGTAGGGCTTTCAAAAATCAACGTTTTTCTTCGCTTGACTTCTTTTCATATCAGGCGCTGTTTGGCTTAAAATGTTCATTTTACTTTTTTTTTTTGGATTTTGAAAATGCTCTAACTCTGATAATTTTCTTTTTATAGAAAAAAGTCATGAGGATAAATTGTTTGAGTTTCTGAGTACTATGAATAACCGTTCATAGAATTTAAAAATCCGGAAAAAATATGGTTTCTCAAAGTTGGGGTACGATCAAATTTTGAATTTTCAACTTTTCGACAAAATTAAAAAAGTTAGTATGACCACCTTTTACGACTTTCAAAAATCAACGTTTTTCTTCTCTTGACTTTTTTTCATGGCATGCGTTGTTTGGCTTGAAATGTTAATTTTAATTTTTTTTTATTTTGAAAATGCTCTACCTCTGATAACTTTCTTTTTATAGAAAAAAGTCATGAGAATCAATTTTTTGTGTTTGTGAGTACTATGAATGACCATTTATAGAATTTTGAAATCCGGAAAAAATGTGGTTTCAAAAAGTTAGGGTACGATCAAATTTCGAATTTTCAACTTTTCGACCAAATCAACAAAGTTGTTATAATCACCTTTTAGGGCTTTAAAAAATCAACGTTTTTCTTTTCTTGACTTTTTTTCATAGCATGCGTTGTTTGGCTTCAGATGTTCATTTTAGTTTGTTTTTTTGGATTTTGAAAATGCTCTAACTCTGATAATTTTCTTTTTATAGAAGAAAGTCATCAGGATAAATTGTTTGGGATTCTAAGTACTATAAATAACTGTTCATAGAATTTTGAAATCTTGAAAAAATGTGGTCTGAAAAATTTTGAAAACGTGCTCACTTTTTGAATTTGGATCCAAAATAGCTGGTTCACGAACTTGTTCTTTCTTTTTAGATCTTAAAAAAGTGTGCCAAAGCAGTATCCAATCTGATCATTTTTTTGAAAGTTATCGTGCCTACAGAATGCAGACTACAGACAGACAAACACCTTCGTAAAAAATCGTTTTTTCTGACTCAGTGGGTCTCAAAACGTGAAGATTTTATGAAAACCGGCAAAGTGAAATTTTACATAAAACCAATACCTTCTCATTGGATGAGAATGTAATATGGTTTAAAAGATAATTTACAATCTTAAACAAATTAAATTAAGTAATATTAACATTTTTATCTAAGATTTCTATTGTTAATTAAAAAATCATTAGATTTCAAAGAATATTTAAAATATTTAAACAATCAAAATATACATTTAAAAATCACTATATTTTAAAAAAGATTAATAATCTTGGACAAGATTTAGAATCTTTCAACAATGTAAAGAAATGAACTTTTTGTTCAAAATTAAAATTTTTGCTTAGCAATTTCAACTATTTTGCAGAAAATTAAGCAGTTTGGTTAACATTCTTTTTCTCTTTTAATTTAAAAATCTTTGTTGATAGAAAATTTTAATCTTTTATTGAAAACTCGTATCATTGGTTTAATTAAACTTTTACTTATTTAAAAGGAAAATATCTTTTTGTTGAAATATCAACTATTAGATTTTGCATGGGGAATCCATCCTTTTGAATGAAAATGGAACTATTTTGTTTAAAATTCGCCTTTTTTTTACAAATGTTATTAATTGGAAATAAAATTTGGTTCTTCTTTTGAAAATCCAACGATTTTGTTCAAAAGTATTTATTTTTGGTTTAAATTTCAACTATGCATTAGAGTTTTTTTTTAAATTAATTTTTGTTGTTCTTAAGATTTTTATTATTTGAAAATAGGATTTGAAATTATTTGAAATAGAGTTGAAAGTACGACTATTTTGTTAAAAACTCAATTTATTGGTTGAAAAAAATTAATCATTTTGTTGAAAATTTACTATTCTGATAAAATTTCATACTTTTGACTTGAAACTTGGACTGTTGCGTAAAAAATGTGTCCTTTTGGCTTACAAATTCCACAATTTTCTTCTTAAAAAATTTTCTTAAGATAAAAATCTTTTTTAGTGGAAAAATCAACTATTCTGTGGGAAATTTGTATTTTTTGGACTCATTCAATTCTTTTTTATTTAGAATCAAAATCTTTTTTACTACATTTTTCGTTGATCATTTATTTGTTTTGGTTGTAGATTTATCGTTTAAGTTGAAAATTCGTCTTTTTAGTTGACATTTTTTTTTCTATATTGAAAAATAATCTTATTGGTGAAAAATTTAACTACCCGATTAAAATTTCATTAATTTTGTTAAAAATGAAATATTTTACCACTAAAAATATAAGGAAATTAAAGCACGTGAAATTTAATTTATTATCCTATTTTCGTGAATAATCTCCTTATTTTACTTGCTTTTAAAGCATTTAGCCTTAAAAATTTTAAGTTAAAATTTGGAAAAAAGGTAATATTTGTCAAAGTTGTTGCAAATGTTGAAATTTAAAACGTAAAAATTTTCGTTTAGGAATCATTTGAAATTGCTATATCTTACATTTTTGTTTATGATCCTTAAAAAAAATTAAAACCTGGGAAAAAAGGAGGAAAATGTGAAAATTTGGTTAAGCATCTCGATTTTAGGTGTTTTGTGGAATTGTTCAAATTTAAAGGGGGAACAGGCGATTAGGAAAAAAAGGGGACGAACTGTGATCCCTGTATCTATGGAAAATAAATCTTCTGCTCAATTTGTATGCGACCCAATTAGCTAAATCAGCAGTCTTTGTATTTATAAAAATAATAATATCCGATGTTTATCAGGCACGAATAGTCCCTGATAATATCAGAACCCTGCAGTTTTCAAAATAATTGCGAAAAATGAGGTCGTTTTCCCAATTGTCCCGTGAGAAAAGACTCGTAAATTTGCTTACGATTATCCTGCTTATTCTAAGATAACACCTTTTCCTTAGAAGCTTAAATGCCTTTACGATTAAGTTGCCTTGAAACCATAAGGTTTTCCTGCTGTGTGAAACGAAAACACAGACAGTTCCACCTGATTCCTCGTTGATGATAAATATTGGAAATTCCTAATCTTATTCAAACCTTATAATTTAATAATCTCATTAAAAAGTTACCTGCAATGAAAATAATTAAATGAGATATAATTTAATTGTTATTCAATATTAACTTAAGAATATAACAAAATCTTGAAATTCAAAATGTGGTTTTTAAAATTTGCAATTAAAGACTTTAATTACTTGAATATTAATAATAAATTATCTCTATATTTTTTAATTTGAAAGGGGGAGATGCAACGGAGAAAATACTCAAAAATTAAAATCTTTTGAATTTGGATGTAAGAAAGTAAATTTTGAAACTTGAAGTGTCCTTAGAATCAACGTAGGATGTAATTAAAAAAAGTGAATTAAAAATCCCAAACAAATTTTATAAAAATTTAAGTAAATTGAACAAAATTTAAAGAATCTAAAATATTCTATTGATTTTAGTAAAAATTGAGTGAATTTAGGAGAATTAAAGAAAATTTAAAAAACTTGTACAAATTGCTGAGAATTCAATATGAGTTAAAATTTGACAAATTTAATTTTTTTTAAATAATATTAAAAATACGATTAATTGAATAGAACTAAAATAATTTAGAAGAATTTAAAAGAATTCAATAAGGGTTAAAACAACAGAGAATTCCAAAGAATACAAGAACATGTTAGAAATTCACGATAAAGAAAATAAATTATTTAGAATTGAGTGAGTTTAGAAGAATTTAAGTGAATTCGATCAAATTCAGGATAAATACAACAAATTCATTCAAATTCATTCAATGTGGAACCAATTGTGAAAAATTCAAAGGAATTCGAAACAATGTAATGAAATGCCATAGAGTTCAAGCTCAGTATAAAAAACTTCAGGTTGAATTTCAAACAAATTTAAAAAATGTACTGAATTCAGTAGAACTGAATGATTTCAGAAGAAAAGAAACCAATTTTAAAAATTCAGAATAATTTCAAAAAAATTGCAGATAATTGACAAGAGTTTAGAGTGAATTCCAAGTTAATTTAAATGAATTTGACAAAATGTCTAAAAATTCAATATGAGTTCAAAAATTTGTTATAAAAAAAACTTAATTTTTTTAAACTAATTAAATCTGTATAATTAGGTGAATTTAGAAGAATTGAAGTGAATTCAAAAGAATTTAGCGGGGACTGAGTAAACCCAGGGAATTCCAAAGAAAATGTTTGGAATTCAGGATAAATTAACAAAAATTCAGAGTGAATTCCAAATGGAACCAAATTTTAAAATTCAAAAAGTTTCCATCTAAGTGAGTAAAACGAGATTGAACGGAATTAATGGCGAATTTAACAGAAATTGAATTTTGAAAAAGTGACCAATTTAAAAAAAAATAATATTAAAAATTCGTTTAATTGAATAGAACTAAATTAATTTAGAAGAATTCAAACGAATTCAGCAAGGGTTAAAACAACAGATAATTCCAAAGAATACAAGAACATGTTAGATATTCACAATAAAGAAACAAAATTATTTAGAATTGAGTGAGTTTAGAAGAATTCAAGTGAATTCAAAATAATTCAGGATAAATTCAACAAATTCATTCAAATTCATTAAATGCGGAACCAATTGCGAAAAATTCAAGGGAATTCGAAACAATTTAATGAAATGTCATAGAGTTCAAGCTCAGTATAAAAAACTTCAATTCAAAAAAATTCATGGTGATTTATAAACAAAAAACTTAAATTCTTTTGAACTATTTATATCTCTATAATGAAGTGAATTTAGCAGAAATGAAGTGAATTCAAAAGAATTCAGCGAGGATTGAGTCAATTCAGGGAATTCCAAAGAATAAAAAAATATTTAGAATTCAGGATAAATTAAAAAGAATTCAAAGTGAATTCCAAATGAAACAAAATTTTAAAATTCAAAAAGTTTTCATCGAATTGAGTAGAATGAGATTGAACGGAATTCATGGCGAATTCGACGGAAATTGAATTTTTAAAAAGTGACCAACGAATCAAATCACAGTCGAGCGAATTTGAAAATTTTTTTAAAAATAAGAAAAAATTGATGGAGTTCATAAGAATTCAAGGTGAATTAAAAAAAATTCAAATAAATTGAAAACAACTTTAAGAATATTTTTTTAATTCATTTATTGTGAAATCAATTGCCTTATAACTAAACATGAGTTTAAAAGGCTTTACAGTAACTTTAGAAAAACAACCCAAAAATTCAATGAATTGAGTATAATTATTGAGGAATTTTATAAGAATGCAAGTAAATTAAAAAAATATAGCATGAATTCAAAAAATTCGGGAGAATTTAAAAAATACTTTAATTTAATAAGAATTTGGGGCGAATTTCAAGTAAATTCAACAGAATTTGAAATAATGTCTAAAAATTCAAAATTAGTTTGAAAGGTTTCATGGTAAATTAAAAAAAACTGAAAAGAAATATTAAATAAATGAAAATCATTAATAAGAATTTATTTCTCATAGAGCGAATTTCAATTTTAAGTGATTCTTTAGTAATAAAGAAATAATTCTGATCTTAACAATCAAACCAAAGTTTTTTTAAATGAAAAAAGGAATTATCTGCGCCATCGATTTAATAAAACAAAATTTCCAAATAAATAATTGCATTTTATGATACAATTTATTTATAAATAATTCTAAACATTATTTATATCAGAGAAAAATTTAATTGTAAATTTTAGGGAAACTGAATCATTTCAAAAGATGTTTTAAAGTTTTAGAAGTTTTCAACTAATTCAAAAATGAATAAAAGTTTTAAAATATTGCAACAAATTTCTAATAAAATGTAAAGTTTGATAGATTTCAAGGTGAAATTTTAATTGATTTTTTCCTAATTTAATTTTTTTTTTTATGTTTTAAAAGAATTTAAGATACATCAAAACATTTCCTACAATTTCAACTAAGAATCTATAAGATTTTAGAGCAACGTGTAATAATTTTTACAGACCACCAAATTAAAAAAAATGTTAATTTTTGAAGATTGTGAACTTTAAATTAAGAAGCTTTTCAAGAATTTTGAAAGGTTTCAAAAGAAAAATGTTTTCAGATTTATAGAAAAATTAAAAATGAAAAAATTGTAAATTGTTTAAGAAATTGAAATAAAATTTTGAAGTTTTTTAAATATTCAAAATTTGTCAAAATAATTAAAAAATTGTTGCAAAATTTCTGGGAATATTTAAAGTAATGTTTAATTTTTTTAATTACCATTTACAGAAGAATTTAAATATTTTAAGACATACAACATATTTCCAAAATTTTCCAAAAAGTTTTTTTGTAAATTTTTGAATTTTCCAGAATTTTGTCAAACTTTTAGGGAAAAAAACGAATCGTTTAAAAAGATCTTAAAAATTTTGTATTTAAAAAAACTCTAAAATTTTGAAAAGATTTAAAACAAATTTAGAAAAAAATGTATATTTTTAACATTTTCAAAAGTTTTCAAAACAATAAAAATCTTAATTTAAAAAAAATTTTTAAATTTGAAGACAATTTCAGGAATCAAAAATAATTTTAAGTTTTTCCTAAGTGTACAAAAATCCAGAATATCTTTGAAACTGGCATATTTTTTCCAAAACTTTTGAAATTTTGCAAAATAAAAAAAAAACCTCACCAATTTCCTAGGTTCTTTTTCAACATATCTCGAATCTTTACAAATATTTTTGAACTTTCTCGATTAATGCAGGCAAATTATATTTATAACCTAAAAGAAAATAAACATATAAACTTATAAAATAAATAGTTATTTGAAATTGGTATTTTTGTATTAAAATTAATTTTTTCTCTTTCAATTACAACTTGCCTTAATTTTTTGTTTTTTCTTGGCTAAACAATCTTGATGCTTTTGAAACAAATTTATAATAAAATGTATATTTTTTAAATTTTCGAATCTTTTCAAGACAATAAAAATCTTAATTTTTAAAAAATTTTAGATTTCAAGACAATTTCAGGAATAATAAATATTTTTGAGTTATTTTCAAGAGTAAAAAATCGAATACAAATTTAAAACAAAATGTATATTTTTTAAAAATTCGAAACTTTTCAAGACAATAAAAATTTTAATTTAAAAAAAATATTTAAATTTTAAGGCGATTTCAAGAATCAGAAATATTTTTTAGTTTTTTCCAAGTGTACAAAAATTTCAAAATTCGTCTTTTTGTTCGAAAATTCAACTACTTGATTAAAATATAAACTGCCATATTAAAAATTCACTTGTTTGGTTGAAAATTCATCATTATAGTTCAAAATTAATATATTTCGTTAAAAAACTAATTATTCTGAGGAAATTTCTCCTTCTTTGTTAAAAAAATTTTATATTTTCGGGATACAAAATTAAACTGTTTTGCAGAAAATGAGTCTTTTGGAAAAAATATTTCTTCATTTTTGGTTTAAAATTCAACTGGTAGAAAATAAACCCGTTTCTGTTGAGTTCAAATTTTGTTGTTGAATTAAACTGTTTTTGACTAAAAAAATCTTTTTGGATTATAATATCAACTATTAAATTTTTCGTTGCGAATCCATCTTTTTTGTTTGAAAATTTAATGTTTAGTTGAAGTTCAACTTTTTTTTTTGATATAACATACCTGAAATTTTCATAAATCTTTTTGAATTTCCTCAGTAATCTTAGAAAAATTATATTCGCATAACATTAATGATCAATAAACAAATAAACCTCAAAAATAAATATTTATACCAAAAATTAATTTTCTATCCAAAATTATTCTCCGCAAACAATCATTAAAAAATTGAAATAAAACAGACAAAATTTAAAAATAGGATCGCTTTATCATATCCGATTTTTAATTTTCTTTTCTTTCATTTATTATTTTTTTTAATCACTCGAATGTAGATGTTAGTTTTGAAGTACAGAAAAGGATATTCCTAATTACAGAATACAATCGCTTTCCGTGCTTTCGATGGGGCAGACGAAATAAAAATTTGATCTTATCAAGGTGGCTTATTAAAAAGCCTTTAATCCAGGCCTTTAATCCAAATCTTCTATGAATAGTGGAGTTTTCGGTTTTACCGAAAATTTTATTGAGGTGCAGTTGCAAGCGCGACGCGAAAATTCGGTGGCGTCAGTCGGGGAATCCCAGTCTGGAAATTGGTCCCAACCCATCAGGTACAGGTAGACGACACTTGGATTTTCATAAGCACTTGCCAAATCTAACTTAAAACTGAGCTCATTCACGGGAAATTAAACACTCCCCTGAACAACCTATTTCATCTTAAATTTTAAAACGGATTAGCGGAAGACAATTAGCCTTGTTCCAATACTGGGATTCCCCAAACTCTATAGACATAAATATTTATGTCTGACTTTTTTACAGTTTAAATTATACTTGAAACAAGAATTATAATCTGCACGGTGAGGTTTATGTTTAGTAAAAATAAAAAAATTAATCAATAATTTTGGCAAATTTATTCCTTGTTTGGGTACAGGGGAGGGGGGATAAAAAATAAGGTTGCTAGTAAGGAGAAGGGGGGGGGGTATAAGTGGAAATTATCTAATTTTTTAGAAATTTTTAATTAGACAATGAAGATATTTTGTAACTTTGATGCTTGCGAAAAAATCTCGGCCTCAAAAATGGATTGCCTTTCTGGTATTAGTAGGAACTTTTAAAAAATATTTGGAAAATAAAAAAGGTGGGGTTTTTAAGGAAACCCTTTTTATTATTATTTTCTTCGAATTTTAAAAACATGAAAAAAATATATTTTCTGGAAAACCCCAACTTTTTTATTTTTCAAAATATTTTTAAATATTTTTGACTAATACTGGAAAGCGTCATTCGGGCCAAACCATTTTTAACGCATGAAAAATTGTTTTTTTTTTCTAAAAATGTAATTTTTAAGTTTTTCTCGTAAACTAGGGAAAATATCGCAAAAGAAGAAAAGACATTTTTCGTACAACTTAATTAGACTGTTTTCTAAGAAGTTTTCGGAGAAAAAGTCGAACATTGGACTGTAAGAAAAAATAATTCTCCTGGCTACAAAAGTTATTTTGCGGGCGTCAAACTTACAAGATATCTTCATTATAAAAGTAAAACTTTAACAACAACAAAATAGTAAACAATTTGAGAAAATCAATTTTTAACTTTTTCAAAAGAGCCGCCAATTGGGACAAAATTTATAGAGGTTTAAAGAAAAAAAAATCGTGTTTTTTTTAAATAAAGGACAAAATTCAAATACGCATAACTTTTGAGACAAATTTTCTCTTTTCAAATAAAAAAATTCCATTCTTGGTCAAAACCTTATTTTTCACAGATGAAAATTTAACTATTCGTTTGAAAATCTATATTTTTGGTCAAAAGTTAAACCATTTGATTGAAAATTCATCTTTATTGGTAGAAATTTAATCTTCTTGATTGAAAATGTATCCAGTTTGGTTAAAAAGCAATTATTTGGTTAAAATGTCAATTGTTTGCCTCTAAATAAACGTATATGTTGGTCGAAAATTCAATCTTTTTGTTGAACAATGTAACAAATTTGTTGAAAACTCTTATTATTTTGGTTAAAATTTTTTTAACTTAAATTTTTTGTATAAAAACTTTAACCTTCTTGGTCGAAAATTCATCTTTTTGTTTGAAAATTTCTAGACTTTTTTGAAAATTCGTTTTTTTTGTTCGAAGTTTTTTTATCAGAGTTTTGATTTGAATATTTAACTACTCTATTTTTGTTAACAAATTTATCCTGTAAATTGCATAAGTTAAAAATTCAACTTTGTTGAAAATCCATTTTTTTGTTCGTTAACAATTTTTTGTTTTATCTGAAAATTTAACTATTCCATGTTAGATTAACGCTTTAATCTGTAAATTAGATAAGTTGGAAATTCGTCTTTTTATAAAAACATTAATCTTCTTGGTTGAAAATTAATTTTTTAAATGAAAATTTAATCGTTTTGTTATAAATTCGTTTTTTTTTTGTTCAAAGTTATTTTTTATCCGATTTTTTATCTGAAAATTTGAATATTCCATTTTTGGTTATAACTTCATCCTGTTTTTTAGTTCAAATTAAAAATTTTTGAAATCCAACAATTTAGTAGACAAACAAAGTTGTATTTGGTTAGAAATTAAATCTCTTAGTAGAAAAATTCTTTTCTTTTTTTGTTAAAAATTCTACTTTATAAAATAATTTGTATTTTTTGATAAAAAAAATTAATCTGCTTGGTCGAAAATTCATGCTTTTGGTTCAAAATGTAAGAATGTTGTTGAAAATTCGTTTTTTCAAAGTTTTTTTTTTCTTTAGAGTTTTTATCTGAATGTTTACCTATTCGATGTTTGGTTGAATCTTTATCCTGTAAATTGTATAATTTAAACATTCAAATGCTTAGTATAAAATTGATGTATTTTGTTGCAAAATCGTCTTTTTGGGTAGCAAATTAATTTTATTTGTGAAAAACTTAACTATTTGGTAGAAAATTCATATATTTTGTTAACAAGTCGTCTTTTGGGTTGAAAATTATTCTTGTTTGTTGAACATTCAACTTTTGGGTTGAAAAGTCGATTATTTAATCAAAACCTGAATAACTTAAAAAGAAAATTATTTTTTTCTTTTTATTAAAGATTGATAATTATAATCAACAATACAACTATTTGTTTTGAAATAAACTTTTGTGTCAAAACTTCTATTGCTATGTATAAAATTCACCTTTTTCATTTAGAAACTGAACAATTTAGTAGAAAACTAAAATATTTGGTTAAAAATTAAACTTTTTTGATGAACGATCAAATTTTTGGGTAGAAAATTCAACTTTCTTGTAAATAATTGGTCTTTTTAACTTCGAAATTAAAATTTATGTAATTTGTTCAAAAATCGTCTTTTTTATAGTAAATTAACCTTATTCGTTTAAAAATTCAACTATTTGGTTTAAAATTAAAAATTTTTTGTTTGAAAAACATATTTTTGGGTTGAACATTCAAACTTTATTGTAAAAAATTTGTCCTTTTAACTCTGAAATTAAACAATTTTGTTGAAGATTCATGTATTCTATTTAAAATGCGTTTTTTAAAATAAAATTAATCTTCTTGTTCGAAAATTCATATTTTTTGTTAAAAATTTAACAACATTGTTGAAAATTAATTTTTTTGTAACAAATTTATTTTTTAACTAAGAATCGAGCTATTCTTCGTTTGGTTAAATATTTATTCTGTGTACTGGATAAGTTAAAAATTCATCTTTATTATAGAAAATTAATTCTTTTTTTGCTTTAAGATCAAATAATTTTGTTGAAAATTTATGTATTTTGTTCAAAATTCGTCTTTCTTGGTAAAACATTAATCTTCTTGGTCGAAAATTCATCTTTTTGGTTGAAAATTAAGTATTTTGTTAAAAAATTAATCTTTCTTAATTGAAAATGATATTTTTACTTAAAAATTAATCTTTTCCAATTGAAAAATTAGCACTGTTTTCTGAAAAATGTGACTTTTTAAAAACTTTACTCTTTTTTTTAAATACTACTTTTATGGTAGATAACTTATCTTTCTTTGTTTAGAAATAAAACCATGTGGTTGGAAATGCATCTTGTTTTGTTGAAAATTCAAAATTTTGTTTAAAAATTAAACTATTTTATCACAAACCTAATTAATTTCAAATTTTGTAATTATTTTGTTAAAATCATCATTTTCGGTCGAAAGTTGAAAAATTTGGTTTAAAAATCATTCTTTTACATGGAAAATTCATCTTTTATGGTAGAAAAGTCTTCCTTCTTAATTAAAAATTTATCTTTCTTGTTTGCAAGGTAACTTTTCATTCCAGATTTAACAGTCTTTAAAAAAAATCGTCTTTTATTCTTAAAAATGTTACTATTTGGTTAAATATCTAACTGCTTTTTTGTTTGCTGTAAATTCGTCTTATTTACTGGAAAATTAATCTATTTAGTTTTTAATGCCACTGATTGGTTCAAAATTAATTTGTATTTTTGAAAAATTGCCTTTTTTGCGGTGACAATTCATTAGGAACCTTTTTGGGTTGAAAATTGAACTATTTTGTTCAAAATGCAATACATTTCAGATTGAAATTTTAAGAATTTAGTGTTTCGTATTAAATGTGTGAATAAAAGGTTACTTTAAAAACAAGAACGATAAGTTTTGAATCAAGAAGGAAGAATTTTCTACCATAAAAGATTAATTTTTAATCCATATGAAGGAATTTTTAACAAAATTGTTCAACTTTCTACTGAAAATGAGTATCTCAACAATAATAAAATTTGAAATTAATTAGATTTGTGATAAAACAGTTAAATTTTAAACAAGAACTTAAATCAATAAAAAAATGAATTTTGTATAAGATAGTAAAATTCTCAACCAAAAGGTTGAACTATCAACAAACAAGAATAATTTTCAAACCGAAAAGACGAGTTTTTAAAAAAATACTTCATTTTCAACCAAAAAGATGAATTTTCGACCAAAAAGATGAAAGTTCTACCAACGAAGACGAATTTTGAACAAAATACATGAATTTTCAACAAAATTATTTAAACTTAAGGCAAAAAAGACGAAAATGTGATTTTTCAACAAAAAGGTTTAATTTTCCACCTAATAGTTTAATTTTCTGCCAAATAGTTGAATTTTCAAATCAAAAAGATAAATTTTCTACAAAACAGTAGAATTTTTACATTAACGTTTATTTAAAAGAATATATTTAATTTTCAACTTTAATTATAAATCCTTGAAAAAAAAATTATTTTTCACACAGTTGTTAAATTTTAAGTCAAATAATCGACTTTCAAACCATAAAATATCAAATCTCGACAAAGCATGTAACAATTGATATTTCAACCCAAAAATTTCATTTTTAAACGAAAAGAATACATTTTTAACAAAGAAGATGAAATTTCTACCAAGTAAGACGAATTTTAACCAGAATACATAAATTTTTTTTAATAAAAAAGATTCATTTTTTACAAGATAGTTCAATTTTTAATCTAAAATTTGAACTTGCAACAAATAAGAATAATTTTCAACCCAAAAAGAAATAGTTAAATTTTCGAACAAATACTTGAATTTTTAAAGATCAAGATAATTTTCTACTCAAGTAGACGACTTTTCAACAAGATTCATGATTTTTTTACGAAAAAGTTGAATTTTTAACATATACAATATACAGGATAATGTCTCTAAAAAAATTAAATATTTAAATTTACTATCATAATAATAAATATAATAATAAATTTATAAACTAACTTTGTTAAAAACGAATTTTCAAAACAATTGTTCAATTTTCAAGAAAGAAAATTAATTTTCTGTGATAAAGATGAATTTTTAACTTATCCAATACACATAATAATTATTAAACCACACTAGGAACAGTTCAATTCTTAGTTAAAAAATTAATATTGTAAAAAAAAATTTTTCAACAAAGTTGTTAAGTTTTTAACAAAAAATATGAAGTTTCGAACAAGAAGATTAATTTTATATTAAAAAATGCATTTTAAAGAGAATACATGAATCTTCAACAAAATTGTTTAATTTCAGAGTTAAAAGGACAAATTTATTACAAGAAAGTTGAATGCTTAACCCAAAAATATGTTTTTTCAACCAAAAAACTTTAATTTTCAACCAAATAGTTTCATTTTCTACCGAATTGTTGAATTTTTAAACGAATAAGTTTAATTTACTATAAAAAAGACGAATTTTGAACAAATTTCATAAATTTTCAACAAAATTATTTAATTTCAAAGTTAAAAAGACAAATTATTTACAAGAAAGTTCAATCTTCTACCTTAAAATTTCATCGTTCATCAACAAAGTTTAATTTTTAACCAAATATTTTAATTTTCTACTAAATTTGTTTAATTTTTTACTGAAAAAGGTGAATTTTATATAAAACAATAGAATTTCTCAAATAAAACATTTTAAAGCAAATAGTTAAATTGTTAATTATAATTATCAATCTTTAATAAAAAAAAAGTTTTCTTTCCAATTTATTCAACTTTTAATTAAATAATCAACTTTTTAACCCAACAGTTGAATTTTCAACAAACAAGAATAATTTTCAACGAGTAAAAATATCATTTTCAATCAAGAAAGATCAATTTTTAACAAAATACTTAATTTTCAACCAAAAAGATGAATTTTTGACCAAGAAGATTAATGTTTTACCAAGGAAGACGAATTTTGAACAATACACATAAATTTTCAACACAATTATTTAATCTTAAAGCAAAAAAAAACAATTAATTTTCTATAATAAAAATTAATTTTTAACTTATCCAGTACACAGAATAAGTATTTAACCAATCGAGGAATAGTTAAATTCTTAGTTAAAAAATAATTTTGTTACAACAAAATTAATTTTCAATGAAGTTGTTAAATTTTTAACAAAAAATATGAAGTTTCGAACAAAAAGATTAATTTTATTGACAAAAATGCATTTTAAACAAAATATATGAATCTTCAACAAAATTGTTTAATTTCAGATTTAAAAGGACAAATTTTGTACAAGAAAGTTGAATGTTCAACTCAAAAATATGTTTTTTCAACAAAAAAACTTTAATTTTAAACCAAATAGTTGAATTTTTAAACCTACCTAAAAATTTGATTATTCATCAACAAAGTTTAATTTTTAACCAAATATTTTAATTTTCTACTAAATTTATTTAATTTTTAAATAAAAAAGATGAATTTTATATGAAAAAATAGAAGTTTTTGCATAAAAGTTTATTTTAAAGCAAATAGCTTAATTTTTACTTATAATTATCAATCTTTAATAAAAAAAAAAATTTTCTTTGTAAGTTATTCAACTTTTAATTTAATAATCGACTTTTTAACCCAAAAGTTGAATTTTCAATAAACAATAATAATTTTCAACGAGGGCGGGGAAGGTCAAAAAGCCCGAAATTGAGAACGTAGTTTTTTGATGGCCCGTAACTAGAAAAATTTTCTGTTTGCCAAGACACTGGCTTGGCGCCGCCAGGCCTTCCAAAAATGTACTCTGATGGCGCCAGGCCCAGGCAGACCTCGAATACTCCACTGGAAACATGTGCTAAATAAAATAGGAAACTACTTGTACTAAATCATATTTTGTGTAAACTAATAAATTTTGGGATGACTTCCTTTTGAAATGACAGAAATTTACATAAAATGTCCGTTTTTATTTAAACTAATCTTGCAACTTTAAATAAACAAAATAAAATATCCCATCAAACAATATTTTTTTTGTTAGAAGAATAATATTTTAAAAAATCAGTTGATTTGAATATGCTATAATGTCTAAATTAAGAAGGATATTTCACTTTTTTTTCAGGTTCTTAATTTTGAAATTTTTTGTTCAGTTTTCGCCGAATTTTAAATGAATACAATATTTCTAAAAAAAAACAAATCTGATAAAGTTTTAATTTTTTTCCTCGAATAAAAAGATACTTATGGGCTTATTTTCTCTGAAAATCAAAATTTATATAAAAAATATTAATACTGATAATTAATATAAATGTTTGTAGATAATGTTGGCTGAAATATTTACATCTGAATTATCGATAATATCAGACAGCTAATAATTTACTATAATATGTAGTAATAATATCTAGAAATTATTTTGCTATTTATTTTTGTAGTTTTCACTTTTTTTACACTTTTGAGACAAAAATGTTTAATACATGGTGAAAAATGAAGGCTGGAAGTGCATCTTTTTTTTTTAATAAATCAAATTTATAATAATTATATAATCATTTTCGACCGAAATAATTTAAAAACATGTATTTTATTGAAAATTAATCTTTTTGGTTTCAAATTCATTAATCAAAATTAATTTTGTCAATGGAAATTTGAAATATTCGCCTTGTTGGTTGAACATTAATTACTTTTAGTGAAAAATTCATGAATGATGCTAAAAAGTTTCCCTTTATTGAATGAAAATAAATGTATTTTGGAGAAAGTTCGTTTATTTGTTAGTGAAAACCCCTTTGTTGGTATAAAATAAATTTTACTTGAGAATTCATCTTTTTAGATTGAATTCAATTATTTTTTATTTAAAGTTGAAATCTTTTTTTGTTACAAATAAATTTTTAACTGGAAATATAACTAGGAACTTTTTTATATTTAGACAGACATTAAGCCATTCTCAGGTAGACTGATATTGGTTTGAAGAATTTACCAATTGTTTAACCAATTAATTAATATTGGCTTGCATCTTTTTCTTAAAAACAGGTAGATAATAATACTTTATTCTGTAATAAATTCGTATTTGTACAAATAATTTTTTTTATTCAAAAAATTTGTTCTTAAATAAATATTTGAAATGTATCTTTTTTGAAATGAATGTTCTCTACAAAAATTTATTTTTTAAATAAAAGTATTATTTCCCAGAAAAATAATTTATTCCCCACAAAACTGATGCATTTTTACCCAACAAAGAAAATGATCAATTTAAAAGCAAGAAAAAATTGTTTTTGCCAGAAAAGGACAATTTTCAACAAAACAATATCAATTTTCAAAAAAATAGAAAAGTTACATTTTTAATTGATGAAAATTAATTTTAAAGAAAAAAAGGCTTTTTAACTAAACAGCAGTGATACCAGATAAAATATAAATTATATAAATATTAATACTATTATATATATTTTTTTTTATTCATTGATTCATATTCATGATAATATTATAATTATCTTATATTATAATAGTCTTATTTATATCTTGATCCGCATTTGAAAAAAATTAAAGAAATTGGCGATTTTGGAATTCATCTCGTTTGGATAAAAACTTAATTATTTTGTTGAAAACGTAACTATTTTGTAAAAAAAAGTCCCCTTTTCTATCAAAAGTTCAACTACTTTGTTCTGATTTTTATTTTATTTTTTTTTTTATTTGAAGGTTCATCTCTTTCGTTGAAAATACATTTTTTAAACTGACAATTAAACTATACGCAAGTGTATTGTCAAAAATTAAAATCATAATTTTTGTGTGGAAAATTCGACTATTCACTTAAAGTTCAACTACTTAGTAAAAAATTAATTTTTTCTTATTAAGGATTCATTGTTATAGTCGAAAATTCAACTATTTGCCTTTAAATTTCGATAAAAATTCAGCTTTTTTTCGATAATACTCTTTTTGAATTTAAAATTAAATAATTTCGTTGAATGTTCATGTATTTTGTTTAAAATTGGTCTGTTTTTGTAAAGCATTAATTTTCTGGGTCGAAAATTCATCTGATTGGTTGACAATTTAACAACTATGTTGAAAATTACTTTTTCTGTTAAAAATTATTTATCTTTATCTGAAAATTTAACTTTTATAGGATTAATTGAAAATTAATCACATATATTGGTCAAGTTGGAAAATCGTTTTTTTATAGAACATTAATTTTTTTGTTTAAAAATTCACCCTTTCCCTTGAAAATTTAACAATTTTGTTGAAAATTAGTTGTTTTTTTTCTTGTTCAATTCACTTTTTAATCACAGTTTTTATCTGGAAATTGAACTATTCCATTTTTGGTTAAAACTTTATCCTGTAATTGTAATTTATTTGTTTTCGATTATAATTTTTTTTCAATTGAAAGAATTTAAAAATGAAATCCTTTTTTAAATTTAATTTAAGGTATTAAAAATTGAAAAATAATTGATTTTACAAGGTGATTCTAAATCCGTTCAAAATTAAAGAATGAATAGATATTAGTTTATAAAATGATTTTCAATTATGACTGCAAATATTATTTCAGTATAAAAAAAATTTATTTTTAATCCATTCAATTTAAAATTTTTCAATTAAAAAAAGAAAATTTCGTTAATTATCAACAATTTTTAACCATTCATTTAAAACAATCTATTACAAACAACTGTTAAAACTATACAAATTTGAACAGAATGGTTTGAAATAGAAAGCCTTGAATTATTAAATTTGTAATGAGCTAAATTTTAGGTTTGACCGCTACAATTTCAATTTAAAAAAAGATTCAAAATTAATTTAAAACTTGAAATTATTTCAAATAATTTGGAAAACGATGTAAATTTTTGCAGATTTAAAAAAATTAAGCTTTTTGAAAATTGCAAAATATTTAAAAAGAATAACAAAAATTGTTGTGATTGCTAAGAAAATTGAAAATGATTTTTTATTTTTAAAAATAAATTTTAAGTGAATATTTGAAAAGATTTTAGAAAATTAAAAAAAAAAAAGATTTAGGACGATTTGAAGGCAATTTTTTTATTTTGCAGCTTTTTTTAATTTTAGGAAAAAAATCTAATTTACGAAATATACCAATTTTGAACCCAAAAGTTTACTTTTGAACGAAATAAATTAATTTTCTATCAAATAATTGGTGTTTTAACTAATAGAATGTACAGGATAAAGTTTCAACTAAAAATGGAATACTTCAATTTCCAGATAAAAACGATTAATTTTTAATCAATCCTAGAATAGTTACATTTTCAGATTAAAATAAATAATTTTTAATGGAAAAAATAAATTTTCAACAAAGTTGTTAAATGGCACATTTTCTGGTTGAATCTGCAAAAATCTACATCGTGTTTCAAATTTTTTTAAATAATTGCAAGTTTTAAATTAATTTCGAATCTTTTTTTAAATTAAAATTGTAGCGTTCAAACTATTAATTTAGCTCATTACAAATTTAACAATTCAAGGCTTTCTATTTCAAACCATTCAGTTCAAATTTGTATAGTTTTTAACAGTTGCTTGTAATGGATTGTTTTAAATTAATGGTCATAAATTGTTGATAATTAACGAAATTGTCTTTTTTTAATTAAAAATTTTCAAATTGAATGGGTTGAAAATAAAATTTTTTTAGACTGAAATAATATTTGAAGTCATAATTGAAAATAATTTTATAAACTAAGATCTATTAACTCTTTAATTTTGAAAGGATTCAGAATCATCTTGTAAAATCAATTATTTTTCAATTTTTAATACCTTAAATTAAATTTAAAAAAAAAATAGTTGATGTTTTAACTAATACAATGTACGGGATAAAGTTTCAATCAAAAATGGAATAGTTTGATTTCCAGATAAAAACTGTGATAAAAAATTGAAATGAACATGAAAAAACGAACTAATTTTCAAAAAAATTGTTAAATTTTTAAGGGAAAAGTTGAATTTTTGACCAAGAAGATTAATGTTCTAAAAAGAAACGATTTTCCAACTTAACCAATATATACGATTAATTTTTAATTAATCCTATAACAGTTACATTTTCAGATAAAGATAAATAATTTTTAACAGAAAAAAGTAATTTTCAACATAGTTGTTAAATTGTCAACCAATCAGATGCAACTTGCAACCAAATAGTTATATTTTCAACCATAATTAAAAAACCTTGTTGAAAAAAAACGTATTTTTTTTTACAAAGTAGTTCAACTCTTAGTGAAATAATCGACTTTTAAATTCAAAAAGATATATACTTGATATTTCAACCAAACAATTACAACCAAATCAATTTCCAACAAAATAAATAAACTGCCAAAGAAATTATTTAATTTTGAATTCAAAAAGAGTATTATCTACAAAAAAGTTGAATTTTTAACCCAATTTAAAGTAAATAGTTGAATTTTCAACTATAATTATGAATCCTTCATAAGAAAAAAATAATTTTTTTACTAAGTAGTTCAACTTTAAGTGAATAATCGAATTTTTCACCAAAAAATTATGATTTAAATTTCTAACAATACAGTTGCATTTATAACAAAACGACTTTGCAACCAAAAAATATTTACAGTAGATAATTCATCCGAAAAATGTAATTTTCAATCAAAACGTATAAATTTTCCATAAAACAATTTAATTTCTAAAAAGAAAGACGAATTTTTAACAAAATACAATTTCAACGAAAGAGATGAACCTTCAAATAAAAAAATAAAAATTTTAACAAAGTAGTTGCACTTTTGATAGAAAAGAGGACTTTTTTAACAAAATAGTTACATTTTCAACAAAATAATTATTTTTTCTATCAAATAATTGTGTTTTTACCTAAACGAGATGAATTCCAAAATCGCCAATTTCTTTAATTTCTTTCAAATGCGGATCAAGATATGAATAAGACTATTATAACATAATTATAATATTATCATTAATAATATACATTTATATTTATATAAAATAGTATTAATATGTATACAATTTATATTTTATACTTGAAATAAAGTAACCTAAAAATATACACATATAAAGAGGCGCGCGAAGTACACAAATTATGAGAATCGCCAGCATCGATATCTGGAAATATTAAAATCCCAATCTTTTCATTTTATTTCAAGGCAGATAGAGATATAAATCGAACCGCCGAAGTGTTCCGACCGGCAATCGTGCACCTTCGAGTTTTCAAATTCAGAAGAGGAGAAATGGGTTGCGCGCGCAACCCAGTCATTTACATCGTCTCCTACTATATTCACAGGGACATAGACCTGTGATAGTATGGGACTACGTCTCGTTTCAGATCTGGAATCACTACTAAACAGTTAAATTTCCAATTCAAGACGTAAGTCTCTGATCAAAAAAATAAATTCTTAATACTGCAGTTTGACTTTTAACCAAGTAGTTGAATTTTCAATTTCAAAGATTAATTTTAAACAAATTAGTTCAACCAAAGAAAAGAATTTTCAATTAAAAATAAAAATCTTCAATTTATTTCAAAGTAATTTAATCCTATTTTCTAAACAAAATAGTTGAATACTCAAGGAAAGAAAATTAATTTTTAACACAAAAATTGCGTTTTCATTAAAAAAGACATTTATACTGAAACAGATACAATTTTTAATCAAAAAGATGAATTTTCAAAAGATTTTAACCAATCATTTTTCAACACAAAGATACGAACTTTAAGTAAAAAATAAATTATGTGCGGAATAGTTGAATCTTCAAAAAATTAGTTGCATTATTATCCAAAAAAGTTGCAATATTTCTACTAAAAAAGATAAACTTTTAAATCGAAAAGACAAATTTTCGAAAAAAATAGGTTTCATCCAAAAAAGATTTTAGTTTACTTATCAACAACAAGATATCGATTTTCAACAAAAGGTTAATGTTCTACGAAGAGTTGAATTTTTAACCCAAGAAGACGCATTTTTAACAAAGCAGTTGAATTTGCAACCAAAAAGGAAGTCTTTTTAGGAAAACTGTCAAATTTTCAACCAAATAATAAAATTAAAACTAAAAAGACAATCCTCAGAAGAGAGCTTTTGCGAATTAGCAAAAATGACGTACACAAGCGAAGGTCACCATCCCTCCTTCAGTAGAAAATCGT
>NC_046662.1:44759486-44798173 GCF_010883055.1 Belonocnema kinseyi | reverse complement strand
TTAAGTACAGTCCTATGATGGGATTATCGTGGCCTTTTCATGAACGGATTCGTCTGAAATTTAAAAAAAAATTAGCGGCCTTACCAAGTACAGAGTGATATGCTCACTTTTCTAAAAAAAATTGTGCGAATCTATTTCAAATCAGGCTGGTTCTACAAAAAGTTCTTTTACTCATTTATGATATCTTGCTCCATTTCCGAGAAAAATACAAAAATTAAATTTTCATAATCAAAAAAATTCTCTTGATCTCAAGAATGGTTTAGCCCACAAAAGAACTCGATTTTATAAAAAGAAATTCTCCTGCCCACAAAAGTTATTTAGCCTGAATAAAACTCACAAGGTATTTTCCTCATGATATAAATATGGGTTTTTCGAGAAAATCGAGTTTTAGTATTTTAAGAAAAACCACCGCCATTTTTTTTAATTTTGAACACTTTTTTCATTTTTTCCTGGATTTCGAAAGAAGGCTAGAAACTCTGCCAGAATCTGGAAAGAAATCTGAGAAAATCTCAATTATATCAAAAGTTATATAAGTTTAAAGGAAAAATGTAGTTTTTTTTTTAAACAAAGCCCAAAATTCAAATGCGCATAACTCCGTAAAAAAATGTTATTACAAATCGCAAAAATAGTAAGGGGAACTGACCATTACTGGGACAATTAGGAAAAGCTAACCTACATAAATACAATTTTACAATGGGGAGTTGGAATTTTTTGTACAAAAACGGTTACAATAAGTGGCTAAGACATTATTTGATCGATTAGAAAAAAAACATTATTAATTTTTAATTTAATTAATATAAATGGATATTTTTTAAGCCAGGCAGGTCGCCCATTAGTGGGACACGAATTTTGGGGCATATCCTTAAGTGGGACACCAAAGAAGCCAAAGTAGTCAAAGTAGTTTATTGAAACCTCTAATTGTATCCTCAAATTTTGTCAAATTTCTTAGGTAA
Organism: Belonocnema kinseyi; assembly: GCF_010883055.1. Classification (NCBI taxonomy): domain Eukaryota; kingdom Metazoa; phylum Arthropoda; class Insecta; order Hymenoptera; family Cynipidae; genus Belonocnema; species Belonocnema kinseyi. The sequence continues at coordinate 44,797,220 of NC_046662.1, read as the reverse complement.
GTAAATTAATAATAACTCATAAATATAATTTTTAAATGAAATCAGTAAGTATGCATTAAAATTTAATATTATAGATTAATATTATCGATTCACTTGCTAATTAAACTTCTTGGTAGTAAATTCTCAATTAGAATTCATCTTAATTCGAGTTAATACATAAATTAAAAAAAGTATTGAAACAATTTAAATTATTTTTTTAATAACAAATTGTATTATTTGGTTGAAAATTTTATTTTAATTCATCTTTTTGGTTCGAAAATTTATCATTTTAATTATAAGCTACATTTTTTTAGAAAAATACAACTGTTTTGTTAAAAATGATATTATTATGGTAGAAAATTCCATAATTTGGTTGAAATATTTTTATGTTTTTAATAAAAAATCTTATTTGGTAAAAAATCGTGTCATGTTTAATTAATAATTAAAACATTTTTTGTTTAAAATATCAACTATTATATTTTCGATAAGAATTAATCTTTTTTTGGTAGAAAATTAGTCTTTTTTATTTTAAAATTCAAGAATTTGTTAGAAAATTGAAATATTAGGTTAAGGGCGTGTGATACTTCGTCATGTGGTCAATCGGGTACAGTTCCCCCGGCCTTTTCCCACAAAAATGAAAATTTTTAAAAACTGAATTCGGAGATGCTATAAAATATCATAACGGTAGTCCCCGGACTCTTTTTTAAGGGATAATAATAAAAAAAATGTATTGTGCTAAATAAAAATATTATGCATGTGCATTATTTTGAGGTTACGTCGTTTTTCATCTCTGCCTTTCCGATAATTTGGAAATTATTTATGAAATAAACTTTTTTAGTTGCCTGCAAACAAATTTAGTTCCAGGAGATTAGTTACTATGTTTATTTGTAAGTCCAAACTTTTCGGCCAACAATATTGTGTAGTTTGGAAGTAATAGTTGAGAGAATTGTAACAAACATAACCTAAAAAAATACACACACGTTGTTGAAAATATCAAAATTTTTTTGAAAAAAAGTGTGCGGGGACGTCCGTTAGCATGTTCGCTATCATTTCCCACATTTTGAAGACAAAATATTTATTACTCTAGAAAATAAGCCGCGGGAAGCTAAAACTGATAAAATCGACAATTTTCTAAGGATCACATGCCCTTAATCAAAAAACATTTTTCAGTCAAGAAAGAAAAAAAAATGTTAACCAAACTGTTGAATTTTTAAGTCAAAAAGATGAGTTTTCTTCAGAACAGTTATATTTTTAATTTGAGAATATAAATTTTCAACAGAAAAGTTAATTTACTTAATTTATCTTAAAAAGTAATTCGATAATAATAATCTTATTACTATTTCATAAGAAACTTTAAAATTTTATATAAATCTATAATATTACATTTTAATGCATACTTTTTCATTTTGATTGAAAAATTAAATTTATGAGATACTATATTACATTACTTAACTAAGCAGTTGGAAAACTTTGAGGTTAGAATTGGAGGTTTCAATAAACTACTTTGAACACCTTTTTTAGAATAAATAATTAATTGAGCGCCAAGGTTGTGTCTTATAAAAAATATTTTTAATATATCACTAACATAATACTGTGACATTTGATTAAAAACAAAAGCTGGGCCCGGTTTAGAAAACTTCGCCAAAAATTTGTCCAAATGCGGGACATTAAAATATTCATAAGTTATCGAATAAAATCGTTAATAAAGTTATGAATTTTATTTTTAAACGTATCAAAAATGTGCAGAAATATTACTTTTTCTTTGAGTGTAGGAACTTTCAATAATACAATGCTGTAAAAGTTATGCGGAAAGTTTTGAAACACAAAAAAATGGCGATTTTTGTAGCAGTTCATTCACACATTTTGAGGAATATTTTTGATTATTTTTTACTAAATGTATAACTTGGCAGGATAAAAATGAATAGTGTTAACAAATTTAAAACAACTTCAAAAATAATAGAACATTTTTACTTTTATAATTTATGTTGGAATATAAGATACTCAACGATATTTATTATTCTCCCAGTATTGGAAATACTTTTTACGTTGGCCCAGTAATGGTCGGTTTAGCTTATTGCCTAATCTTCTCTAAAAAACAACATATTTGGTTGCTAAAATCACTAAATGTCTAACTTTTTAATAATTAATATTAAGAGAGAAGGAAGCTGAACGAAAGCTAATAAATAAAGTTAAGTTACTAAATAAAATTTCTTTAATTAGTGAATAAAGAAATAAAAGAATATTAATAAATACAATTATATTTATTGGGAAAAATGTTCCACGCTGGTATTTTTTAAGGGCAAGTTCGAATTACGAGAAAAAGCTCGATCTCTTTGATCCAAGAAAAGAAGAGGAGAGAAGGAGGATGAGGAGGAGGAGGAGGAGGAGAAGAAGGAGGAAGGAGGATGAAGGAGGATGGGCAAGGGAAAGGGAAGAGAAGAGAAGGGAGTGATAACGTGGCGTGGGTGTAATTGTCATATCGTGAACCGGGAGTTGGGAAGTAACGAGAAAGGCATGCACGTCGCCGTCTACAATAGGCGACATTAAATCTGCAAAAGAGTAGGGAGCCGGAATGAGGCGCAAAGGAAGCAGATACAATTCACAATGGACTCGGCGAACCGATTTCAAGATCAAACGAATATATCCCGGTGAACATTCGTCATTCCATATTCATAACCACCGTGGCTTTTTCGATTTTCGAGTGTCAAAAGTTTCGACTTTTTATTAAATCCAATTTAACTTTCATATTTTGACAAAAAATAGCCTTAAATTACCCTGATTTACAAAGCTTTAATATCAAAGAAAGCTAATTCTGGTCAATGGCGATGATATCCTCTTCAAATAATACCCTTGGGAAGCCACAACCTACTTCCAGCGATCCTCCCATTTTTCACCAGAAATTTCTGAATAAGCTGCGATGCGTTAGCAGGATTAGCTAACAGCAGCTTCATCGCACTCGGTCTTATTTTGGCCTTTGTCTTGAAATTGTTTTCCTTTTAGATAAAACTTCAATACGGAAAAGAGCAAGATAACACAGGGAAGCAGATCGTCTTTCACCAGAAATTTCGGAATAAGCTGCGATGCATGTATATAAATAGCTACACTATTTTTTATAATAGCCACACTGTTAGAAATGTGCGGGAAATTCCGATCCATTTAAGATCGGAACTCGCAAATACAAAAAATGACTTGCTAATAACACTTTTTTATAGGCCAGGGAATTTTATTGGTCAGGCAAAAGTCAGGGATTTAAAGAACAAAAATCGTGTAATACGAATTTAAATTTAAAATTGTTTTATTTCATTTTTAAAAGTTTCTAGGTTAAAAATGTTACAAGTTTAAGATTCTGGTCTTTGAATATTAATATGTTCAGGGAAAATGAAAAATTGTTCAGTGGGAAATTTAAAAAAATTCAAAGTGAGGTTTTGCGGTAACCTGATACAATATTCTTTTAAGTACTTTATTCGTCCTGTATTTATATTTATTTCTTGCAGTTTCTGCTTCCACAAGATTACCTTTTTAATTGGAAATTTAAATATTTGTTTGAAAAATTAGGAATTTTGTTGAAAAGTCATCCTTTAGGTTGAAAGTTTTTCTTGTTGGGTTCAACATATTTCGATGCTAAAAAATGAAACTAAAATATTTTTTGGTTGAAAATTCAACTATTTTTTGATAACTTGTCTTTTTATTTTAAAAATTCGTCTATTGCACTAGAAATCGCGCCTTCTTCGAAAAAAACGCAACGGTTTGGTTTAAAATTCATGAATTAGGTTCAAAAGTATTTTTGTTGTTGTTGAAAATTTAATTTATGGCTCAACATTTGTAGAAAATTTACGTTTTGGGTAGAAAATTCGACTATTCTCATAGAAAATTTCTTTCACATTTAAAACTCATATTTTTATTCTGAAAAATCAAACTGAAATATTTTTTTAATGAATATTCAACAATTTTTTCCAAAAAATTATAGTTATTTATTAAAAATTCAACTTTTTCATTATGACATCATCTTTGAGGGTTGAAAATTTAAGTATAATCTTTGCAAAAATTTTAGTTCTCGTTTTAAACCTTATATTTTGATATTAAAATGTCAAAATAAAATATTTTTCAGATGAAAATTAAATTTTTCGTTAAACTTGCATTTTTATTTAAAAATGCATCTGTTTAAGTAGAAATATCACATTTCTTCGATGAAAATGCAACTTTTTGTATAAAAACTCAACAATTCTTTCCAGAAGATCATCCTTTTTTGTGAAAAATGCAACTGTTTTATTAAAACATCGTTTTTAAGGGTTGAAAATTTAAGTATGATCTTCTCAAAAAATTTACTTCTTTTTTGAAACTTATATTTTGATAATAAAAAGTAAAAATAAAGTCTTTTCCGGATGAAAATTCAATTTGTAGTTAAACCTGCATTTTTTAATAAAAAATTTATCTGTTTTAATAGAAATATCACCTTTTTGAATAAAAATACAACTTTTTGTATTAAAATTCCTCAATCAAAAAAAAAAAATATCCTTGTTTATTAAAAATTTAACTGTCTTATTGAAACATTGTCTTTTAGGGTTGAAAATTCAAGTATAATCTTCACAGAAAATTTACTTCTTGTTTAAAACTTATATTTTGATATTAAAAAGTCCAAATGAAATTTTTTCTGAATGAAAATTCAATTGGTAGTTTAACTTGCATTTTTCATTGTAAAACTTATTTGTTTTAGTAAAAATATCACCTTTCTTGGATAAAAATGCAACTTTTTGTATTAAAAATCCACAACTAAAAAAAAAGTTATCCTTGTTTACTAAAAATTCAACTGTTTTATTGAAACATTGTCTTTTAGGGTTGAAAATTCAAGTATAATCTTCACAGAAAATTTACTTCTTGTTTAAAACTTATATTTTGATATGGAAAAGTCAAAATAAAATCTTTTTCGGATGAAAATTTAATTTTTTTTTTAAATCAGTATTTTTCATTTCAAAATTCATCTGTTTCACTAGAAAATTAGTCTTTCTTGGATAAAAATTCTACTGTTTGCTTGAAAATTAATCTTCTCTCTGTTTAAGGATTAAACTTTTTTTTTTAATTTTGGTCTTTTCTTAGATAAATACTAGAAAGTGGCGGTTTCTTCTAAAATCTTTAACTTTGCATTGCCTTTTTATTTATGAAAATATAAGGAATATTTGGAAGGACTAGGTCTTTGAATGACTTGTAAAAAGTTTGTTTTTGATTACAACAAGCAGTTTATTGCAACACGTAAAAGAAAAACTTGGAATTGCAAATATTATAATATTAGCCCCCCCCCCCTCCACTTCTGCCCTGAAAAAAGAGAAAGAGATGATTTAAAATATAGTTTTCTCAAATGTTTATTTATCAATTGTTAATAACTAAGCAGGCGAAGTAAAGTTAAGATTTTATCCACACAAAAAATACAAATTTCTAGCTCATATCTAAGAAAAGATAGTTATAAACAGTATGAAATTATTTAAACAACTTTTTTGTTAACTTGAATTCATTATTACTTCACTCCTATTGAAAATGAGACAAAAAGCTAGAAATTTCAGAAAAATGGCATATTTTTAGCATTATTTATATATGATATTATTATTATTAATAATAAATTATTTAAACAATTAATTTTCTTGACTCTAAATAATTACTTATCTTATCTTAATTGAAAATTTGACTAAGAGTGCATTTTTTTTAACTGCAATTTTTTATCATTCTTCTAAGAGAATATTATTAATAATTATAATAATAAATTGTTTAAACAATCACTCTTGTTAACATTGATGAACTATCACTTCCCTCTAATTGGAAATTGGACAAGTGGAAATTTTTTGCAAAAACTGCACCTTTCTAACTCCATTCTATGATGAAATCGCTAAAAACAATAATAAATTGTTTAAATAATTTATGTGAACATCTAATTATCAGTATGAAATGTTATTTGATTTACCAGAAACAATTTGCATTACAAAAACCGCAACAAAAGTCATAATTACGCCAAAAACTCCCAAAACCCATTTTTTCACTTATGGGTTTTTTTGCGACCCTATAAAACAGACTTATGGTGTTAATATTTAAGAAGCGGTATTTTATTCGTATTCTACGGCTAATTGTGAAGAGAAATGTTGAGTTTTTCAAATGCATTTATTTCTTTGTGGATTCGAAGAAATTTCTGGGGTGTCCCCATAAAAATTATTTTAAAAAAATTTCCAATGCATTTTTGGACCACCCTAATATACATTCATTCGAGAGAGTGTGTAAAAGAAAAAGTGTAGAAAACGGTAGGGGTTTATATCGTAGGATGGTATTAGGGCGTTGTTATTGGCCCCTGAGGCCAGACGCCATTGTTGTGGCTGCGTGTGCCGGTTAAAGTGAAGCTGAAGAACCGCTGACTTTTATGGGATAAACGGGGTAAAGACTATCAGGCGAACGAATTGCTGCTACGCCTGTGCTAAATAAACCAGCCTGGGGCGGCGCGGCGCACTGCTGGGATTTTATTAACTTCTGTTCAAGGCTGGTGCCGCGCCACACCGCGCCACACCAGACGACCGTCCGGCAAACAGCCAAATAAAGAGATAGTAATTATTGTGTTTGTGCCCACTGCGGTTTATTTCTTCATTTATACCAACGCAGCTCTGGATTCCAATCGTTATCCAGACTCGCTTTGGACTGCTTTAGACTTCAGAGGTATTTTTCAACCTGGAAAATACGCTCAGGGATTTAAATCTTTTAATCCCAATTGAACGGCTGCAGGAAATAATAACCTGCTGTTCGTCGGTAGATTTTCTGAGATTGTGGTTTTGTGATAAGCATCAGAATATTCTATGTGGTGCCACCTTTTGAGTAGATGGCTGATAAACGCTGAGAGGCTGGTCTTAGTATAATGTGATGAGGAAAGATTAGAGTCGAACTTCTAGAAAGTTTAATTATTATTTTAAGATAGGAAGATAGTCAGATTGTAGTTCGTACCTTCTAGAATGAGACTTCAGGGAGGAATTACTGAGCTAGGATACTAATGAAGAGTCGAGATTGTATTAACCCAATTGAGCAATACATTTCAGTTTCGTCTTTGGACGGTAAAAATAAATAATTTGCTTCCGCTTTTTGTTTGTTTACAAAAATTTTATTGCGATTATAAAATAATTAACTATTTATATCAAACAAACAAGCTAGCAACGGATATCATTAAACAATAAATAAAGACAGAACTTTTTAAAGTTCTTCACAGAAACCAGAGAAGCGCAATTTACGACTATACAGGTTGCCCCGGTACTCAAAGTACAATTTTATACTTTTGAATTGCTTAAAAAAAATGGATTTGAAAGTAATAATCAATAATCCAGTCGCCACTAACACTTCTGTAAGCACTAATAGGACCCCGAGATTACTCTTTTTTGAAAGGTCAAAAAAAGGCCCCTTATCATGAATAGCTTGAGTAGGTTTTCGAATTATGGGTCCATTTTTGTTTAAACAATTTTGTTTAGCAATTTCATTATTTATTAACAAACAAAATTTATAAATTCATTTTTAACATGGCTGAGAAAAAATATAACTTTTTTGCGTCCTGCACTTTTTTCGTACAACGAAACTTTTGCAATGTAGAGTCTTATAAACAAATGATTTTTTAACAAGATTGCCATATTTGCAGTGTTACCTCAGAATCTATAATTCAGAAAAAATTTGTAACTTGTACACTGTTTATATCAAGGATAGATCTCTTAAAAGGAAAAAGAAATCTTCCGATTGAATAAAAATGTCTCTCCTTAAATTGTTGTTAAAAAGTTGTTATGTTTAAGCGAAAACCGTTTAAACTCTTCATTTATTAATAAACAATCATCCTGATCAACCAATGTTATAATCTTGCTTCAAATTGTTGCGACAACTTTATCTAGTTTTATTAACATAATTTGTTGTTTATAATTTTGTTTGCCAAAACGTTTATAACCATTAATATAAATAATGACCCTCAATTACCAGAATTGACTTCAATTTTTTTAAATCCTTGACACAGAATTAAACTTTTCACTCTCCTGATATTTTCTCGTACGGCGAGCCATTATTTATTTATTGCCTTATAAACAATGTATTTTTTATAAACACACCCTCCCCTAAAAGCCACAATTTTCAAGTTATTAACGATCAACTTTTTTTATATCTTCAATTTTACCATGAAGAATGTAATTGTCTTGGTTAGCACTTTCGATATCTGATCCTTATTGTTTATAACTATTGTTATTAACAAAAAAGCTCAATTAAGAAAATCAATTTTTTCCTAATTTTTTATTAATCTATGGCACAAAAGAAAACTTTTCACATTGATAATATTTTTTCGTACGACAGCCATTATTTATTTATAGCCTTATAAACAATGTATTTTTTATAAACACACCCTCCCCTAAAAGCCACAATTTTCAAGTTATTAACGATCAACTTTTTTATATCTTCAATTTTACCATGAAGAATGTTATTATCTTGGGTAGCACTTTCGATATCTGATCCTCATTGTTTATAACTATTGTTATTAACAAAAAAGCTCAATTAAGAAAATCAATTTTTTCCTAATTTTTTATTAATCTAAGGCACAAAAGAAAACTTTTCACATTCATGATATTTTTTCGTACGACAGCCATTATTTATTTATGGACTTATAAACAATGTATCTTTTTTTAACACACCCTCCCCTAAAAGCCACAATTTTCAAGTTCTAAACGATCAACTTTTTTTATATCTTCAATTTTACCATAAAGAATGTAATTATCTTGGATAGCATTTTCGATATCTGATCCTCATTGTTTATAACTATTGTTATTAACAAAAAAGCTCAATTAAGAAAATCAATTTTTTCCTAATTTTTTATTAATCTAAGGCACAAAAGAAAACTTTTCACATTCATGATATTTTTTCGTACGACAGCCATTATTTATTTATGGCCTTATAAACAATGTATTTTTTTTTAACACACCCTCCCCTAAAAGCCACAATTTTCAAGTTCTAAACGATCAACTTTTTTTATATCTTCAATTTTATCATAAAGAATTTAATTATTTTCGGTCGCATTTTCGATATCTGACCCTTATTGTTTATAACTATTGTTATTAACTAAAAAGCTGAATTAAGAAAATCGATATTTTCTTAAATTTTTAATTGGTCTATGGTAAAAAATAAAACTTTTCACTTTCGTGACAATATATAATCGTAATCGCTCATAGCTTGAAAATTAGGGCTTTTAAGGGAGGGTATGTTTATAAAAAATACATTGTTTATAAGGCCATAAATAAATAATGGCTGGTCGTACGAAAAAATATCACGAGAGTCAAGAGTTTTATTTTGTAAAATGGATTGATACAAAATTAAGAAAAAATCGATTTTCTTGATTGAACGTTTTTGTTAATAACAAATGGTTATAAACAATTAGGGTCAGATATCAAAAATGCCTCCCAAGATAATTACATTCTTTATGGTAAAATGCAGGATATAAAAAACGTGATCACTAATAACTTGAAAATTAGGGCTTTTAAGGGAAGGAATGTTCATAAAAAATACATTGTTTATAAGGCCATAAATAAATAATTACTCGCCGTACGAGAAAATATCATGAAAGTGAAAAGTTTAATCATGTGTCAAGGATGATTAAAAGAAATTAAAGTCAATCCTGATAATTGAGGGTCATTATTTATATAAATTGTTATAAATAATTTAGAAAAAGAAATTATGAGCAACAAATTATGTTAATAATACTAGAAGAAGCTTTCGCAACAATCTGAAGAAACATTATGCTACGGGTTGGTCTGGATGATTGTTTAGTAATAAATTACTCTTAAAAATAACAACTTTTTAACAACAATTTAGTAAGAGAAGTTCTTATCCAATCGGAAGATTTTTTTTCCTTTTAAGAGATCTATCCTTGATATAGACAGTGTACAAGTTTAAAATGTTTCTGAATTATAGATTCTGAGGTAACACTGCAAATATGGCAATTTTGTTTTTAAAAAAACATTTGTTTATAACGCACTACATTGCAAACGGTTCGTCGTACAAAAAAAGTGCAGGACGTAAAAAAGTTTTATTTTTGCTCAGCCATGTTAAAAATGATTTTATAAAATTTTTTGTCAATAAGTGAGAAAATAATTTTTAAAAATTGTTTAAACAAAAATTGATTCATATTTCGAAAACCTTACCAAAAAATATTCGTAATCAGCGTCCTTTTTTTGCCCCTTTAAAAAAGAGTAATCTCGGGGACCTATGTCATTTTTCTGAACTCTTTTTAATTGTCTACATTCTTTTGCATTTTGTCAATTCTTCTGAATGCTTCTTTGAATTCTTTTGTATTTTTTATTTTTATTTTTAATAATTCCGAATTCCTTCAAGTCTTTTGTGTTCTCTGAACTCTTCTGAATTATTCTGAATTCTCTAATGACTTTTTAATTTGTTGAAATATTTTGTTTTCTATGAATTATTTTATATTCTCTTGATTTTTTAAAATGATTTAAATTCTTTTGAATTCAGTGAATTCTTTTCAACTCTGTAAATTCTTTTGCCCTCTGGGAATTCTTCTGAACCCTTTAAATTTTTCCGAATTCTTTGCATTCTTCTGAATTTTCTGTTTATTTTTTGAATTCTCTGAATTGCTCTGAATTGTATAACTCATAAAATTACAATTTCAGTTAAGAAATTAATTTTTAAAAAAACAAGGTTTTTTCACTAAGCATTTAAGTTTTCAACTAAAGACATAAGGCTTCATTTTGAAAGAAAATTAACAACGAAGTTTTACTTCTATCCAAAAAGTTGAATTTTCAATTAAAAAAGATTAATTTTCAACACAATAGTTAAACTTTCAACCAAAGAGATGAATTTTTAACTAAAAATATAAATCTTAAAAAAATTATTTCATGACAAAGTGATTCAACCAAAGCTTTTAAACAAAATAGTTGAATACTCAAGCAAAAAAGAAGAATTTTTAACCAAAAAGTTGCATTTTCGTGCCAAAACAACAATTAAATTTCTACTAAAACAGATTTCCAAAAAGGCGAATTTTTAACAAAAAGGATGCCTTCTTATCAAAATTGTTGAATTATCTACCAAATAGTTGCTTTTTGATCCAAGAAAGGCGAAATTTTTACTACAACAGAGAAATTTTTAATCAAAAACGAACATTTTCTTGTAACTGAAACTTTAATCCTAATTCTGGTCTTTGAATTTTAATATCGTCAAGGAAAATGAAAAATTAGTCAGTGGGAAATTGGAGAAAATTAGTAGAATAGTTAAATGTTCAGTTAATAATATTTATTTTCAACAACAACAAAAATATTTTAAACTTGAACAAATAAAACGATTTTCGAACAAAGCACTTCAACTTCTAACCAAATAAATAAATTGTCAACAGAATAGTTAAATTTTTAACAAAGTAATAGAATTTTCACCAAAATAGATGAATTCAAAAACAAAAATATAATAATATTTTTTTTAACCAAAAAGAATTAAACTTTCGAAGAAAAATAGTTGGATTTTCTTAATTGATTCTATTAATTCAGTTCGCATTGAGGAGCAAAACCGAGAAAAACTGGAAAGAGGAAAATTTCATGAAAATATGGAAAAAAGAGAAATAAAAAAAAAGTGTGGAAATAGGGGATTAGAAGAAAGAGTGTTAAGTCTGTACTCTTCTGAATTGAAAATAAAAAGCTATACTTTCCCTAAAAACTAGAGGAAAATATGAAAACCATTTTTCCATATCAACCCTCTCTAAATTGAAATATTCACCTATTAGATTGCTCTTTTTCATTCATCCCTCATCGATATTTTAATTGCAATAAATCGAGGTTCAACAATTTTCTCTACACTCCTCTGAGGCGTGACTTCTGATTCGCTTTGTATAACAGGAACGAATCGGAAGTCCGCTCGTAGTGATTGGCTTTGATCCGTTGCGTGGGTAGCTGTAACAGCACGTGGCTAAATGCGGCAGCTCGTTTCATTCCATGCCGCTCTATTCAACGAGGGAATCTCAAATGATCGCGAAATAACCGCTCACTTATATCAATTCACTAGCTACTCTTTATGAAAGCGCATTCACGCGTGCAATGAAGATCCCTACACGCGACTAAGCCTCCCACATCCCCCCTCTCACACTCACTATCTCTCTCACACTCACCTTCTCTTCCACTCACTCTTTCTCACACTCACTCTCTCTCACTCACTCTCGCTTACATTCACTTAATGTCTGTATCTTTCAAATACCCTTCTATATACGTTCTTTCTTCGGCTTCCCATCCCTCTCAACTCTCACACTTCCCGCCTTTTTTCCACACAATCAAAATGGCAAAGTGCTCAAATTAACCGGACCCCAACTAACAAGTGGGGAATAAAAAGTTTCGCCGTATAAGAATGAACACGAGAAGTGTTCGTACAAATTTTTCTTAGAAGTTCTCGCTGTTCTTGAATAGTTATTTTCAATGCATGAGTATAGAATGAGTCCTTTTTCTCACTTCCCCTATTACCCCTTCCCTTATTGGCTTATTATACCCTTCACTGCTTCTCCCTTTACCTACTTCTCCCTCCTCTATTTATGCTCTCCTCACCTCCTCAAATTCCCCTCGTCAAGTCAACACCACTTCCCTAATACTCTATCCTCGCTACCACTTCCGGAATACTTCCATCTCCTGACTGCCCCTCGCTCTCCTCCCCAACCGGAATTTACTATTACTATACACACTTGACCTCTCTTTACTTTCCCGTTCACTTCTTAACAAAACTGCTTCAAACTCCTCTACTTTTCTCCACACCCCTACCTCTCCTCACTTCCCTGAAACTCCTCCTCCCTAATCTGCTTCTAACTCCTCTACTTGTTTTCTCACTTCCTTTACTTCCTCACCCCTCTTCATCATCACTTCCCCACTACTAGCCTCACTCTCCCTCTCTACCCTACTTCCATCCTTTTACCACTTCATTCCATTCTTACTTCAGTTCTCTCCTCACTTTCCCTTCCCTTATTCACTTTCACATACCTACTACATCCTCCCTCTAACCTACCTTTCCTCAAATTCCCCTCATCAAATCAACGTCACTTTCCTACTACCAATATTTTTACTTCCACTACCGCACTACTTCTACTCCTGGCTGTCCTTCGCTCTCCTCCTCAAACCGGATTCACAATTACATCTAATACTATTCCTCCCTTCACTTCCTCTCAAAACTGCTTCTCCCTCCTTTACTCTTTTCACATTTCCATACCCCTACGTCTCCTCACTTCCCTAACACTCTTCTTCCCTAATCAAATTCTCCCTCCTCTACTTCTCTTCTCCCTTACTCTACTTCCTCACCCTCTTCATCGCCATCTCCCTACTACTACCCTTAATTCCTCGTCTCTTTATTACTTCTATCTCGCTACTACTACCCTCACTTCCTCGTCTCTTCATTACTTCCATCCCCTTGTTCCTTTATTCCATCCTTAAAATACTTCTCTTTTCACTTAATCTCCCATAATCACCATCACTTACCTACTAGCCTCTTACCCTAATCTAAATTTCCAACCACACTACTTCTCTTCTCAGTTTCCCACTTTCCCTTCCTCACTCACCCTCAATTTCCGAATACCTCTCCCATTAATCGTCTCCCTTCTCCCCAACCACACTTCCTCATCCAAGAAGAAAGTACGACCAAAAAGCGGAGGTGGATTACTCCTGATTACACTGGCTTACCTTTACCTACATTAATAATTACTCTGTATTACCTAATATTACTCCGGATAACATGGAATTACTCTAGAATACAATTAATTATGGTGGAATAATTAGTCTGATCTAGACTCACACGAATTTGAAAAAAGTACTTTTTAACAAAATTGTTGAATTTTCGTCAAAATAGATGAACTTTTAAAGAAATAAATGTATTTTCAACCAAGTATATTAATTTTTTACAGAAAAAGATGAAATTTCAACTAAAGAAAAATGCATTTTCAACCAAAAAATCTAATTTCCAACGAAAGGAGATAAATTTTCCATCAAAAATGTTATGTTCGAACATTCAATTAAAACATCTTTTTCAAGAAAAAAGAAAAATGTTAATATAATATTTGAGCTTTCAACTAAAATTGTAAATCTTCAACTGAATTAGTTAATATTTCCGTTAAACAATCAATTTTAAACCAAAAAACAACGATTTTTGTAAATAGGTAAAATTTTCGACTAAAGAGATCAAATTTTAACTAGAATGGAAAATCTTCAACCAACAAAATGTCTTTTGAACAAAATTGTTGAATTTTCTTCAAAGTAGAATAATTTTTAACGAAACGAGATAAATTCTCAAAGAAAAATTTAATAGTGGGTATTATCATGAAAACAGAATTTGATTTGAAATAAAAAATAATTGAAGTCAATCAAAGAGACGAATTTTCAACAAAGCAGTTAAATTTTCAACTAAAACAGATAAGTATATAATAAAAAATGTAATACATTAATTTTTAGTTTTACAAATTAATTTACAGAAAAGAATAAATAAACTAATAGTTTAGTTTTTCACTAAAATATTTCAATTTTTTACTGAAAAGCATGAATCTTTAACAAAATACATGAATTTTCAACGAAATAGTTAAATTTTCCACCAAAGTAATTCAATTTTTAACTCGAAAGGATGGATTTTCAAAAAAAAAAAACTGGTGAATTTTCAAATAAAAAAGATAATTATACAATCAAAAATGGAACGGTTTAATTTTTAGATACAAAAATTAATTTTCAGTAAAAAAAGATGAATTTGCAAACAAGAAAATTAATTTTTCACCAAAAAATAAGATTTTAAAATAAAATACATTTTTTTTAAACCAAAAGTTGTAATTTTAGCAAAATAGTTCAGCGTTCAACAAAAAAGAAGTTGTTTTAAGCAAGAGTCTTAATTTGTTATAAAAAACGAAATTTCAACAAAATAATTTATTCGTTCTCAATTAAGAAAGACGAATTTTCACCAAAACTGAAACAGTAAAATTTTTTGTTAAAAAATGAATTTTTAACCAAAAAACAAATTTCTAAGAACATAATTTAATTTTCAACTAAAACTAAGAATCTACTGCTAGAAAAATGAATTTTAACAAAGTAGTTGAACTTTAAATAAAGTAGTTTTATTTTTCATTTAAAAATATAAATTTCCATCGGAAAATGGAATAGATGAATTTCCAGTTACAAAATTTATTTTTAATTAAAGGAAAAAAATCTACCACAATTTGGTTAAATTATTAACCAACAAAAAATTTTAATAAAAGTGTTGATTTCCCACCAAAAAATGACTTTAACAAAATAGTCGAATTTACTACAGAGTAAATTAAGTTTTCACAAACTAAGTAGTTTAATCTTCAACCAAAATCATAAATTTTCAGCGAAGAATATAAGTTTTTTAATCGGATCATTTATTAATTTAAAATAAAAGTTTCTAATTTTTTGCTAGAATTCCCTGTCCTAATTGTCAAAATTATATTTATCTAATAAAATTTGTTGACTCAAACTTAAAACTCTACTTACCCTACTCCTCCTATTTCCCCCTTTCCCAACTTCTTCCTCTCCTCAATTACCTATCTAAAATTCCTCTTCCCCTCCTTTCCTACCCCAGCTATCACATTCTCTCTCCTACTCACCTGCACTTACTTACTAATGCTTACTCACTTAATAATACTTATACAATAGCCTCATTCACATTCAAACATTTGCCCGAATTCCTCTCTCTTTCCTTCCTTAATTGCCCATTACTCCAACTATTTACCATCCCCTCATGCTCCTCAATTCCTCAACTTTTTCCTTTTCATCAATTCATATATTTCCCCTCCGCGCATTGCTTCCTACTTGCCCCATCCTTATTTCGCATAATTCCCAACCCATTAGTCACTCTAGTCTCCCAACCCTCACTTCACCTACTTCCTAACTCCTAAGTTACCTCACTTCACACACTTGCCCTCCCCTAATTTCACATCACTTCCACTACTTAGGTTTCTCTTATTTCTTCTCAATACCTTAACTTTTCTCCTTCCTCAATTCCTATACTTCTCCTCGTTCATTCTTTTTTACTTCACCTCTGCTGAATTACCATAATTCACAACCCCTTACTCCCCCTAACCTCCTAACCCTCACTTTACAAGCTTCCTAATCACTCATTTCCCTGACTTCACATTTTTGTGGTCCCCTAATTTCCTCTCACTCCCCCTACTTTCCTTCGACCAATTCTCCCTACTTGCCCTTGCTTTATTTTCCCTCCCTTCCCTTAGTTTACCACTGCTGATTTTCCCTCACTATTGTCACTGCATATACTTCCTCTCTGCTAATCTTCCGTTACTTCCCCTCTTCTCATTTTCCATAACTCCCTTTCTCTTAATTCTCCTCACTTACCACACTTTACCTGCCCTCTTTTCCCACCATTTCTCCTACTTCCCCAACCATCATTTTTCCTCGCGCCTCCTATCCCCCCAATTAATTTTCCCTCACTCTTTCTTCTTTCCTCCCTCATATTCCCTTTTATTTTCCCTCATTTCACCTACTTAACCTCAGCTCATTTTTCCTAATTTCCTCCCCTCATTTTCCTATCTTCCGCACTTCCCCTTTATTCGTTTTTTCTCGCTTCGCCTACTTCACCCCCTCTTAATTTACCCCCGATTCCATCCCTTCCCTAACCCTAATTTTCTGTCACTTTTTTACTACCGATTTTCACGCAATGTACAACAAAATTATTGTTTACAAAAATAATGATAAGGATGATTATTAAAAGAACGAAACTTTAAATATTAGAGCTAATAACCTTTCCATCCTTTGATTGAGAAAAATTTAATATTTCAATTCTTCTTTAAGAAATTGTCATCAATCCTTGAAGTTAATACGTGGACTTAGAGGAGGGAAAGAAGATGATCGAACGCAGTGAATCTAGAACGACAAAGAGAGGAAGAGAAAAACGTAATTGAGCGATTTAAGACGAGGCGACGGAGGAAACTGAAGAGCCTTGCGATAAAGTATAATTATTTTTCGATAAAGTGGAAATTATTCGCGAACGAGCCAGGAGTTATAGACGATATTCTTACTTTATTAAATGACTGTGGCCACCTCTCTCTGATTTCTCTGCGACTCCCCACCCTCACTTCTGTTTTTCTCCTTTCAATTCACTTTTTTTTTTTATTTCCTTTGTCGACAGTTTTATTGTGAAATAGAAAATCGCCACTTGGATAAAATTGAACTCTTTATCTGAATGGTTTCTAAAGACGAACAAAAAGTTAAAAATTAAGAAAGTTTATATCTAATTACAAATAGAATAATTAAATTAGGTTAATCTTTAATTCTAAGAGTGGTTTACCAAAATTCGCAAAATCTGTCTTAAAGAATAGCTCTTATTAAAATTTTACTATATTATTAATTATAATGTGTTATTCTAAATTTTTAAAATATAGAAGCCTGAAACACTTTCCAATTAATCAATTTAAAATTAAATGCTATTTCGCTTGAAAATTAAAATTTCAAACTTTTATGAAAGATCTAAATACACGCTATCATTTTCAAAGCTCAAAATTAAAACTAATCCTCCTTTTTAAATTACATTAATAAAAATGATTAAAATAAGACTTTTTTCTCTTCCAATTTAGTGTAAAATTGAAAATAAAAAATTAGTCGCTTTCAATTAAAACACGAAACAATTAATAACAAAAATTGCCTCTCTTCCAACTTGATAAAAAAATTTTTAAAACCCGAAAAAATTATCAAATAAAAAATTCCTCCCTTCCAACCTAAGCAAAAATGTAAAAAATTACACTTTCGGTTCAGAAATAAAAAAAGAAAATTGTATCCCTTCCAAATCTATAAAATCTTAAAAATATAAAATTTCTCTTTGTCAATTCAATAAAAATAAAAGTTTTTCGTTTCAAAATTCTAAAAATGTTTAAAAATACAATGTTTTCCCGTCCCTACTTAATAAAAATGTTTAAAAAATTCTTCCTTTAATTAAAAAAAATCAAATATAAAATTTTATTCCCTTTCCCAAAAAGATGAATTTTCTACCAAAAGAAAAATTTTCAACAATATACATGAATTTCCAACCAAGTAATTCCATTTTTAACTAAAAAGAATAAACTTTTAGCCAAAAATAGAGAAGTAAAATTTTCAGTAAAAAAAAAACTAATTTTCAATAACAAAAAAATTATCAACTAGGTGAATTCAAAGAAAAAAAAACTAATAATTTAATTCTAAACTAAGTAGATGAATTTTTGCCGATATAGTTAATTTTTTTATCTAAAAAGTCAAATGTTTGAGAAAGAAGTTACCTTTTAAACCGGAAGATAAGAATTTCCAACTAGAAAATTAATTTTCAATCAAAAAGATGATTTTGAACGAAATAGTTAATTTTTTCACTAAAAAAAGATCCTTTTTTAAAATGAAAATGGAATAGTTAAAATTTCAGTTTAACCAACTAATTTACAGCAAAAAACATATTTTAAATTAGTTTAGTTTATTTATTAGCTGATTTTTCAAAACGCAAAAAAAGAAAGCAGTTACATTTTTAACTCAAAACTTTAAACCCAGAAGACTAATTTTCTAAAAGAAAAGAATGATCGACAAAATACATGAATTTTTAACTCAAAACGATAAATTTTCAACCAAACAGTTTAATTTTCAACTTATAAAGTAAAAATACTAAAAAAAAGTTAGTTTACGACCAAATAGTTGAATTTTTAACTAAAATGATGTATCAAAACAAAAAAATGAATGTATTACAAAGTCGTTCATAGATTCAAAAGATTCTACAAGTATAAAAATGATTTCCCAAAGATTTCATAAAGATTAAAATAATTTCACAAATATTATCAAATATTTTTTAAAAAATCAAATATTTTGCAAAGATTTCCAAAGAGTTCAGAAAGTATACACAAAGATTTCCCACTAATATAAAAGATTTCTAATATTTTGCAAAGAATTTGGATTCATGAAAAATATTTTAGAAATATATAGATGGTTTCCCAAAGATTTCACAATGATTTAAATAATTTTACAAATATTACCAAATGTTTCAAAAATATTAATAATATCTCGCAAAGATTTCCAACTTCAGAAAGGTTTAACAATGATTAGAATGATTTTCAAAAGATTAAAAAAATGTCACAAATATTTCGCAAAGATTTCGGTTAGAGTGAAAATATTTCACAAAGGCTTCAATGATTTTCCAAAGATTTCACAAAGATTTCAATAATTTTACAAATATTTCGTAAATATTTTGCCAAGATTTCCAAAGAGTTCAAAGAGATTTCACGAAGATTTCAAATTTTTCACAAATTTTTGGATAAATTTAAATGATTTTACAAAGACATCAATGATTTTCCAAACAATTCGCAATAATTTCAATAATTTCACAAATATTACCAATTATTTCAAATATTTCACAAAGATTTCCAAAGAGTTCAGAAAGATTTCATAAAGATTTTCCAAAGATTTCAAATATTTCGCCAATATTTCTGAAGAGCTCAAAAAGATTTCCTATATATATCAAAGATTTTGGATAGATTTAAAAGATTTTACAAAGATTTCACAATGGTTTCAAAGATTTCATAAAGATTTCCGATAAATATTAAAAATCTAATAAAGATTTGAAATATTTCGAAAACATTATGGATAGAATTAAAAGATTTTACAAAGAAATCAGTGATTTCCTAAAGATTTCACAAAGACTTTAATAATTTGACAAATATTACGAAATATTTCAAAAATATTTTAAAAATTTCGCAAATATCTCCAAAAAGTTCGGAAAGATGTCACAAAATTTGAAATGATTTCCAAAAGATTTAAAACATGTCACAAATATTTCGCAAAGATTTCGGATAGATTAAAAATATTTCAGAAAGGCTCCAATGACCTTCTAAACATTTCACAAAGATTTGAACCATTTTTACAAATATTACAAAAAAATTTTCAAAAAGATTTAAAAGATTTCACAAAGATTTGGAATAGATTAAAAATATTTCGCAAAGGCATAAATTATTTCCGAATGATTTCACCAAAGTTTCCATAATTTCACAAATATTTCAGAAATATTTCAAATATTTCGCCAAGGTTTCTAAAGATTTCAATGATTCAAAAATGTATAAAGTATTTTAAACATATTTTTAATAACTTCCTAAAGATTTCACAAAGATTAAACATATTTCGTACAATCTTTGTATAGATTTCCATGATTTACTACAGACTTCACAAAAATTTCAATAATTTCAAAAATGTAATCAGATATTTTGCAAATTTTTACAAAGATTTCAAATATTTGGCAAAGATTTCGGACAGATTAGGAAGATTTCACAAATATTTCAATTATTTCACAAAGAATTGATAAGATTTTAATTGGAGCTTATTTTTAAAATAAATTATCTTACATCTGAGTTTCTCATGTTGAAATCATAATACGCATGGGTGGGGAAAACCACCGTTCGATAAATAATGTCATGTTGATTCAAAATTTTCATGTCACTGTATCGCACAAAAAATTCGTTTCCGATTTGAGTTCAGGAAGGGAAAAATCCAAATAACAGGAACGTATATATACACAAAATATCAGAGTATTCACTATTAATAGTGTTCTACAAATTCTGAGTTATTTTTTTCTACGTTTAAAAAAATGAGGATTCCTCAATTTTTTACAATCGGCGTGGTCGTTATTTTAAATTCTATTGGTAAGTCTTATAAAATTTTAGATTTAAGAATACTAATAAGATTCCGTTTTAATTGATTTTTATGCAATTTTTGAAGGTGAAATAACAGAAATTACACTTTTCTATTATTTTTAGGATTGTGTCTTGAAAAAATGAAATTAAACACCATTCTCATTGTTTGCTTGAAAAGCAATGACACTGTAACACTGGGAAAGAGCCAATGTCACAAACTTTCAAAAATGTAGTTTAGAAGATTTTAAAGAGATTTAAGATAGATTTTTCAATAAAAAAATTTTAGTAGTCAGTAAAACAAACTGAAGGCTCGGAAAGCGTTTTCTGCGCGTTATTTCCACTTTTCCGAGCCTTCCGAGCATAGTGGGGCAAAAAAACCTCCGTTTTTTTAATGAAAGCAAATAAAATTTCGTATTGAACTTTCATGGCCGATTTTTAAATTTTTGATTATTTAATAAAAAAAAATTTGACCTTTAAAGTGTAACTGTTTAAAAAAATCCTTTGATTTAATCAAAAATACCTAGAAAACTGAAAGTAACTATCCAAAAAGACGTCGAATCGCAATTAAAATTTACAAAGCTTATTTAATTTGTTATTAACAAATTAGTGTATGAAAATGGTTTCGTGGGATTGGCGGCGTTTCGACACTTAATTCGCACTAAATTTGAAGAATGTATGGACAAAAATTGTTCTTTGGTTGAATTAATAAAAGTTACTGAATAATTTGTTATTTAAAAGTAATCTTTATAAACAAATATCCATATCACGTATTTTTGATGGAATAAATAACGTTTGTTCTATTGTATTCATCACATATTACTTGGAAATAAAACCTCAGAATAATATTTGGCCACCAAATCAAAATTAATAATTGTTTAAGCAACCTTAATTAACAAATGCACTATTTGGCTATTTTTATAGATAAAGGCTTAATTTTTTCGATGCATTTGACTGTAAATAACTAACTTCTAAATTTTTAAGAACATTTTGATGAAAATAATTTTTTAATTTATTAATCAATTACTCCATATTTAATAATCCAATTTTTATCATAATTCTATGATAATAATTAATATTATTATAATTCTATAATAATTCAATTTATTGGTGCAAACAACAATTGTTTAAACAAATTTTTATCACTTCATGTATTTATAAATAAAATATCGTCTTTTTCACGGAGTTAACAGCCAGTTATTTAGCAATGATTTTTTGCTATGAATCCCTAACATTTGATAACTCTTTAACCAATCTTATTTAACAAATACTTTATTTGACTATTTTTCAGCATTTAAACTTTTTTTTATTTAATGAGCTGTTAATGACACAGTTTTGAACTTCTTCTAATAGTTCGATAACGATTCACTATTTTTATCAAAAACTTAATTAACTCAGCCATACACGGTATATAATATAATATTTGTACAAGTATTAATCATATGATTATTTTCTCATTTTATCGTAGTAGGTTATTTTCAAAGTAAAGTGATCAATTCCGTAACCGAAAAAGAAAGTCAGGTAGTTATTAAGTTTCTTTAATAAATCATCGATTTTTGTCAACTTATGGCAACGAATTATTGCTAAGTAATTTTGAATGTATTCCACAAGAAATAAATAATTTAGTTCACAAATGCATTAGCCGAGAAAAATTTGCTTACTACAGTGTTAATAAAAAAAGAAGTTTAACTGCTTAAAAGTAGTCAAATAATTCATTTGTTAATTAGGTTTGGTTAACCAATTATCAAATATTATCGATTCATAGCAAAGAATCATTGCTAAATGACTGGCAGTGAATTCCGTGAAAAACGCGGCATTTTCATTATAAATACATAAAAGTATAAGGACTTGATTAAAAAATGTTTTTTTTTCAATAATAAATTGTTTACTGTCATCAAAATTTTTTTAAAGTATAGAAGCTAGTTATTTTCAGTTAATTTCATCGAAAGAATCAAGTTTGTACCCCCCAAGAAATTCAAATAATGCATTTGTTAATTAAGGTAGTTAAACAAATTATTAACTTTATTTTGGTGACCAAATATGACACTTAGTTTTCATTTCCAAGTAATGTACGATGAATTCCATAAAAAAAATTATTTATTCCATCAAAATATTTGATATGGATATTTGTTTATAAAAATTGCTTTTGAAATAACATTATGAATTAACTTTTTTGAATTAAACTAAAAAACTCTTTTTATTCATAAACTGTTTAGATTTAGTGCGAATCAAGTGACGAATCGTCGCCAAACCCCACGAAAATATTTCCATTTACTTATTTGTTTATAACAAATTCAATAAATTTTTTACAATTGCATTGCAAAAAAATAAAAAAAATTTTTAAAATCGGCCATGGCAGTTCGATGCGAAATTTTATTATCTTTTATTTAAAAAAAAGTTAAAATCGGATAATAATTGTCTTCTGAAAATCAATCTGTCTACTGACGTTTTTTTTTGCCCCACCCCGTGCAAAAATTCCAATTTGGATCTGATCGGGGCCAGATTGGGCAGAATTTGGCCCAAATCAGGCTATCTAGATGGGGCCAGACTCGAAATGAAACACGATGCCCGATCGGGGACCAAGCACTGCGCCCAGAGATAACCATACCTGGCCCCGATCGGGCCCATAATAATTTATTTTTCTTATTCCTAATTAAAAGGGATTCTTAAATAAAATAATATTAAAACCGAAAATATTACCCCCTTAACTGAAATTTGAGAATATAAATATCAGGTTATCTAACAGATCGCGATATAAAAAAATTGGAGTATGTCAGACACTTTTTTTCGAGCAAACGGAAAAAGTCAAACGACGCAACATAACAGCCAGCATTTGGGTGTGATAAACCATTTATGTATTTTGCAATATATTTTTGGTTTTAATTTCTAAATTAAAGTTGCTTTCAATTTCTATATTGAACCTGATTGTGGAAAGTATCAAATCACCTAAAAATACGTGAAAATGAATGTTTATGACGTCATTGTTGGTCTAATTCGTTTTCACATTCAGCAAATGAAATATTACTTTTGCTACTTTTCTTATAAATAAATAAACTCATTTCGAGGTTAGGTTTCATCTTAACATTCTTAATAAATTTACTTATTATAGTCTTCAACACGTAATTCAGGAATATTTTGAAGTATACTATACCTACGCATTCGTCTTGTGCTCACTTTTGGCATGTTAAGTCGGAGTCTAGACGGGGCCAAATTTAACAATCACAAAATTGTGTGCCCGATCTGGCCCAAATCGGAAATAAGGCAAATATTTGGCAATTTCTGCACGGGACTGTGCGGCGTCAGCATCTCGCGACCTATTCTTGTCAGCGTACTAGAAATTAAAAATGGATTCATTGCTATTTGTTGTTACAGAATTAAGTCGACAGGGCAACGGTTGTAGTAGCAGTGGTAGTATTGAACATTATTCCCCGTCCTCTTCCCGGCCCCAGCCCCGGCCCCGGCCCCGGTCGCGGGCCCGAGCCCGGACCTCGTTTGAAGCCAGATTCTCGTTCGAACATACGTCCCAAGATTGGTCCACGAGCCATGAAACTGACAGCCTAACAGACGAAGTACCTGACTGCCCACCAAGATCGCCGTTAGCCGACTTAGAAGAGTTGGGTAAGTTTTCTTCAAGTATTTACACGATATTTTACTAAATGAAAAGCAATATATTTGGAATGCAGTAAAAATAAATGACTTATTAGGGATCACTCGTTTAAGGATGTACACTGGGTACAATCAATCTTAAAAGTCGCTAATATTTAAAATGATTAAAAAAATCGAAACAAATAGATCCATTAATAATTTGTCCCAATATTGACATTTTATTCTCTGAAGGACTCTGTAGTCCAGAGTGGGGATGATGCGCAGAAAACGCGACGAAAGAAAGAACGGATTCCGTTCTGTCTTTCGACGCGTTTTCTGCGCGTCACCCCCACTCCTGGCTATTCTTTATTACCTTAATCCTTTTTACCTGACTCAAGAATCATTTAAATTCAACTGAAATAAATTAAAAACTACTAAAACTGAAACTGCAATTTTGTTCTCAGAAATATTGAAAAGAAAACTTTATTTTCTAATAATTAGAACTAAATAAAAATGTCTTTTTGAAAAGCCTTAAATAGAAGAAATTTTTCCCAGAAGGTGGGAACTGGCTTAATTTCTGTAGGAAGTTTTCTTTTAAATGAATCGATGCAGGTAGAAAAAATTAATCGCAATCTACTGATACATTTTTAAAAATGCTTAGATTAGGCAACTTAAAGCGAGAAGTAATTTCATTCGTAAGTTATATAATTTTCAAATCTCTTTTTGGATGGCAATTTTGTTTAAATAGCAAGAGACGTTTTCCGGCTCCACACATTTTTATTTGTTGATTCGTAGTAACAGATGCCGCATGTGGAATGTTTGCGTCTGTTTTCATTAAGCATTTGTGAAATCTTACAAATAGAAACTAAACAGTTTTATTAGGTCTCAAAGTTCAAATATTAAGACGTGTCACCGGATACTTAAAAATTCAATTTGATCAACATAGGGGAATTTTGGATTTTCGAAGAATTCAACTCATGCTCCAGGGTTTTATCGAAACGTACCAAGCTCTTTAGTGATTATAGAGGAGTGCCTACAAAATAAAAGCATACTAAAAACTTTTATTCCCCCCCCCCCTGCAGCGCAAATGTAAACGATAATAGTATTTTCTGATTTAAATGTTCGTAATTGTTAATTTAATCAATTTAATTAACTAATATAATTAATCTTATTTAATCTAATTGTTCATAATTTAAACTAGTTCGTCATTGTTTTGAGTATTAAATAAAAAAATTATGTAATTACTTGCATGATTTATTATTATTTATTCACAAAATATCTATAAATTGAGTCCTAGATGTCCAATTTCTTCTCAAATTGGTATCCTCTGCTACTTTTTTTTGAATAATTACAAAATTTTTGTACCTTTCTTCTAAGTTTCAACAAGTCTTTATTTGTTGAAATAATTTTTATTTTCTTAAGCAGTTTTTTTTATTACTTAAAAAAAAGAAATAAAATCGAATACATACAAATATTTTTCTGAATGTATAGTGTATAGAAAAAACATATTAACCATTTTTTAACTGTTTAAACAAATATAATTTGTTTAAATCATTATTCTTCCAATAATATTTTTTAAATTTCATTTTCTGAATTAAACATAATATTGAATGATTTCAAATAGAAGTAAATTTTACTAAAATCTTTATGTTATTGCTTAAACAATTAATTTTTTTAATTTCCTTTGAATTGAGTATTGATGGTTTACATCTTTTTTGGCGAAATATTATATAAATCATAAAAGTCACAGTTAAATTTAAATAGAAAAAAATGTATTATTGCATTCCTCATATTTTTACCATCTTTGCCATGGTTATATTATAAGACAAGTACATTTAGTAATGCAAATTATAATTCATGTTTTAATATTTTCTCTGAACGACGTTCATGGGAATAAAGTGCTATATTTTAGGTTTATAGCAATTAAAATCATTCAAAAAATGCGTCAATTAACTTTGTAAAATTAGTACCGTTTATTTATAATCATTTGAATAATAAAAAGCATAAGAGAAGACAATTTTTAAATTGTATTAGTGAATAATACTGCTTAAAGAGGTGTAAATTAATATCGGACTTTGATTAATTGATAACGTGAAATGAGGATCAACAATTTTACTTTCTAAAATTAGTGAAGAATTACAGAGAACATTTTCCAGTTATCAAAAAGAAAACATTGTCTTTTTCCAAAAAATAATCTTTTTTATCAGCGCTATAATTAGGCTGCATATAGCTTACATACTGGAAGACACAAAAAATATATACTAATATATTTTTACAAAAATAATTCTATGGGTTATGTTTTACATTATTAATCCAAATTTTTTAACAGAAAACTGCTTGAACGAACACAAATTTTTTAAACAGTTACACGATGTATTCAACAGATTATTATTTTACATTATTTCCTCTCAGAAAATACAATATTAAAAATATTTTTGGAAAAATTATTGTTTAAACAAATTATATTTGTTTAAAAATGTTTAAAATGGTTAATACATTTTTTTCTATAATCTGTACATTCAGAAAAATAATTTTATGTATTCTATTTTATTTTTATTTTTTTAAGTTATAAAAAAACATCTTCAGCAAATAAAAACTGCTTAAACAAATAGAGATTTGTCAAAAGTGATAAGAAATTTATTAAAATTTTGTAATTATTTAACAGAAAGTATCAGAGGATACCAATCTGAGAAATAATTTGACATCTCTGACTCAATTTTAAGAAAATTGGTAAATAAACAATAATTAATTGTTTAAATAATTACATCATGTTAAACAAGAAATTAATACTCCGAACAATGACCAACTTTCACATTTCAATCTGAAAATACGATTATTTTTTACATTTCTTGGGAATAAATAATTGTTTAAATAAGTTACATGTATTTAAACATTTAAAAATTATTTCGAAAGTCATGGGAAATATTCAAGTTGTCCGTAAGTAATTATTTATATGAAAAGAACGACAGATATTGCTAAAAATAAATAACGATACATAAAAATGTAGTTTTTAATTTTTGGGTCATTTTTAGGGCGCTGCAGGGGGGGGGATAAAAGTTATTAGTATGGTTTTATTTCGTAGACACTCCTCTTCAATCCCTAAAAAAAACTTGGCACGTTTCGATGAAGCCCTGGAGCATGATTTAAATTTTTCGAAAATCTAAAATTTCCTTACGCTAATCAAATAGGATTTTTAAGTAAATTTTTTAATTTTGAATGATAAAAAATTACAAAATTATGTCCTCCGGGAATGGAAAAACTAAGCATGGAAATATAAACGAACGGTACAACATAGTATCAAAACTTTTAATTTTTTAGAGAAAATATTTTTATTGATTTATTTTATTAAATTTTATTATTTAGTTATTGGCTATTCAGTAAATATCAATTCTCTGAAAATTTGTGAATTTATTTAAAGTCGTTAATATTAATTTTTTAAAAATCTATAGAAATGAAAAAATGAGAAACGAGAGAGTGAAACAATAAACAGATTGCTGAACATATTTAGTTTTTTTTTAAAAACAAACAGACTGCAATTTCTTGAAAATCAAAAATATAGGCTAAATATACAAAGTGATTCGTTTCTGTGCACATAAGAAAAGTAGAGCGTACATTCATCTTCCTGGTTTTTCATTTGCTAATATTAAAAGCATAAACAATTTAAAATTCGAGGATAGAAAATTTCTAAAGAAGAACAGTATATAAAAATTTTAAATGCATTGGAAAAATTAATAAATTATTATATTTGACCGATATAAATTGAATAAAACATATCTACTTTTATTTATTTTCTCTAAGAACCAACATGAATTTGACTCATTATGTTTAACCGCCTTAGAGGTATTTTTTGAGAATGAAACAGCATTAGATTCCGAACAATCGTAAGGAACGATAATATAAATTTTTTAGAATTTTTTTTTTAATAAATGTATATAAGTCAGTTTTTTAGAAAAATATTTCCTTTCGCTGCTTCAATCCTCAGTTATATTTGAAATTATCTCAAATTACCTACTAAGTAGCAAACAATTTGTGAACAGCTAACAGTTAGCTTTGTTATAAATAAGTTAAGATAAGGAATATAAAATTTTTGTCCTCTATTCTTGGAAAAATTTGCCTTACATTTTATATGTATTCAAACAGCTTACTAATTTTACCTAACTGCAAATTTTGTAAATATTTAAAATTGATATTTGTTATAAATAATTTAAATTGAAAGTAGAAAATATTCATTTTTTTTGTGTGGAAAAATTAGATGTGTCTAATATGTGTAGAATTTGCTTTTCAGACAGAATAAGGTTAAACAAAATTTTAAATAGAAAATGTATGTTTCTTCATAAATAATAAAGGTAACAAATAGAAAAATTATCGTCTCTTTATCTTACAAAAAAACACAATACTTGTAAGATGAGAAAGAATTTTTCATCGTGGAAAAATATGAAGATTTTCTATTTGCCAAATTAGATTACCTATTACAAATATAAGCGTTAAGTGTTGCCAATATTTTGCAAGAAAATAAATTTGATAGACAATTTTGCTATTATTAAATATTTTAATATTAGATGCCAATTTTTATTTTTTTAAATAAATTATTTCCAAAAATGATTATTAAGAAATCGGTAGATCCTTTTTGGGTAAACAACGTGTGTCTATACATTTTTTTCATACTTTTTGTCTTTTTCAGCTAACGTAATTTAAAAAAAATTAATGTTATTTTTCACGAATAAAACAGAAAACGAAAGTCATAAAAAACAATTATTCATGACATATTCAGATGAGTTTTCACTCTTTTTTGGAAGAGCATCTTTTGTTTATTAATTTGTTTTATAGCTTGTCTCGTATGCCCTAAAATAAAATTTTTAATTTTATTTCTTATGATTATAACCAAAAAACGACGTATTTCAGCAAAAAATGAATAATAACAAATCTGTAACTATTTTTTGGGCGAACAACTTTTGTAGAATTCTTGTTTTCTTAGCTTGTGTCGTTCCTTCAAAAAATGAAATTTGTTCTCCCTTAAATGTTGTTTTTTACAAATAAAACAAAAAATATGTATCCTGAAAAAAGTTATTAATAACAAGATTGTAGATATTTTTTCAATGCCAATTTCTTTTGATTAATATTTTGTCATATTTTGCATAGTTTGACTTTTATATTTTTTGATGGAAATTAAATCTTTTTGTTTCCAAATTCATTACTTTGCCTTGCAAAATAGTTTTTTATTTAAAAATTTATTTCTTAACCAGAAATTTAATTATATACTGTTTGTTTGGAAAGCATTTGTGCCAAAATAATTACTAAAAGTTTTAAAAATTTCAAAACTTTCATTAAATATTTAAATATTTGTTTAAAAATGCATATCTTTTGTTAAGCATTATTCTTTTATCAGTAAAAAATTCATCTTTTTATTCGAAAGTTGATTGTTTTGGTAGAAAATAAGTTTTTCATTAAAAACTTTTTTTTTAATTTGCTGTAGAAATATTTTTAATACGCAATTAATATTTTGGGTTGTAAATTAATTTTTTTTAATTAAACTATTTCGCTGAAATTTTTTTTTTTTTTTTGCTTAAAAACTTATTTCTTTAACTGATCTATTTTGTTTAAAGTTTATCTTTTTCGGTAAGCAATTAATTTTTGTGGTTGAAAATTCATTTATTTTGTTGAAAATCACGATTTATAAAGTTAAAAATTAATTTCTCAAACTATAAATTTCCACTAATATAGACCAATTTTAAACTAGAAAGACAAAAATTCATAGAAATAGTTGAATTTTTATCCAAAAATGATTTCAGTTGTAATTTCAAAATCAAGATATGAATTTGAATCAAAAAGTAAATTTTCTACAATTTCTCTAGCAAAAATGGAGTAGCTATGTTTTAAGCGAAAAAGAATAATTTTCAACTCACAAAAAAAACGAATTTAAAAAAAAATTGGGTAAATTCGTGAACAAATAAATTAACTTTGAATTAAAATCAAACATGTTCAATATACATTTTTTTCTAGCAAACAGTTGAATTTTTAAGACAATTTTTAACAAAATAGATTATTTTCAAGTGAAAAAAATAAATTATCAACAATAAATAGAATGAAATTTTATCTTCAGTTTAAAAAACTTTGTTTTCAAATGCATAAAATAAATTTTCAATGAAATAGTTAAATTTTCAACCAAACACATTAATTTTTTACCGAAAAGAATAAATGTCTATAAAAAAAATCTACAAAAAATGTTGATAAATTTCTAGTTTGAAAAATTAATTTTCACTTTATAAACAGTAATTTTCAACCCAATAAATGAATTTGCAACCACAGAAAATTAATTTTTTACCAAAAAAGTCAAATTTTGAAAAAAATGGATCAATTTTTAAAGAAAAAAGATAATTAAAAAATAATAAAATAGCTTCATTTTCAGGAAAAGAAACATTTTTTTAAGAAAATAAAATTTCAACACGATAGTTCAATTTTCAACTAAACAATTAAATTCATAACCAAATAAGTAATTATCCATAAAAATATTTCAATAGCAAATTTAGTTCGATTTTTAGTTAAAATAACTTACGACGAGAAACTTATTTTCAACCAAAACTATCAATTTTCGAATAAACAGATTAATTTTCTACAAAAACTTAAACACAAAGACAAAGACATAGTTTTAACAAAATGCAGAAATTTTCAAATAAATAGTAGAATTTTCAATTGAAGAAGATTGATTTTTAAACAAACACGATATAATTATATTTTTATTTTAAAATCAATTAAAAATAAAAAACTAATTTTCAAGCCAAAGCAATCAATTTTGAAACAAAAAGATTAAATTTCTACCATGAAAGATTAATTTGTAACAAAGTACATGAATTTTTAACTAAATAGTTGATTTTTTAACTGACGAAGCTAAACGTTTAAATAAACCTAAAATAGTTAGATTTTTAGTTGATGAAATAATTTTTGAAAAAATTAACAAAATAGTTAAATTTGGAAGAAAAAGAAAGAAGAGTTTTCAAACTAAAATCATCATTTTGTAGTCAAATGATGCAAAATACGAAAAATTATGAATCAACAAAACTGTTGCGTCGAAAACCATATCTGCAATTTTGTTTTTAATCTCTTTTTTTCATTTCTATAGCCTTATTTAATATTAATATTGACAGCCTTGAATAAATTAACATATTTGCACAAAGTTTTAATTTGTTCAATAGCTAATTGTTAAGTAATAATATTTAATATAATATATAAATAAGAATTTTTTCTTTAAAAAATGGAAAGTTTTCATAATAAGTTGTACCGTTTGTCTTGGTTGCCATGCTTATTTATTGTTGGTTTGATTGTTTCTAAAAATGTTAAAAAATTTTTCCCATTTTTTTAAGAATTCATCTTTTTCTCCCTCTTTTGAGAAAACTTTCCCTTTTTCCAAATACGTTTAGTTACAAGTTCATTCTTTTTAATTCAAAATTTTGCCCCCATATTTTTGGTACGGAATTCATCTCGTAAAAACCATACATAAGATTAAAAATTCATGTATATATTTTGTTAAAAATTTGTCCTTTTTAGCAGAAAATAATTCTTCTTTGGTTGAAAATTCATCTTTTTTTTTTAAATTTCAACCACTTGGTTAAATTTTGAACACCTTTATTAAAAATTTATTTTGTGTGAAAAAAAGAATTCTTTGTTTGAAACTTTAACTATTTTTTTTGAAAGAACGTTTCTTTTCCGTCTAAATTAATTTTCGTAGCTGAAAAATTATTTACAGAATTTTTGTGAAAATTCAAGTATTTTGTTTGCATATTCGTTGTTTTTGGTTGAATTTAACTGTTTTATATTTAATTTAGAATTATTCTTGATTGAAATATCAACTATTACAATTATAGTTAAGAATGAATTTTTATTATTGACCTTCATTCAAAAACAATTTTTTTAAAGAAGTACTTTAAATTTTGCCTATGCAGTTAAAAGTTCGATTAAAAAATATCAGTTTTCAACGTAAAAGTTAAACTTATAACGCTTACAAAAAACGAACAAAATGGAAAATGAAATAGGGTGAAAAATTAGAATGTTTTTACTGTGCAAAAAGACCCACTAGTAACTTTCAGCCCTGTAGCGCCTGCGGAACCCACCCTAAATCAATCCCTAAAGTTTAGAAAAAAAATCGTTTAAAATACACCATTTTGAAAATTCAAAATGGTTGCGATGATTGCAGCAGCATTTTATGTCAAAAGCACAACCAAAAAATGTTATCCCTCTAATACATGTGGAACCTACCCCATATCACCCCCTTACAAATGAAAATTTTTTTGATATTATAATAATCTCAAAAGTCAAAATTTTGTCAATAATCATTGTAGACTCTTATGCCAAAAGTACCTACTAATATTTGCATCCCTCTAGTGCATTTAGAATCTACCCTAAATCACCCCCTTAGGATTGACAAATTCTGTAAAAATACAATAATTTGAAAATTCAAATTTTTTTCCATAATTATTGTTGACTTGCAGGATAAAAGTATTATGAAGAAGTTTCTCTCCATAGCGCTTGTGTAACCCACCCCAAATCAACCCCCAAGTTAAAATAAATTCGTTAAAAAATCAGAATTTAAAAAATTCAAAATATTTAAGGTGATTATTGCAGTATTTCATGACAAAAGCACTACCAAGAAGTTTCATCCCTCTGATGCATGTGGCCCTCACCAATAATCAACCCTTAAAGTTAAAAAAAATAGGTAAAAATTCAGAATTTTGAAAATTCAATATCTTTTTACTGAATATGGCGGAATTTTTCGCCAAAAGAACCACCAACCAGTTTCATCCGTCTAGTGCATGTAGAGCCTACCCCAAATCATCCCCTTAAGTTAAACAAATTCGGTAAAATACAATAATTCCAAAAGTCAATATTTTTTTACTAATTATTGTAGAATATTTTGCTGGGAGTACCAAAAAAAGTTTCATCCCTTCCGCGCATGTGAAAACTACCCCATATCAACCCCTAATGATAAAAAAATTCATTAAAAGTACGCAATTTTGAAAACTTAAATTTTTTGCGATGATTATAGCAGCATTTCACACAAAAAACAAAACAGCAAAAATTTTCATCCCTCTAATGAATGTCCAACCTACCCCAAGTCAACCACTTAGCATTGCAAAATTCTATAAAAATAAAATAATTACCAAATTCCAAATTTTCTCAATAATTATTGTAGAATTGCAGGATAAAAGTATTATTGAAGAGTTTTTTTTCCCACAGCGTCTGTGTAACCCACCCAAAACCAACCCCTAAGTTTAAATAAATTCGTTAAGAAATCAGAATTTTGAAAATTCCAAATGTTTGAGACGATTATTAGAGCATTTCATGGAAAAATCACCACCATGAAGTTTCATCTCTCTAGCGCATGTCGCATCTGCCCCAAATCAACCCCTAGAGTTAAAAAATAGGTAAAAATTGACCACCCCAAATTAGCCCCTAAAGTTAAAAAAAATCGTTAAAATACACAATTAAAAAAAATTAAATTATTTGTGATGATTTCTGTAGCGTTTCATGCCAAAAGCATCTCCAAAAATTGTTATCCCTCTAGTACATGTGAAACCTACCTCAAATCATACTCTTAGCTTTGAAAAATTCTTTAAAAATACGATAATTTCAAGAATGAAAGTTTTTTCAAAAAATAATGTAGAATTTAATGCCAAAAAGTTTCATGCCTCTAATGCATGTGCAACCTAACCAAATCAACCCCTTAGTTTAAAAAAATCGTTGAAAATGAAAAAATGTCAACAATCACTGCAGCATTTCATACCAAAATCAAAATTTTGGACTTTTGGCATTATTGTGGTTTAAACGAATTTTTTATAGTTAAGGGGATGATTTGGGCTCTAGAGGGATGAAACTTTTTAATGGTGCCTTTGATACAAAATACTGCTATACTCAGGGAAAACATCTCGACTTTACAAATATTTATTTTTTTTTCGTTTTTTGTAAATTTTGCGGATTTCAGACTCATAAGCTAGGAAGATCATTGTTTTATTCAAACAGTTGAATTTTTATCCAGTTTGACTTTTCAACATCAAAACATGATTTGTAAACAAAAAGTAAATTTTTGTATGTAACAGTGGAATTTTTAACTAAAAATGATAACTTTTCAACAAAATTGTTTAATTTTCAACCAAAGACTTGTATTTTTCAAGAACACAAATTTTCAAGAAAACGGATGGCGTTTTGCAAAATGTTTGGATGTTCAAATAGATAACAAAATTTATGACTAAAAAGACAATCTTCAGAAGGAAACATATGCAAAAAAAATTTAAATTAAACTAAAGGCATTTTCAAAACGAAAAGATGCATCCTTAACGAAACTTGTAATTCTTGATATTACGACCAAAAAATATTTTAATTTTAAATAACTAATGCAGTGAAACTTTTCTATAGCGCTGATTTTGGGGCTAATGGTGGATGGGAACTAACTCACTATAGCCAAATAGTTTAATCATCAATAAAATATATGAATTTTTAACCATATAGTTGAATTTTTAAATAAAAAAACTAAATTTTCAATTAAAAATATAAATTTTGCAAAAAAATTTGGAATAATTATATTTTCAGTTTAAAAAAAACTGGTCAAATTGTCAACGCTAAAGATAAATTTTGAACTAAAAGCATGAATCTTCGCAAAAAATTGATTTTCAACAAAGCAGTTGAACTTTCAAATAGCTAGTAGAATTTTTAAACAAAAAATCCGCCCGCTTCGCGGACACATTCTCATAGCGCGCCGCGCGCGTGGCTCGAAAGTTTAAGCGCGCGTAAGGCGCGCGACTGTTGGTTCTCGCGCTTCGTGCTCGATAATATATTTATCTCGCGCTCCGCCCTCGATATTTGTATATTCCTTATACTTGTGCACACATTTTTTTAAACTAAAAGTCAGAACATCGACAATAGTAATTTTGTTATCGTGAATTCTTCTTTGTTAAAGCTCCTTCGGCTTTAACGAATACATTCTCATCACGTAGCTCGTGCTTCGCACTCGGATTTGTATCTCAACTTAAAAATCATTTCCATAAATGTATATTATTACAATTCATAACATGCATTGATAATAAAACAGACGTAGTTTCATTGTCTCTTTAAAAAAATGCGTATTCTTTAAAAATGCCCAGTCTTTAAAAAAATGTGTTGTTACACATTTCATTGCAACTTCTGCCGGTTTTTCAAAAATTGAATTTACTCATTTCCAATTTTATTTTTATGATTTAAACGTAGCACATACGATCTACCCTAGGGTGGTCCAAAAATGCATGACACAGTTTTTTTGCATGCTAGAGGGCAACGATGAACGATCCCCTCCATTTTATTCCAAATCCGAAAAAAGAGATTCCCTAATTTTTTATTTTAACAGGTGCCGGTTTTGACTTGTAGAGAATCATCTAAAGAAGAATTTAATCCATCAGACATATGGGCCTTACACCCCTAACACACCCCCACGAGTACCTGAAAACTACCCTTAAAACCCAAAATGTCAATTTTTCATGAAATCGACCTTTTGAACACTGTATTCTCATTTTTTTTATTAAAAATTATTAATATTGGTCTAGTGGATATATTTATTATCATTGGGTAATTAATTTTCAATTATTTAAACAAATGGAATTTGTTTGAATATTTTTTTTTCTTGAAAATTCGTTTTTTCTCCTGAAAATTATTACTATTAGTCTAGTAGAATATTTATTAACGTTGGTTAATTAATGTTTTATTATTTAAAGAAATAGGATTTCTTTAAACAATTTTTTTCGAAATTTTGTTATTTTTCTTTAAAATTATTACTATTGGCCTAGTGGAATATTTATTAACATTAGTTCATTAATTTTTAATTGTTTAAACAAATGGAATTTCTGTAAATAATTTTTTTATTAAAATTTATTAATATTTCTTCAGTGGAATATTTATCAACATTGTTTGATTAATTTTATTTGAAAAAAATGTTGTAATAAAAATGATTACTTAAATATTACTGATAAATTAATTGTTATTAAAATAATTATTAATTAGTTATTAATTATTACTGATAAATATTACACTAGACCAACAGGAATAAATTTTAATTTTAAAAAATCAAAACGAAATTATTTAAACAAATGCCTTTTGTTTAAATAATTGAAATTGAATGAGTTAAGAAATATTCCACTAGACAAATAGTTATCATTTTTAGCGAAAAAGCAAATTTAAAAAAATCATTTAAACAAATCCCATTTGTTTAAAAAATTGAAAATTAATAATCCAATGTTTTTAAATATTCCACTAGACTAAAAGTAATAATTTTAAGAGGGAAAAAAATAAATTTTCGAACAAAAATATTCAAACAAATTCCATTTGTTTAAATGATTAAAAATTAATTAACCAATGATAATAAATATTTCATTAGACCAATATTAATATTTTTAAGGAAAAAAAGACCAGAATACAGTGCTCAAAATGTCGATTTCATGAAGTTATTCATGAAGTTAGGGAATTTCTTTTTTCGGATTTTAAATGAAATTGGGGGGATCGCTGCCCTCTAAAAAATAAAAGCCTTTTTGAGCCACCCTAGTCTACACATCAGCCTTACCTTTTTTTAATTTCTAAATTAAATCCCCGCCTCAGTGACCCACAAAACTTCGATTAACGAGGGTTTGGGGCAGAGGGGGGCGATTAGTTTCAACTGAGAAGTTCAAGCAACCTTAAGGGCATGTGACACAGCTAAATACCTATATTACCGACCTCACTTTTTCGGTTCACTGAATGTTTTTTTGAACCTAAGAACTTTTTTTGTGAATAAAATATCGAGCTGAAACTTTGGAAGATTTATTAGGGTACAATAAAGTACGTTTAGGTACTGCATTTTGGTAGGAACTTCGCTGAAAATTATTTCGTCTTTTTTCTGAACCTCAACATTTTTTGAACGTTCGAACTTTTTTTATACATAAAATATCGGTCTCAAACTTTGAGAAATGCAAGAGCCGAAAGAAAACTACGTTTAAGTACAAAGCTTGATAATAAAAGAAAAAAAATATATATATTTCAACAATCAATTCTAACGGCATCAGCCGGTAACGTTGTACACGAAAATACGAAACCTGGCGGCCACTAGACGGGGCTCTAGAGAGTTCGTATTTTCGTATACAACGTTACCGGCTGATGCCGTTGGAATTGATTGTTGAAATGTATTTTTTTACATGTATTATTATTCAGCTTTGTACTTAAAAGTAGTTTTCTTTCGGCTCTTGCATTTCTCAAAGTTTGGGACCGATATTTTATGTATAAAAAAAGTTTGAACGTTCAAAAAATGTTAAGGTTCAGAAAAAAGATGAAATACGAGGGTAGTTCAATAAGTCCTCAGAATGAAGTATAAAAACAATTTTTTTTGGGTACATTTTTTTTATTTTTGAACATAATCTCCTTGGAGCTCTATGCACTTGGTCAATCGCTTTTCAAGTTTTTTAATCCTTCAGAAAAGTGCGTTTTCGGAAGTTCCTCAAAATAAGCACTTACAGAGGCAATGACGTCTTCGTTGT
>NC_046662.1:44751287-44759386 GCF_010883055.1 Belonocnema kinseyi | reverse complement strand
TTTATTTACAAAAAAAGTTCTTAGGTTCAAAAAAACATTCAGTGAACGGAAAAAGTGAGGTCGGTAATATAGGTATTTAGCTGTGTCACATGCCCTTAAGCAGCGTTGTGTTAGATGGGAGTTCATATGATCTTATTTTCACATTGCCGATTCACAGTCTAATTTTGTGACAAAAAATTAAAATTTATGAAGTTTTTCTACTCTAAGAGATTAATTCACGGAAGCGCGTATTATGAGAGCTACAGTTTTTACGTGTTTTAAAGTCACGGACCTTATGATTTAAAAGCATAGATTTCGAAACCTGAGAGCAAAGGGGCGTGACCTAATGCCTAAGACTTCGAGACCTATGCTTTAAAAGCGAGGGTTCCGAGAGCATAGTTCTTGCGCCAAAGCGTAATAAAATCAAGGAGCAGTGCCGTGAATTATTTTCTCGAAATTTCTCTCCGTTTAGGTAGTGGTGCAGTCGGAGCCTGGCGTCGCACAGTGGAGGAAAAATGACTTTTTTTGTTCAAAATAGTATGCAGCCCACAAATATTGACTGATTTCGACAACAAAATTTGAATAAAAGCTTTTAAGATTTCTAAGTTTCATAAAATAATATAAGCTAAAGATGTTCCAACATTACATATTGAACAACAAAAATATTTATAAACACATTATTTGTTGAAAAAATGTTTTCTATGATTTACCATAATCATACGTTTTTTCTAGTTATATTGTAAGAGATTTAAATGGAAATTATATGAAATTCTCTTAAGATTATAGTTCTTTATATTATAAACAAATTTTATGGACAAGTACAGTAATCAAGCATTTTTCGAGAGAAAAATGCGTTTTTTTCTATGTAGATTTTTTTAAATTCATAATTTGTTTATTAATCTGATGATCTTTTAAACAAATTTAATAAAAAATGCACTATTCGGGCATTTGTCGGCAGAAAATTTTGGATTTTCAATGCCAGTCTTTTCATATTGGATCTTGATAAGACTTTCAACAAAATTCATAATAAGTTGATAAATTTTATTATTTCTTTAAACAAATTTGATGAACAAATGTATTTTACATCGACAAATGCTCGAATAATTCATTTGTTAATTAAATTTGTTTTTAAAAATATATATAATTTATCAACCAATTAGGAATTTCGATGAAATCATCATGAACTTGCTAATTGAACAGGCTGAAATCGAAAAAAACTAACTTTTCCGTCTAATTTATTATGAAGATCCCAGCGAAAGCCAGATAACGAAACAAAAAAGCATTTTTTCGTCGATAGATGAAAATCATAAGATTAATCAACAAATTATGAATTTTGCTAAAGTCATCATAAAATTCTTAATGGAA
The DNA here is from genome assembly GCF_010883055.1 of Belonocnema kinseyi. Taxonomy (NCBI): domain Eukaryota; kingdom Metazoa; phylum Arthropoda; class Insecta; order Hymenoptera; family Cynipidae; genus Belonocnema; species Belonocnema kinseyi. The sequence continues at coordinate 44,758,042 of NC_046662.1, read as the reverse complement.
AAAAATTGACACAAAAAAAGGAATATTTGTGTCCAAAAATACCTGATTACTGCACTTGTACATTATATTTGTTTATAATATAAACAATTATAATGAGAAGAGAAATTTTTTTACATAATATTGTTTCGATTCCAATTTCTTGCAACCTAACTTGAAAAAACGTGTATTTATGGAAAATCGTAGAAAAATTTTGTTCAACAAATAATTTGTTGATAACTTTTTTTTTGCATATTGTCTAATATTGGAGTATCTTTCACTAATGCCATTTAATGCAACATAAGCGATTTCAACTAATTTCCTGTTATTGACTAGCACCGGGAACGTCAAATAGAAAAAAGGCCATTTTTTGTAATATTTGTTTATTTATAAAAAAATTGAAAAATTGAACCAAACAAGTCATTTTTCTTCCCAATCTTTTGGTCCGAAATCGTGCGTTATTTGGCTTGAAATTTTGATTAAAATGTGTGCTTTTTGGAATTTTGTAAATGCTATAACTCTGGTAAATTTTGGTTTTATAAAAAAAGTGATTAGGATAAATTGTTCGTCTGTCTGAATACTATGAATATCCGTAGAGAAAATCATTGAATTTTCATTAAAAGTGGTTTTAAAAATTTGCAAAATACGCTCACTTTTTGAATTTTTATGAACTTAACCTTTATTTTAGGACACCTAATGAGTATACCAAAGGATCCAATCTGTCAATTCTTTCGAAAGTTATCGATCTAACAAACTAAAAATCCACAGAAACACAAAAACACAGACAGGCACATTCATAGAAACCTGTTTTTCGGATTCAGAGGGTCTCAAAACGTGGACATTTGACAAAAACGGAGGTAGGGGGTCAAATTTTACACAAATTTAATACCTTCTCTTGATGAGAATGTAAAAATTAATTAATTTGTCATGAATAATCCCATGTAGGAATCCAATCAGGGATCCGGCCGGGTCCCAGCCGGATAGCCCCGCTTTAAGCCGGACGCTGGTGGGGGAATCCAGTCGGGATCTGGCTAAAAACATCACGGCAAACTGGTCGGATCCCGGCTTCAATATCGGCCGGGATCCGGTCCGATAATCTGGCCAAAAAGCGGTTAAGAAATGTTGCTTCAGGCGAGAAATTGATAACTTGTTTTGCCTTTGAAGGCTCATCGTAAAGATTACGGGGAACTTTAAAATCAAAACCAAGTGAACTAATTCTGGCAAGAAACTTGGAGTCGAATTTTATTCCCTGATGATAGAATCTCATATCAGTTTGGAAGCCACGTGGTGATTTAAGGTTAGGAAGGAAGAAAGTAAAAACTGTATACACAAGACTATATTTTAATTAAAAATAATAATTATTCGCGCACTAAGTGTGGGTTTCAAACTAATTATTGAAATAAGGTTGATTTTAAACACGAGTATCGATTTTATTTGCGAACTTCAAATAGACGACGGGACGTGAGTGCAAGGAGCATCCTCGTTCCAGGTGTGAAACTGAAAATTACTGATTGTCTATGCAGACGACAGACACAGCAGGCGCTATATATGGCGGTAAATTTGAAATTGCACAGGCTAAACATTGTCTGAATATAGAGAAGTTTATAAAAATTGTATCATTTCTGTTGTTGCACATAGCAGAATCGATAACAGTTTAATTTAAAATATTAAATTATTCGAAAAAATTTAATGTGTTTCTTTAAGAATTTAAAAAATCTCATTTTTGTTTCACTGATCTAATAAATCTTTAAATTATAATTTTCAAGTAATAATTCATCTAGCATCAATAATTACGTCTTTGATAATATCACAGCTCTTAAAAAATGTTTAATTTCTACAAAAACATTAATCTGACCAGTGCTTAGCCGGCTCTCGACCATGGGATATAACCAGGGTTGGCCCGGCCAGTAACCGACCAGCCGCGGAATACGTGATTCGAGAAAAATGTAGACCGACCGGCTCCCGCCCGGTTCCTGTCCATGAAACCCAGCCAGGGGTAGCCCGGCCGGGATCCGACCAGGAACCTTGTTGTATTAGGGCCAACCGGGGAAATTTCTACACGGGGTGTTTTGGTAGTTCTGTTTTTTGTTTGAATCGAAGAAATTACATTGAAAACATTTGAAAAAATGTAAATTTTATCAAAACCCATACACGAGACGAAGAAGAAATTAAAAAACATAACTTGTGATGAGAATGTGCCCTCGCAGCGAGCTGCTTTTTTATTGTCAATATAGTTTTTCACGATTAAAACACAAAATAGGCTTTCTATCAAAAAGTGATTTGAAACCAATTTTCAGATCTTTTTAAAATATACAATTTTGCTCTAGCCATCTTTTCTCCTGTTTTGCACAGTTTAACCGTAAAATGTAATTTTTATTTTCAATTATTTTTTTATGCTGTCAAAATTGGAATTTTCGATTTTTCAAGAAAATTGAAAAAGTTTTTATGATAATTTTGTAGAGCATTGAAAAATGTTGGTTTAATAAAAAAAAGTCATTGGTATAAATTGTTTGTCTGTTTAAATTCTATGAATATCGGTACGAAGAATTATTGAATTTTGAAAAAAGTGGTTTCAAAAATTTTCAAAATACGCTCACTTTTTGAATTTTTATCCAAAATAGCTGGCTAACGAACTTCACCTAACAAAAGTAACAAAAGCCAATCCAATCTGTCGATTGTTTCGAAAGTTATCGTGCTAACAAACTAAAAATATACAGACACACATACAGACACATTCTTAAAAACCTGTCTTTCGGATTCAGGGGGTCTCAAAACGAGGAAATTTGACAAAAACGGGGGGGGGGGGGTCAAATTTTACACAAATCTAATACCTTCTATTGATCAGAATGTAAAAAAATGAATTCTGTACGAGAAGTTTAATTATTAGTATATTAAAAAAACAAATTATTGAATGCAATCAAAAAATACGATTTTTAAACAAACTTATTTAATATTGAACCAAAGAGATGATTTTTAACGAAAGTTATGAATTTTTAGCTGAGAAAGTTAAACTTTTACCAGAAAACACAAATTTAAAAAAAATACATGGATTTTAAACTGAAAAAGATACATTTTTAACAAATAGTTGATTTTATAAATAAAAAAAGATAAATTATCAACTAAAAATTCAATAGTTGAACTTTCATTATAAAAGGTTGATTTTTTAATAAAAAAATAAGCAAATTTTTCAATGAAATAGTTCAATTTTCTACTAAACAGATTAATCTTCAACTAACATGATAAATTTTTAACAAAGTTGTTCAATTTTCAACCAAGCTATTACATTATTTAACAACCAAAGATGAGTTTTCAACCAAATATTCTATAGCTAATAATTATAGTTAAATTAATTATGGTTGAAATTTATATATTTTCTTTTTAAATTTATTTTTATGTTCAAAATTTCACTGTTTGTCGAAAATTGATCCTTTTGCTTTGAAAACTAAAATATTTAGTTGATAATTAAACTTTTTGGTTATGTAAAATAAAATATTTGGGTTAGAAACCTAACTGTTTTGTAAATAATTCATCTTCTTGGCTTTAAAATTAAATAATTGTGTTGAAAATTCAGGGATTTTGTTTGAAATTCGTCTTATTCGATAGAAAATTAATCTTCTTGGTTAAAAATTCATCTTCATGATTAAAGATTTAGCAATCTTGATGACAATTCGTTTTTTTATTAGAGCTTTAATCCGAAAATTTAACTTACATTTTTATTTGACAATCCAACAATTTGCTAGAAACTTTGTGTACTTTGTTGAAAATTAGTCCTTTTGGGTTGAAAATTATTCTTATTGGCTTAAAATTAAAACTTCTGATCGAGAATTCACCTATCTAGTAAAAAATTCATGTTCTTTGAATGAAAATTATCTTCTTCGTTAAAAATGTATCTTTTCTGATTTAAAAGTCCTCTATTTTTTCTAAAACATTCAAATTTTAGTTCAACAACTTCATTCCTGTGTTAAGAATCCATTTTCAATAATAGAAAAGGGATCTTTCTTTGTTGAAAATGACCCTTTTTTATGAAAATTGAACTGCTTTCTAAAAAAAATGTCTCAAAAACTAAAATCCTTGATTAAATTTGAATTTAATTTTGTTTGAAGGTTCCACCACTTTATTGAAAATACATCTTTGTATACTGAAAATTCAACTATTCTATTAAAAATCTAATTACTTTATTGGAACATTAACTATTTTTTAAAAGTCATAATTTTTTGTCGAAAAATTCATCCTTTTAAATGGAAAATTCATATTTTATGGTAAAAAATCTGATCCTTTTTCGTTGCAAATTTATCTTTCTTTTTTAAAAAAGTAACTTTTTTGTTAAAAATTCAATAATCCTTGACAAAATTTGTCATTTTTAGGGGGAAATTTCACTATTTGGCTTGAAATCTTAAAAATTTCAAGTGTTTCGTATATGAATTCAATATATTATGTACATTAATTTGACTGAAGTAAACTTATAAACGTATAATCCGTCTTTAGCAAATGGGATTTTTCGACAAAATAATAAATTTTTTTATTTTAACTTTTTTATCAGGAATCTTATAATAATTTTAACAAGATTCATAATTTCTTGATTAATCCTTGATTTGAGTTGACAAGTCTGGTTTTTAAAATAGACTTTCAATTTTTTCTATAAATAAAAAAATATGAGGAAAACAAGTCATTTTTTCTATTTGACGATCCCAATGCTGCATTATTGGAGCATCTGTCGCCGGATTTTTTTATGTCAGACTTTTTAATTGGGATCTTCACAGTAATTTCAGCAACATTCATGTCAGTTGGTAAACTTTATAAATTAAAAAAAAATTAACAAACAAGTGCTTTATCCGGGCATCTGTCAAAGGAAAAATGGTATTTTTCTTTTGCTTTTTATGTTAGTCTCTTTAATTGAAAACCTAATGATAATTTCATTAATACTCATACTTAGTTAATAAATTATATGATGTTTGAAACGAATTTAATAATCAAATGCATTATTTGGTCATTTGTTGACGAAAATGATTTTTTTTTAATCTCAGTGTTTTCAGTTTAATTTTCTCATTAGATTTATTCTTTAAATAAAGCTGTAGCCTCAGAATAGTGCATTTGATTATCAATATTTTTTAAATATAAAATTTATCAACTAATTTGCATTTTTCGGAAATTACAAAAACACAAACCCAAGACGACTCTCTCGGTTCCAGTTCTACCTCCCCCCTCTCCCAACCCTCCCTTATTAACTGAAGTTTTTGGTGGGACTGACGTTAGAACTACAATCTCCACCATATGACGATTTGATATTTAACTTTGACATGATTTCCACTCAGAAAATAAACTTATTGCATAAAGGTGTTAGTTGGGCGTATAATTTAAACAGTGAATAATACAAACTACAAAATAGGCTCAAAAAGGACTGGAACTTTAATTGACAAAAGGCATGCATACGGAAAATCTAAAGGTCATATTTCAGGCGATGAATGGAGACTGGGTGTTTGGAATGCTAGGGGAGTAAATGATCTCAAGGTAATAGAAGTGCGTGAAACTATGGACGTGAAGAAACTAGATACTTTACGTGTGCCCGAAACAAAGAAAAAGGGATGCGAAACTAAAGACATAAAAAACGGCGTGTTTAAAGGCGGATTCGAAATATGGTCAGGAGTAGACTGTGAATCACATGGTAAACAAGGAGTAGGTCTCATTTTGAATGAACAAAGCAGCATCTCGGAGACCATGGTTTCGTGTCTCCCAGACTGCTCTGGGCTAGAATAAAAGTAGGAATCAGAAGACTATTTATCATAGCATGCTACGCGCTGGTTGATCCAAAATCAGGATACAGAAAGAGTATTAGGTAATTTTGGGGATCCAAGAACAAACTATAACGAAGATAAATTAGTTGGTCTATGCTTAGGAAGGGGTCTGTTTATTACAAATACTTGGCTTAGGCATAAAATGATCCACATGTACACCTGATCTAAAGGAAATAGCCGCAGTATAATTAAATTTGTTGTTGCGGATGAAAAACTTAGGGAGTTAGTCAAAGATACAAGAGTCATGAGGGGTCCTAAATGCAATACTGATCTCAAAAATTAACTTAGGTCGGGGATGGAGAAAAAGTAGAACCAAGAAAGCAAAACAAATGCGAATCAAAATTGAGAACCTACAGAAACCGGATGTGCGAATAGATTTCCAAAATAAGATAATCGAAAGCATAGATAGGGCAACATGGGAGGACCGTATAAAAAACAAAGATATAGAGGGCGCCTGGACAATGTTACGGGATATCCTTGTTAGATGTACGATCGAAGTGTGCGGTACCGCAGTTGTAGGAAGAATTTCTGGTGATGCATGGTGGAATGATGAAATTCAGGCTGCCCAAAAAGCAAAAAGAGAAGCGTACAAAAGAACTTTGAACATCGCAGGTTTAGCAATGAGGAAAGAAATAGACGTAGAAATGATTATAGACGCAAAAACAGGATACTTAAACGATTGATTAAAGAAAGTAAAGATGCAATTAGAGCAGAAGAAGAGATAAAAATACAAAACGACTTTGAAGGAAGCAGGAAACTACTTTATAAAAAAATGAAAGGAAACAAAAGTACAGAAATTGTCAACATGAGAAATAGTAAGGGGCAAATGGTATATGATGCAGACGGAATACTAGAGGCTTTCAGGGACTATTTTAGGAGACAATCCGGAGATGAAGCTATAGGACACCACAACTGCGATGTTGAACACGATGCGATGGAAAACTCAATTGAAAAAGTTTGTGTCACTGAGGTTAGGGATATAATTAA
>NC_046662.1:44729499-44751187 GCF_010883055.1 Belonocnema kinseyi | reverse complement strand
TTGATAAGTTCGTATACCTTGGTAGCTTATTTACTAGGGACGGGAAGATAGATGAGGAATTCGATAGACGAATAAATGAAGGTAAGAAGGTTATTGGTAGAGATGGGCCCCTTATCAGAAGTAAAAATATATCAAATAAAGCTAAAATGGCAATACATAATTCTATATTTGTACCGACTGTACTATACGGTAGCGAGACATGGACTTATCGAGAAAAAGATAAGAGTGAAGTTAACGCAATTGACATGAGATTCATGCGCATAATATGCGGGAAAACCCTGATGGACAAAGTAAGTAACGAGATAATTCTACAAGAATGTGGTGCAGAAGAGACGCTAGTAGACACATGGGAAAGAAATCGGTTAAGATGGTTCGGACATGTTGAGAGAATGCCAAATGAACGACTAACGAAACAAGTGTATCAAGTTAAAGTAAATGGCAGCATGCCCAGAGGTAGACCGCGGAAAGAATGGTTAGAATGTGTGAATGAGACCCTAGTTAGAAGAAACATAAGAAGTCACAGAAACACAAGACCCTGCATGAAAAAATGCATGGACATAAAAGAAGCTAGAGAAGTATGCCAGGACAGGAAAGTATGATGGCAAATAGTTAATAAAAAGAGTGCCAGTAGAGTGAATGACGCCTGAAACAAAGACCTTGGCTACTAATGAACCCAAGTGGGGAACCTGACATAACGACTTCGTGAAGTTCTTCGCTTGGGGTGACTGCTAGAGAGATTGATCAGCAACCTGGGTCGGAGCAGTGTTGCGGAACGAATGTGTTATTTACTTAAATAGCACGAGAATTCTGGATCAATCTGAAAAATCTCTATCCCTTCCACACACTACTCCTTTCCCCTACCGTGTGAGTCACGCCTACCCCGAAAGCGAAATGGCTTAATTGTGTAATAATAATAATAATCATAGAGATCCAATTGAAAAGATTGACATCGAAAAAAACGTTTTTTTTCTTTAACAGATGCCCTAATAGTTCATTTGTTTAATAAAATTTTTAAAACAAAAAAGTATAAAAATTGATCAATAAGCTATGCATTTTTTCGGAAATTATCATGAAGTTCCTAATTTAAAAAGTTGTCATCGAAAAACCAAAGTTTTCTTTCGATTAATTACTTATCGATGCATTTGTTTATTTTTTTTTTTTTTAATCATTTAATTTATCAACTAGTTATGAATGTTGCTGAAATTGTCATGAATTATACATGTGTGCCCGAATTATACATGTGTTTATAAAATTTGTTTTAAAAATTCCTAAGATTAATCAATAAATTATTTAAAAGTAGCATAAAGTTCCCATTAAAAAAATCACATCGAGAAAAACAAATTTTTCTCTCAAAAAATGCGTGAAAAATGCATTAGTTGATTAAATTTGTTCCTAATATTAGCAACTAATAATTTGTTTTAAATTTTTTTGTTTATTATGTAATATTGTAATATCTTTAAGTAATATTACTCTTTGAAACTTAGCGATTTCAACCATTTTCAGGCTATTGACGAGCACTAGGAACGTCAAATAGAAAAAAGGCCACTTTTTTCGTCATATTTGTTTACATATTTGTGGACTGTACGTTGTTTGGAACCAAAAAAGTCATTGTTTTCCCACTGTGCGGCGCCAGGCTCCACCAGGCCTCGACTGCACCTCCACTCAAACGGACAGAAATTTCGGGAGATTAATTCACGGCACTGCTTCTTGATTTTATCACGCTTTGGCGCGAGAACTGAGATCTGGAAACCCTTGTTTATGAAGCATAGGTCTCGAAGTTTCAGGCATTAGGCCATACCACTTTGCTTTCAGATCTCGAATTCTATGCTTGTAGATGATAAACTCCGTGACTAAAACACCTATGGATTGTAGCTCTCAAATCCCGCGCTTCCTTGAATTAATCTCTTCAAATTTCTCTGCGTGCTTATAGTTAACTTTTTTCTGACTAGTGATTATTTAAAATTTGTTAAAATTTTATATTACTAGTATAGAAACACTTCATAAATGTTAATTTTTTGTTACAAAATTAGAGGCAGTTCGTGTTTATCGTAACACGTGTTTTCTAAAAATGAAGGATGGCTACAAATTTGGGGCAGAGCTGTCGCAAATAGAAGGAAGAAATATACCTGATTGGTTGAGACCTGAGACACATCGTTCTTTGACGAATAACTTTTTTATACGATTATATGACAATCATTATGAGGGAGTATTCGAAAGGCTCGATGAACTGTCTAATTTTAATCCTGCGGATCATGGTCCACAACTCTTTAAGGTGGATGTAAACAAAAAAGTGTATGTAGCTCATGAATTCATACCGTTAGATGTATTTAAGCATAATCATATAAGTGGAATAGAAGCAAGCCACGGTGTTCCAGGCAGTCTGCCAGCTCACCAAAACGTATATGTGAAATTCAGCTTAACCGATATTGAAAAAAAGGTGTATATAGCACCTTTAATTTTCAAGTATTCTTTGCCGGAATCACCAAAGTCATCACTAGACGAAACTCCTCTCTACGCAACGCATCCTCGCCGCAAGTAGGAGTAAAAGGAGCTGCGCGGGGTATGTAGCGGTCGCTAAAGACGGTCGCACAAGAAAATCCGTTGCAGTGCGCTGGACACGTCTCACTGACGTGCCGTCCGTGCACGACCCCATAAAGCCAACCAATCGCGTGCAACCTGGCCCCTTTGCTGCGCTAAATGGGGGTACTTGCTCAAGGGCGTTGCGATCTGGTGTACATAGACGGCACATCCGTGAGACATCTCCAGCGCACTGCAACGGATTTTCTTGTACTACCGCCTTCAGGCGCGACCATACAAAAACTGAGCGGAACTCAATCGGGTTTATTCCCCACTACCCTCAGACCTAAGAACGGCGCAGTATCAAAACTTTACTATATTTATATCTAGTGTTCGAAAGGCGGTGACTTACTTTTGGAAAGCTAAAAACTTAACGATAACTTACCGCCTTTCGAACTCTAAATATGAATACAGTCAAACTCTGATACCGCATCGTTTTCAAGGCTAGGAGTAGTGGGGAACAAACGCGATTGAGTTCTACTTACTGGTAAGTTACCGGTAAGTTCTCAATCGATTTTATTTTAGAGAATCTAGAAGAATTAAGGTTATTCGCCGAAATAAAAGTAACATTTTTAGCTCAAATGGCTTTGAATGCATCTATGTTGAGTTTTAGTAACTTAGTAAATATTTTTCAAATGAATAACCAACTATTAACTAGTTACTTTACTTTATTCACTTGAAAAACAAATCAAATTATAAAAATTACGTCCAATTGTGATTGGATTTACATAAGCTTATCATAATATATAATTGTGCGTAACCAAGTGTGAACAGGCTTAAGATCTGGAAATAAAATTGTAAGCTTTTCAATGATGTTTTAATTATTTGAAATGAACATAATTTATCTTCTAATTTACGTAGAATACAATTACAAAAAATTTTTGGTCCTGATTTAAGTACGCACATACTTCAAATGCTGTGCTTTAATCAAGTTTTATTCTTAAGCACAAAAATTTTCACGTTCATAAAGACATTATAAAACAAAAATTGGCAAAACCAAAAATTAAATAAAGTTTAAGATGAAACTCTAACATAAATGGTTTAAGCGGCCCTGATGATCTATGGTTTAGAAAGTTCCGAGATAGTAGGAAAGCCACTATAGCGGGAGTGCAATAGTTATGTCAATTCTGAAAATTCTAGCTTTTAAGAAATGTAAAATTTTAGTTGAAACTTGTTCTCAACTAAAATTAATTTGTATTCCTAATGTTTATTACTATTTAGGTTTAAGTAAATTTAATATAGACGTTATTTAACTTCTTAAAAATTACAGTAATAAGTGAATCTTCTCGTTAGTACTCGTAAATTCTCCATAAATTCTGGCATTCTCCGTAACGTTCGGCAACTTACTCTGTTATCTGCTCCAAAATCAAGTTCAATCAATGAGTGAGTTTACCATTCACCAGAGGACCTCATCTGTTCGTGTCCGAGATCTATGAAAATTTAATTTCAATATAAGAGAAATAGCTTTTTATACAGCTTACTAATGGAAGTTTATAGTTCATTTGTGAAATAGACTCAAAGTTTCAGTAACTCAGTTAAAAAGAAAAATTAATATTTTAAGTGCTGGCAGTTTTTCTTGCATAGTTCTGAATTTCACAAACATGACGTTATTGTTTACTGTAAGCACGTGTCAAAATACATTTTTTCCAAATTTTTTTATTTTCTTATAGAGAAAACCGAAAACAACCATTCAACGGTTTTTAAGTTTTAATATTTTTCGGTTGAAATATTATTTATTACATTTTACGTTGTTTGTTGAAGATTCATGTCTTTGGTTTAACATAAAATATTGTTCTAAAAATAATTTTTTTCTTAAAAAATTTATTAAATAAAAATTTAACTTGCTATTTCTGATTAAAAATTCTCCTATTTTAGTTTTTAAAAAATCAAGTATTTTAAATGCAAATTCCTGTATTTTATTCAAAACTCGTCTTTTTTGCCTGAAAATTATCTGGATGCCTCACAATGAATTTTTTTGGTCCAAAAATCATTTTTTGTTTGAAAATTTAACTGATTTTTCTAAATTCGTTTTTCTTTTCTTAAAAATTGACTTTTGTTAGAAAATTATTCTGCTTGTTTGTAAATTCGTTTCATTTGTGAAAAAATCATTTCTTTGGTTAATAATTTAACTTCTTTGTTAAAAATATATTTTTTTAGATATAAATTAAGATTTCATTTGAACTCATTAGTTTAGGTGTAAAATTTAAGTATTTTGTTCAAAACTCCTTTTTTTTGGTTTAAAATTATTTTTCATACTGAAAACTGAACTATTTCATTTTTTATTAAAAATTTATTTTTCAGTTGCAAATTCACTTCTTTCGATGACAATCTAACTATTTTATTGAATTTCTTTTTTTTTAAGTTTATTATTTTTTGGTAGAAATTGTAAGTAATTTGTTTAAACCTGCTATTTTTTTGTTGAAAATGATTTTTTTTTTTCTGAAAATTGAAACTTTTTATTTTTTGTTAGAAATTAAGTTTTCAACTGAAAAAACATTTCGCAAGATGAAAATTTAACTATTTTATTTTCAAATTGTTTTTTCTTCGTTGAAAATTAATTTTTGAACTTGAAAATTCAGTATTTTATTTAAAATTGGTCTTTTTTATTAACGTGCAAATTTTTTATATTTAAAATTAAATTTTTTTCAAATTAGAATATTTAATTTCTCGTTGAAAATATTGGTTGATTTTTTATTGGAGATTCATTATTTTAATTGAATTTCCAAATAAAATTTAAATACTCTATTCTGGGCTGAAAATCTTGTCTTTTATAGTTCAAAATGCACTTTTTTGTTACAAATTCAACTATATCGTTTAATAATTCAGTTTTTTTATCTAAAAATTTCACTATTCCATTTATTTGTAAATTGATGTATTTTGTTGAAAATTTTTCTTTCTAGTAGAAATTTAATCTTCTTGTTTAAAGATTCATAGTTTGGATTTAAAATGGATCTATTTCATTTTCGGTTCAAAATTTAAACTTATTTGTGGAAGATTCTACTATTTAGCATTAAAAAACCCGAATGTCATCAAAACAAGTACTTTGAATTTTTTCAGTAGACAATAATGTTATAATTAAAATATGCAGAACCACATAAGAAACACTGACCTGTGATTAAATTATTAAGTTTTTTCTTTTCAAACTATATGACTCACTATTTTACTTTACTTTATACATAAACTATAAACTTTTATAAATAATTTCCGTAGAAAGGATATTTTTCATTTATTAAATTTAAATTTTCGCAGTACTTGGATCAGAACAGATTGCGCACTCTGGTTAGTGGTTAACTCCCCCATTAAAACTTTATATAATATTCAAATGTTCAGGCGATATTTGTTAAATCTCTTAAATTAATATTTATTAAAATAAGTTAAACTATGATTATGGTATCTATATTATTATTTAGTAAGTAATAAGTCGTTAATAATCAATAAGAAAATAAAGTTAATAGAATACTTTAAATGTTTAAGACTTTAGCGATTAGTATATTTTATTGCAAGTTTTTAATAATTTAAAAAAACGAATATGCCTGGAAAAATTATTCTTATTTTAATTTTGCTGAATAAAAAATTTTGCTGTAGTTAAATCGTTGAAATTTATTTCTTCCTATAATTTACTTTACCAGTGATGACTCATATGCTTCTATTAATAAGCGCATGGCGCCATTTTCGATTAATTCTCGAACCAGGCTGAAGTAACTTATCCGGTAGCCACTAACACATCTATATGCACTAATAGGTCCACGAGATTACTCTTTGTTAGAAAGTCAAAAAAAGAGCCCTGATTACGAATATCTTGGGTAGATTTTCGAAATATGGGTCAATTTTTGTTTAAACAATTATTCTAAACAATTTAATTATTTATAGACAAAAAAAATCATTAAATCATTTTTAACATGACTGAGGAATAATACAACTTTTTTGCGTCTTGCACTTTTTTCGTACGACGAACCGTTTGGAATGTACAGCGTTATAAACAAATGATTTTTTAACCAAATTGCCTGATAGGGTAATCTGTCTAGCGCCAGATCGTAAATGAAACGCCCTACCCGGCCGGGCCCAGATCTTGGCATCCAAAATGTGGACCGGTTCGGGCCCAGATATGGCCCCTTTAATTTTTTATTTCTATAATTAGTAAAATTTCAAAGATTTTTATGTTAATATTTTTTAACTTTGCATTTTAAAAAACTTCAATTTTTCAATATTCTACATTATATATCATTATACATTATATCTCATTTTCAATATACTAAATTACATTATCTGTTTGTATTGCTCGAATTTATCGATAAGAGTTTGCATTTTGAAGAAAACTATTATTCTTTGACAATGTTCAAATTTAGAGCTATATTATTTTTTTGAAATGATTTTTGTTTGACTAATGCACATGGGGCACGTGAAGTGAGATTTTAAAAGTGAGGTTATATTCGAGAAAATATAAAAATCATTTAATTTATAATGTTACTAATCCGGAAATTTATACATTTGGTATAAGGTAATCTCTCTTTTCAGAATATCAGCAACAAAATATAAAATTCTAAGAAGCTGGAAAACATTTTTTCATTCACATAAATAGTAAATGCGCTCAAAATGACGACGCTTTCTCGAATACGGAAATCTGCAGAAGCTAAAAATGAATTGTGATGTTGATTCTAGCGAATTAAAGCTTGCCTTTGCCTTCATTGCGGATATAAGAAATCTCACCAACAATTATGTGATTCCGAACTTGCAGTCCACTATTTGCTTTTTGCATTTTAAGTTCTATGAAAGAAAAACAATATCACGACGATAACAGAAAAGTTGACATAATCTTGTCTAACCTAACCCGACCCGACGTGGTTCTGACGCGAGCCACATCATCTGCCCTCTTGGGGCCACATGTGGAAAGTCCGATCGGGCTCAGATCGGAACTCGGGGATAAGTTGGACAATTTCTGCACGGGTAACTTGAAAATTGTGGCTTTTAGGGGAGGCTGTATTTATAAAAAATACATTGTTTATAAGGCCATAAATGAATAATGGCTAGTCGTACGAGAAAATATCAAGAAATTGAAAAGTTTAATCCTGTTTTAAGGATTAATGAAAAAATTGAAGTCAATTCTGGTAATTTAAGTTCATTATTTATATCAATTGTTATAAACAATTCAGCAAAAGAAATTATGAACAACAAAGTATTTTAATAATGCTAGATAAAGCTTTAGCATCAATTTGAAGCAACATTATGACACTCGTTGATCTAGATGATTGTTTATTGATAAATGAATAGTCTAAACGGTTTCCTCTTAAAAAGAACAACTTTTTAACAACAATTTAAGGAGAGAAGTTTTTATTCGATCGGAAGATTTCTTTTTCCTTTTAAGAGATCTATCCTCGATATAGACAATGTACAAGTTACCATTTTTTCTGAGTTATAGATTCTAAGGTAACACTGTGCAAATATGGCAATATTGTTTAAAAATCATTTGTTTATCATGCTTTACACTGAAAACGGTCTCTCGTACGAAAAAAAGCAAGATACAAAAAAGTTTTACTTTTGCTCAGCCATGTTAAAAATGATTTCATAAATTTGTTTTGTCAATAAATAAGGAAATTGTTTAAAAACATTTTTTAAGCAAAAATTGACCGTATTTATCATTGGTTGGACTTTCGTTCTATTTAACGTTTTAAAAAAAAGGAAGATAACAAATTTCAGGTCTCTTGGTTTCTTTTGTCGTTGCTATGGTGGTTTTCTTTTGTTCCTTCAAAAAGCTGAGAACATTCGTCCTAAAAAGACTCGCCGTGAAACTATTATAGTACCTTCAATTTTTCAATTTAAATAGTTTTTTTTCCCGTGAAATCGTTATTAACTTGGATTTGTAATTTGAAAAAATGCAATACATCAGCATGATATGTTAGATTCAATCAGAAAATTTTATTAAAAATTTATCTTTTTTCATTAAAAATTGGTCTAAAATTAAACTATTTTGTTGAAAATTAATTCTTTGCTGAAAATTCTATTTTTGTACAGAAAATTCGTGTTTTGGCTTAATTTATTTTCTTTAAAAAATATATACATACATCTTTTGTAAAGAATTATTATATTTTATTTTATTATTATAAATTAAAATAAATTGAAGCATGTATTATATTAAATACTGAAATTTTTCATCAATTTCAAGTCTCATATCCTATTCCTGAAAAACATATATTGTATCCACTAAAATTTTTTTAAATATCTATCAAAAACGGTTGAAATAAACGATAAAATACAAACATTAAACAAATTACTTCAATCTTTAACCAAAAAGGACTAAAAAGATCGATTTTCATAAAAAGACTTGAGTTTTGATTTTTCAACCAAGAAAGATTTTTAATCAAGAAAGAAAAAAGACCTCATCCAAAATTTTGAGTTTCTAAGCGAGAAAGACGAGTTTTTGACAAAAAAGTTTAATTTATAACCTAAAAATATGCATTTACTACCAAATTAATCAAATAATTAACCCAAAAAGATGTGTTTTCATTAAATAAAAATTCAGTAAAATTAATTTCGAACAAAGAATGTTTAAAAAGATAGTAATTTTTGTAACCAAAGAAATTAATCTTTAACTGTAATGATGAATCTTCAACCAAGAAGATTAAATGTCTATCAAAAAAGATAAATTTTTGATTAATTATCGAAAAGTTCAATTATTATATAATAATATGTTATATAAATAATACATAAAAAATGAATTTCAAGAAAAAAGCAAGTTTACAAAGTTTCACGTTCATAAAAGAATTCTTAAAATTCCTGAGAAAATTTAAAATAAATTAGGGTTAAGAGTAAATTGGCGAAGATTTCAAAACATCTTAAATTATTTCCTAAAATTTCAAAAAGAATGTGGACGATTTTAAACCCAAGTTTTTCAATAAGCGTGATTACAATCTTGGTTGAAATATCAACTATTAAATTTATTGTTAAGAATCAATTTTATTATTGACCTTCATTCAGAATTTTTTTTCAAGAAGTACTTTAAATTTTACCTACGCAGTTAAATTTTCAAATAAAAAATATTATTTTTCAACGCAAAAGTTAAACTTCTAACCTGTGAGATGAATTTTTAACTAAAAACAGGGATCCTGGATCAAAAAACTGGTTCAACCAAAATTTTAAACAAAATAATTGAATCCTTAAGGAAGGATGAGTTTGAAGTTCGCAACGTTTACAAAAAACGAAAAAAATGGAAAATAAAATAGGATGAAAAGTAAAAATGTTTTTACAGTGGCAAAAGCACCATTAGAAAGTTTCATCCCTCTAGCGCATGCCGAACCCACCCCAAAGCAACCCCTAACGTTAATAAAATTCGTTAAAAATACAATATTTTAAAAATTGAATTTTTTGTGACGATTACAGCAGTATTTTATGCAAAAAGCATCACCAAAAAGTTTCGTTATTTTAGGGCATATAGAACCTACCCCAAATCACCCCCTTAGGATTGAAAAGTTCTGTAAAAATACAATAATTTTCAAATTCCGCATTTTTTCAATAATTTTGTCGAACTGCAGGATAAAAGTATTTTTGAAAAGTTTCCTTCCCATAGCTCATGTGTAACCCACCCCTAACCAACCCCTAAGTTTATATAAATTCGTCAAAAAAATTATAGTTTTGAAAATTCAAAATATTTGAGATGATTATTGCAGTATTTCATGACAAAAGCACCACCAAGAAATTTCATCCCACTGACGCATATGATCCCAACCAATAATCAACCCTTAGAGTTGAAAAAAGTAGGGGGAAATATTCACAATTTTGAAAATTCAATATTTTTTTACTGAATATGGCGGTATTTTCTGCCAAAAAAAAACTCCAACGAGTTTCATCCCACTAGTTCCTGTGGAACCAACCCCAAATCAAACCCTAAATTAAAAAAAAATCGTTAAAATACACAATTTTAAAAAACTAAATTGTTTTCGATGATTTCTGTAGTGTTTCATGCCAAAAGAATTTTCAAACATTTGTATCCCTCTTGTGCATGTGGAACCTACACCAAATCAACCCCTTAAGTAAAAAAAAATCTGAGAAAATCCAAATTTTTCCACAATTACTGCAGCATTTCATACCAAAAGCACCACCAGAAAGTTGTATCCCTCTAAACATTTATTAGAGGGTGGAAACATTTTCGTGGTGCTTTTAAAATAAAATTTTCTAATAATTTTTTAACATTTTTGGACTTTTGAAATTTTTTAAACTCAAGGGGATAATTTGGCGTCTAGAGGGATGGAACTTTGCGAATTTCAGACTCATAAGCTAGGAAGATCATTTTTTCATTCAAACAGTTGCATTTTTATCCAAAATATGAATTTTTTACGAATTTTTAAATCAAAAAGAATATTGTTTAAATCCCAATTTTCATCCAAAAAAGGTTCCAGTTTCACTTTCCAACATAAAAATATGAGCTGTAAACAAAAAGTAAATTTTTTATGTAATATTTGATGTTTTAATTAAAAATGATGACTTTCCAACAAAATTGTTAAATTGTTAACCATAAACTTGCATTTTTCAAGAACAAACATTTTCAAGAAAATGTATGGCGTTTTACAAATTTTTGTATTTTCAAACGAATAATAAAGTTTACTACTAAAAAGACAATCTTCAGAAGAAAGCACATGCAAAAAAATTAATATAAATAAAATAAAAGGCATTTTCAAAACGAAAAGATGCATCCTTAACGAAACCTGTAATACTTAATATTTCGACCAAAAAATATTTTTATTCGAAATAACAAATACAGTGAAACTCTTCTGTAGCGCTGATTTTGGGAATGAAGGTGGGTGGGAACAAATCTGTTAGAGCCCGCTCTGATTTTGTTTGTTCACGCCTGAGTGCTCCCCTGAGTAACAACCGCAGACTCCGCGCACCCCGCGCAGCTCCTGTTACACCTACCTACGGCGTGGCGTCAATTCTCGGAAGAGCTATAGAAGGTAGGGCTATTGAGGGGTTTCACTGTAATTAAATTCAACTGAAGAATACGAATGTTTAGCCAAATAGTTGAATTTTTAAATAGAAGAACTCAACTTTCAATTAAAAATATAAATTTTGCAACAAAACGTGGAATAGTTATATATTTAGTAAAAAAAAATGGTTAAATTTTCCATGCTGAAGATCAATTTTTAACTAAAATGATGAATCGTCGCAAAAAATTAATTTTCAATCAAGCAGTTTAACTTTCAAATAGCCAGTAGAATTTTTAAACCAAAAGATCAATTCTCTACGAGAAGTTTAATTGTTAATAATAAAAAAGAACAATAGAATGCAACAAAAAATACGAAGTTTTAACAAATTAGTTCATTATTGAACCAAAGGTATGAATTTTATCGAAAATTATGAATTTTTAGCTGAGCAGATTAAACTTATATCAGCAAACACAAATTTTCGAAAAACGTACATTGATTTTAAACTAAATATAAGATAAAGTTTTAACAAATAGTTGATTCTATAAAAAAAATATAAATTATTAACTAAAAATGGTATAGTTGAATTTTCATCATAAAAGAGTTAATTTTTTAATAAAAAAATAAACAAATTTTCAACGAAATAGTCCAATTTTCTACTAAACAGATTAATCTTCAACTAATATGATAAATTTTCAACAAAATAGTTCAATTTTTAACAAATCTATTGAATTATTTAACAGAAAAAAGATGAGCTTATAGCAAAATATTCTATAGCTAATAATTACAGTTAAATTAATTATGGTTGAAATTTACATATTTTCTTTTTAAATTAATTTTTATGTTCAAAATTTTACTGTTTTGTAGCAAATTCATCCGTTTGGTTTGAAAACTAAAATATTTACTGGAAAATTAAACTATTTAGTTGAAAATTTAAATTTTGGCTTTAAAATTAAATAATTGTGTTGAAAATTCCTGTATTCTGTTTGAAATTCGTCTTATTCGATAGAAAATTAATCTTCTTGGTCGAAAATTCATCTTCTTGGTTAAGAATTTAGCAATCTTGATGACAATTCGCTTATTTATCAGAGATTCAATCCGAAAATTTAACTTCCATTTTTAGTTGAAAATTCAACATTTTGGTAGAAAACTCGTATATTTTGTTGGAATTTTTTTTTGTGGGTAGAAAATGATTCTTATTGGCTTAAAGTTAAACTTTCTGGTTGAGAATTCACCTATCTTGTAAAAAAGTCATTTTCCTTGATTGAAAATGATCTTTTTTGTTAAAAATGTATTTTTTCCGATTTAAAAGTCCTCTTTTTTTCTAAAACAGTCGACTTTTATTTCCACAACTTCATTCCATTGTTGAAAATCTATCTTTAATGGTAGAAAAGTCATCCTTCTTTGTTGAAAATGAACTTTTTTGATAAAAATTGAACTATTGTCTATAAAAAAAATTTTCCTCAAAAACCCAAATGCTTGATTAAATTTGAATCTTTTTTGTTTTAAAGTTTCACCATTTTATTAAAAATACATTTTTGTAGACTGAAAATTCAAATATTCTATTAAAAATCTAATTATTATTTTGGAAATTTAACTGTTTTTTAAAAATCATAATTTTTTTGTCGAAAATTCATACTTTATGGTAAAAAAATCTGATCGTTTTTCGTTGCAAATTTATCTTTCTTAGTTAAAAAAGTAACTGTCTTGTTAAAAATTCAATTGTCTTTGCAAAAAATTTTCATTCCTTCTGCTAAATTTTACTATTTCGCTTGAAATCTTAGAAATTTCAAGTGTTTCGTATTGAATTCAATCTTTTATCTACATTAATTCTACTTAAATAAACTTATAAACGTAAGATCCGTCTTCAGAAAATGGCATTTTTCGACAAAAAGTTTATTTCTTTCGATTTTAATATTTTTTTAAATTAAGAATCTTATGATCATTTTAGCAAGATTCATAATTTGTTGATTAATCCTTAATTTTTTTCATGACTTTTTCGGTTCAAAATAATGCACAGCTCACAAATATTGACCGATTGGGACTGAAGAAAAAAATGAAAAAAGCTGATAAGCTTTCTAAGAAAGTTGTCAAGTCTGTTTTTTAAAATAAGCTTTCAATTTTTTATACATAAACAAATATGAGGAAAACAAGTCATTTTTCTATTTAACGATATCAGTGCTGCATTATTGGGGCATCCGTCGGCTGATTTTTTTTATGTCAGACGAAAAGACAAGAAGTTGTTTTTTTAATCTCAGTGTTTTCAGTTTAATTTTCCCATTACTTTCATTATTTTAATAAAGCTGCACCGAAAAAACCGAAGTTTTATTTTATTAAATTTGTTTTAAGAAACATTGAATTTATCAACTAGTTATGAATGTTGCTGAAACCTTTATGAATTTCCCAACTGAAAGGACTGGCATTTAGAAAACGAATTTTTTTTGCCAACAAATGCCCGAATTATACATTTGTTTATTAAATTTGTTTTGAAAATTTATAAGATTAATCAATAAATTATTCAGTTATTTAGAATTAGCATAAAGTTCCTAATTTAAAAAATCACATCGAAAAAAACTAATTTTTCTGTCGAAAATTGCGTGATAAATGCATTCGTTCATTAAATTTTTCCATAATATTAACAGTAATAGTCTCAAATGAAAATTTCTTTATCATTATATTTTTTATCCAAATTTCTTGCAATATAACTTTAAAAAACACTTAATTATGGAAAATTGTAAGAAAAAAACATTCTTTCAACGAATAATTTGTTTAAAATTTGTTTGTTTATTATGTAATATTCGAATATCTTTATATAATGTTACTCTTTGAAACTTAAGCGATTTCAACAATGTTCAGGTTATTGACAAGCACCGGGAACGTCAAATAGAAAAAAGGCCATTTTTTTCTTTCAGGTATCGAATTCTATGCTTATAGATGATAAAGTCCGTGACTTTAAAACATGTAAAAATTGCAGCTTTCAGTGCATGCGCTCCCTTGAATTAATCTCTTGAAATTTCACTTTGTGCATATAGTTAACTTTTTTCTGAGCATTGATTATTTATAATTTATTAATATTTTATGTTACTAGTGTAGAAAAACTCTATAAATGTTAATTGTTTGTTACAAAATTAGCGGCAGTCCGTGTTTTTCGTAACACGTGTTTTCTAAAAATGAAGGATGGCTACAAATTTGGGGCAGAGCTGTCGCAAATGGAAGAAAGAAATATACCTCATTGGATGAGACCTGAGATACATCATACTTGGGCGGATAACTTTTTTATACGATTAGGTGACCATCATTATGAGGGAGTATTGGACAGGGCTGATAAACTTCCTGGATATAATCCTACGGTTCATGGTCCAAAGCTGTTTAAGGTGGATGTAAAAAGAAGAGTTTACGTAGCTAATGATTTTATACCGCACGATGTTTCTAAGCATATTCTTATAAGTGGAACAGAAGTAGGGCGCGTTCGAGGCAGTTTGCCAGCGGACAAACACGTATATGTAAAATTTAGCTTAACCGATAGTGAAAGTAAGGTGTATAGAGCACCTTTAATCTTCATGCATTCATTGCCGGAATCGCCAAAGTCATCACTAGACGAAACTCCTATCTACGCTAAGCATCCTCGCCGCAGGTAGGAGTAAAAGGAGCTGCGCGGAGTGTGTGCCGATCGCTGAAGGAGATCCGTTGCAGTGCGCTGGAGACGGCTCTTGTACGTGCCGTCCGTGCACGAATCGATAAAGTCCAATCGCGTGCAACCTGATTTGTTGCTGCAGTCCGTGGGGGTACTTGCTCAAGGGCGTTGCGAGCTGGTGTAGATAGCGAAGTACTTATGTGCGTCACTGCGCAGGCGAAAGCAACACGACAGATGTTATGCGATAGGTTGGCTCTATGGGCTTATGCATGGACGGCACGTCCGTGAGACATTTCCAGTGCACTGCAACGGATTTTCTTGTACTACCGCCTTCAGGCGCGACCAAACAAAAACTGAGAGGAACTCAATCGGGTTTGTTCCCCGCCCCCACCAGCCCCACGGACGGCGCAGTATCAGAGTTTTATTGTATTCATATCTAGTGTTCGAAAGGCGGTAAGTTACTTCAGGAAAGCTAAGAACTTACCGGTAAATTACCGCCTTTCGAACTCTAGATATGAATACAGTAAAACTCTGATACTGCACCGTTTTCAGGGCGGAGAGTGGTGGGGAACAAACCCGATTGAGTTTCACTTACTTGTAAGTTACCGGTAAGTTCTCAATCGATTTTATTTTAGAGAATTTAGGAGAATTGAGGCTATTATAATAACTACGTACAACTGTGATTAGATTTACAAAGGCTTATTATATCATATAATTGTGCGTAACCAGGTGTGAACAGGTTCAAGATCTGGAAATAAAATTATAAGCTTTTCAATGATGTTTTAACTATTTGAAATGGAAATAATTTATCTCCTAATTTACGAGGAGTACATTTACAAAAAATTTTGGGCCTTGATACATGTACGCACATACTTAAAATTCTGTGCTTTAATAAAGTTTTATTTTTAAGCACAAAAATTGTGACGTTCATAAAGGAACTATAAAACAAAAAATAAAAATAATAAAAAAGCAAATTTTAAAATGAAACTCCAACAGAAATGGTTTGAACGGCCCTGATTGTTTATGGGTTGGAACGTCCCGAGATAGTACGCAGGCCAGTATAGCGGGAGTGCAAT
This sequence comes from Belonocnema kinseyi, assembly GCF_010883055.1. NCBI lineage: Eukaryota > Metazoa > Arthropoda > Insecta > Hymenoptera > Cynipidae > Belonocnema > Belonocnema kinseyi. Next base: position 44,734,988 of record NC_046662.1, on the reverse strand, counting down.
AGTTTTTTCCTATTTTTTTGTTGAAATATTATAAGTTTTGTATCTGAAAATTGAACTATTTTATTTTTTGTTACAAAATAAGTTTTTAGCTAATGTTTTTTATTTAAAATTAAATTTTTTTAATATAGAATATTTAATTTTTCGTTGAAAATATTGATTGATTTATCAATTGACGATTCATTATTTTAGTTTAATTTTTGTCGAAAGTTCATTTCTATGACTGAAAATTTAAATATTCTGTTGAGAAATTCGCTTTTTCTTGGTTATAAATTAATTTTTGTTTTCAAGATAAAATTTAGATACTCCATTTTCGGCTGAAAATGTTGTATTCTTTAGTTCAATATTCACTTCTTCTGTTACAAATTCAACTATATCGTTAATAATTCAGTTTCTTTATCTCAAAATTTCACTATTCCATTTTGATTAAAAATTAATTTTTTTAATTGAAACTCTTAACAGTTTTATTGAACATGTTTCTTCCTAGTAAAAATTTAATATTCTTTTTTGAAGATTCATCTTTTTGGTTTAAATTTGAACTATTTCATTATTGATTCGAAATGTAAAATTATTAGTTGAAAATTCTACTATTTGGCATTAAAAAATCTAATGTCATCAAAACACGTACTTTGAATTTTTTCAGTAGTCAATAATATTATAATTAAAATATGCAGAACCACATAAGAAACACTGGCCTGTGATTAAATTATTAAGTTGTTTCTTTTCAAACTATATGACTTACTATTTTACTTTACTTTATACATAAACTATAAACTTTTATGAATAATTTCCGTAGAAAGGCTATTGTTCATTTATTAAATTTAAATTTTCGCAGTACTCGGATCAAAACAGATCGCGCACTGTGGTGAGTGGTAAACTCTCCCATTAAAACTTTATATATAATTCAAATGTTCAGGCGATATTTTTTAATTTCTTTAATTAATATTCATTGAAATAATTTAAACTATAATTATGTTGTCTATATTATTATTTATGAATTAATGATTCGTTAATAATCAATAAGAAAATAAAGTTAATATAATACTTTAAATGTTTAAGACTTTAGCAATTAGTATATTTTATTTCAAGTTTTTGATAATTACAAAAAATAAATACATTCCTTCTCAAAAATGTGGTGTATTTCTTGAATTAAACAATAAAAATAAAAAAAATTTTGTGGACGATTGTACAATTCTAGAACTCGAAGTCTAAGAATTTAATTCACCTAGAAAAATTCTTATTTTACTTTTTCTGAATAAACAAATTTCTTGTGGTTAAATTGTTGAAATTTATTTCTTCCTATAATTTACCTTACCAGTTATAACTCATATCCTTCTATTAAAAAGCGCAAGGCGCCATTTTCGATTAGTTCTCGAAACATGTCGAAATAACACGAAACAATAAGAAACTATTGTTCTCGGGAAACCCGGAATGACCGGTACACCAATCACAGAGCACCTGTGGCAAGACGAACAAGTGCTTTCTTGTCCAAGGTGCTCTCCGATTGGTGTTCCGGTCATTCCGGGTTATGGTCATTCCGGTTCATGTGTTTCACAATTTTGGAAATGAACGGAACGCCTTTTGGCGCGAACTTAAAAATTTCAAACACTTCGGCTGAGTTCGACTTAGTTCGGCGTGAGATTTCCACGGTTTCCGCGGAACGCTTCTGATTGGTCAACGCCTCATTCCGGCCATTCCGAGATCCGGCCGTCCTGGGCTTAGCTCTTTGTTTAAAGTTAAACTATTTTGTTGAAAATTAATTCTATGCTGAAAATTCTACTTTTGTACAGAAAATTCGTCTTTTGACTTAATTTATTTTCTTTAAAAGATATATACATCTTTTGTAAATGATTATTATATTATATTTAATTTTACTATTAAATTGAAGTAAATTAAAGCATGTATTAAATTAAATATTGAAATTTTCCATTAATTTCAAGTCCCATATATTATTTCTGACCATTAACAGTTGTATCCACTAAAAAAATTTTTAATATCAAAAACGGTTGAAATAAACGATCAAATACAAACTTCAAACAAATTGCTCCAATTTTTAACCAAAAAAGACTAAAAAGACCAATTTTCATCAAAAGACTTTAGTTTTTATTTTTCAACAGAGTAAGATTTTTAATCAAGAAAGAGAAAAGACCTCATCCAAAATTTTGAGTTTCTAAGCGAAAAAGACGAGTTTTTGACAAAAACGTTTAAATTATAACCTAAAAATATGCATTTGCTACCAAATTAATTGAATAATTATCCCAAAAAGATCAGACGGAAAAAAAATTCTTCAGGGGAACGAGTGAATCGAGAATATATTAAACTCAAAGAAAGTGTCCGCTTAGATTAGGTAAAACGTTTAGTTAGAAGAGTTAAACATTTAGTTACTTTATGTAAACTGTTCTCGTGAATCAGTAATTTGGACAAAATTCCTAAGTTGGAGAGTTTATTATTTTCGACAGAATATGTGTAATTTTATTATCTTTAGATTAGAAAAAAAATTTAGTTATTATAGAAATATTTTAACTTACAGTAGCCAATCTTTGGTCTGGTATCGCGAAAATGAATTTGCCTGAAATCCGTATAATGCATTTGGAGGTCAAGTTTGTTGTTGTTAGCGCGTTTCTTGATATTTCAATATAGTTATCGCCTACAATTAAAACAATTGTAAATTATTATTACCGCATCATAAACTCTATTTAATATTAACATTCGCGCACATTTCAAGTGGTAAAAAGCGTTTAATTGTCCGAAGTAAATCTGAATTGTCACTGCTCCCGCTTAGACCGTCACCTTTTATTTCGCTGCTCCCACAATGCACCGGCCCTCTTCCGATAATTCTTTCAGACACCTATTCTTAATATCCCTTTATAGCTATACTTATTAGGGGTTTGACTAGACGACATCCCTGGTATATGGAAAATGGTCAAGGATATTCATTTTCGCTGATCCAGAGATTTTTCTTAATTCCTTCGTTCGTTTTCAGCTAAATGTTTAGCTATAATGGGGAATAATATCCCTGTCACAGCTTAATTTTTTTTACCGTGCAGTTTTTAACCAAGCAAATTCTGTAAAATTAATTTCAAACGAAGAATCTTGAACAAAATACTAATTTTTGTAACGCAAAAAATTAATCTTTAACTATAATGATAAATCTTCAACCAAAACAATACATTTTCTATAAAAACAAGACAAATTTTCAACAACATACATGAATTAAAAAAAAAAAGAGTTAAATATCAAACGGATGAATTTGAAACCAAGAAGATTAAATGTCTATCAAAAAAGATAGATTTTTGACAGAAAATAAATGTTTCATTAATTATCGAACAATCTCGAATTTACTCGACAATTTACAACTATTTTGTCGGCAAACTCGTGCTCGTGATTTAATGAAGATTTAATTTTTTTCCCATTTAAAAAAAGAGTCTGCAAACTTCAAGTTTATGAGAAATGTATGGTTATTTAAATACTATCATCAATTGTAATAATCAATTAAACAAAGGTGCCCAGCACTTATAGATAATAAATATAATATATAAATTTTTGATCATTGAAAAAAAAATTTGTTAGAATTTTTAAATGCTTGAAGAGAATGAAAAAATTCTCAAAATATCTGGGAAAATTTAAACAGATTTTTTAGTTAAAAATCAATTTCAAGAAAAAAGCAAGTTTACAAAGTTTTATAAAAAATTCGTTTAAGCTTAAGATACATTAAGCAATTTTTAAAAGTTACAAATTTAATCTAAAACATGAAAACATTTAGAAAAAGTGAGAAAAAGCGATTTCGAAAGGTTTCACGGTCATAAAAGAATTCTTCAAATTCCTAGAAAAAATTTAAATATTTCATTAAAAAAAAATTAGGTTTAAAAGAAAATTGGCGACGATTTTAAAACATCTGAAATTATTTCCTAAAATTTCAAAAAGGAATATTTAAAACTTTTTCAAAAAGCATCAAAATTAATTTAAAAGTTGAAAACTTTTAAAAAGTTTAGAAATAACGTACGCTGTTGAATATTTAGAAATACACATTTTCACGCTTCTTAAAAGTTTTTAAAGGTTTTAAGATAGTAAACAAATGTTTTAAAATAATTCCTGGAAAAACTGAAACTGGCTTTTATTGAAAAAAATGAATTTTAAGAGCATATTTAAAAAGACTTTGAAACATTTCAAATGATTCCCAAAATTATCAAAACAGAATCTGGAAGATTTAAAGGCATTTTATTTTATTTCCAGCATTTTAAGACATTTCTTGGAAAAATTCGAATAATTTTAAGGTATTTAGAAGGTTTAAAAGTTTCGGGAGTAATTGAAAAATAATTCGGAATTTGATAAGATTTAGTGATGGTGCTGTTCTTCCTTCAGAATCCATCCTGAAAAGGATCAATCAGATTATGCTGATCCAAATATTCAGTTAGCTGGTTATCCACTACTTTCTCAAGAGGTTTGGCTAATGCACTAAGGATAGAGATAGGACGAAAATCTGTTATAGTTGAAGGATGAGTGATCTTAAGTATAGGGCGAATCTGCGCTTGCTTCCAACTATTGGAGAAAATCCCAATCTGTAGAGAGCAATTGTAAATATGAAGTAGAATAGGAAGTATCACGCGGAGAGAAAGTTTAAAAATTTTAATCGAGATACCATCAATGCCGATAGCCCCGGAGGTTATCTTGGTAATTACTGGAAGCAGAGAGTCTGTCCCAATATAAGAGAAGTAAAAGTTGGCATAATTAAAGGTAGGTAATTCACTGGATAAGAGAGTAGTATCAATTGGTAGCGGCTCAATCAAAAAAACGTTTTATAAAATAATTTACCGGGTAGTTCTGATCAACGGTTTGACTCTGAGAGGGAATAATTCCAAGCCGCAGAAAGACCTTCCAGATATTTTCATCCTTTTTCTTATTAACAATTGCATTATAGTTATATTTATTTTTAGAGTCCCTTATCTTAGTTTGAACCAGATTCCTAAGGACACGCAATTCCTTTCATCGTACCTTATCATTAGTTCTCCAAGCTTGGGAATACTTTCTATCACTCTCCTTCCTGAGATTTCTAATCTCTTGCGGTATCCACCTAGAAGTTTTTTTACTCGCCTGAAAGTCATGTACCAGAGCTACAACATCGAATATCAGAAAATACACTTCTCAAATCAGGTTCAGAGAGCAGAGTAAATAATCCATCCTAATCAACTTTACTAAGGTTTCTGAATTTGTTTAAACACAGGGAAAAATTTCGACTTGAATGAAAATTGTAATGTATTTGAATAAAGTCATGGTTTGACAAGAAGGGAACTGGATGTTGACAGTAACTTTGTACTTCAGTAAGATCTTCCACAGCCAGAAGGTCAATCCGGTGCTATACATTCTGAAATGGTGCGTAAATCCATGTGGAACTACAGTCTGTCAAGTTAAAGCGTGGGTGGCTTTACTCGCAGTCGGTAAGGTGTATCGACATTATTTTGGTGTCAAAATATTAAGAAGAGCTCCCTCTTTCA
>NC_046662.1:44727093-44729399 GCF_010883055.1 Belonocnema kinseyi | reverse complement strand
GACACCTTGACAAATGTAATTCCATGTAGAAACATGCGTTTAAATAAAATATTTTACCAAAAAAGTTACCCACGCTTTAACTTGACAGACTGTATAGATAAACAAGCTGAATTGATCAAAGACGTAAGGTAATTGGATTGGTTGGAGAGAACATTTAAGTTAGTTTTAAGATCCCATGTAATTATAACATTCCTATAATTAAGCGTGTAATCGAAAAGCTCCGTCTCAAATTCATTACGAAACCCAGCATTGGTCGTTTCATAAACAGCTCCAAAAAGTATGCGTTCACGAGATTGAAAAACGTCAATAAATAAAAATTCAGTAGCCGGCACAGTGGTTTCAGTACTGACGTGTGAGATCTTACCCTTTGAGTCATTGTGGACATATAAGCAAACCCCATCACCTCTACGAGACTCCCTATCTTTTCTAAAAAGTGAATAATTATTAAGGCTAATATTTGACGAACCCAATTGAGGCTTGAGCCAAGTCTCAGAAACAGCTATAGTATGAAACGATCTCTTACCAAAATAATTAGCAAATTCATCAAAATGAGCAGCCAGGGATTGAGCATTGACGTGGCATACAGGGTGGACACGCTGGGGCTTACATATATGGCGAGTTGAATGCTACCCGAATTGCACAACAGCAGAGGAGAAGCCATTATACAGGGGTATTTTCATATTTCGCACCTTTAAAGTTTCATTCGGATCGTTCATTCGGCCAAGTACGTACATCTTCGGATGTAGTTTATGATAGTTTCCATGGTTGCGTTCGAAACTTCAAACGGTTATGTCCAGATTCACCTGTTTGCCCTAATCGCTGTCAGAAAATGTAGGCAATTTCAATTTAAAGTTTACGCATGTAATATTTCATTCACATTATTTGAAACATATCCTGTCTATTCATAACATATTTTTTTATGCAGTAAAAATAAGCGTTAAACACCATTCACTCTTCGCCCACTGGAAGCGCAGAATATTATTACTATTTTATAGTATTTATCACTCAGCAGCCATTCTATAATGTTATTAACACAGGAAAAAATGACGTTTACTTCTCAGTTCACATGTCTCACTTCATTATTAATTAAACACTTTTATTATTTGTAATAACTATATAGCATAACCTATACTGTTTTGACACTTATATCCGTTTGAAGTTTCGAACGCAAGCATAGAAACTATCATAAACTTGAACCGAAGATGCACGGACTTGACCGAATGGTCGATCCGAATGAAACTTTAAAGGCGCGAAATATGAAAATACCCCTGTACAATGGCTTCTCCCCTGCTGTTGTGCAATTCGGGTAGCATTTAACTCACCATGTATGTAAGCCCCAGCGTGTGCACCCTGTATATTAAGAAAGGCCATCAAGTCTTACAAAACTTACATATGAACCTAAAAAGAAATTATCTATTCGAAATTTTTATTTTATAATCAAAACTATTTATCCCCCTAAATGCAACTAATTGGATTAAAAATCATTTTTTTATTAAAGATAAATGATTTTAGTAAAAAAAAATTGATCTGTTTGACAATATCACTATTTCGTGAAAATTCGTCTTTTTTTTAGAAACTCAAACTTCTTAGTAAAAAAACTCATCTAAGTCGTTAAAAAAATTATATTATCATGTTAAAAAATTTAACTGTTTTGTAAAAAATTCGTCACTTTGAAAAAAAATCCTTTTTGGTTTAAAATGCAACTGGTAAAAACTATTTGTTTTTTGTTAAAGATTCAGTTATTTTCTTCAAACTTTTTCTTTTTTTGGCATAAGCTCCACTGTTCTTTATTATAAATAAAAATCTTTTTGGTTTAAATATCATTTATGTTATCTATATAATATATTCAATAATTGAATAATAATAATAATAATAATAATAATTTGAAAATAATGTGAGATGCTTCATTGCAGCTTTATAATAAAAAAGTTTTCAATTCATTTTAATGTTTAAACTTTTTAAAAATTCCAGTTACTGGATAAACAAGCTAAAATAACATTTTATCTATCATTTTTTTCACCTAAATGACACCTACAAATATTTAAAATCTTTTTAAGACCCCTTAAATTCCTAAAACCATTTCGAGATGACTCGGTTTTTTGTCAAAATTCTTCAGAATCATTCAAAATGTAAAAAATTACATTAAAATCTACCAAATTTTCCTAAAAATTTGAAGAAAATGTGTTTATGATCATTAAACCCTTCGAAATTCTGCAAAATTAAAAAAAGCTGTCTTAGAATCTTTCAATTTCTACTTTGAAAATTTTAGAAATCTTGGAAAATCTTTTTAAATCTTTTGAAATATT
>NC_046662.1:44713715-44726993 GCF_010883055.1 Belonocnema kinseyi | reverse complement strand
TTCGATTATATTCAAAGTGCCCTAGTTGTGTTGAAAAGGCAGTGTACTTTTTGCATTCCTCTTTCATTGGTATTTGGTGGAAACCTGCACTTAGATCGAGGGATGAGAAGAACTTTGCCTTTCCTAGCTGGTCAAGGATGTCATCAATCATTGGTAAAGGATAGGCGTCCTGATCCGTGTCTTTCCATTTCGAGATGACTCGGTTTTTTGTCAAAATTCTTCAAAATCATTCAAAATGTAAAAAATTACATTAAAATCTACCAAATTTTCCTAAAAATTTGAAGAAAATGTGTTTATGATCATTAAACCCTTCGAAATTCTGCGAAATTCTGCAAAATTAAAAAAAGCTGTCTTAGAATCTTTCAATTTCTACTTTGAAAATTTTAGAAATCTTGGAAAATCTTTTTAAATCTTTTGAAATATTGTTATATTGAAAAAGGCTCAAATGAGTTTTTAAAAATATGTGATATCTCTAACGAGATATCACGTGCCTTTATTTCGTTGGTTACAGAGTAAAGTCAAGATTAGAACTAAACTAGTGGCCCTGAAGCCCTCAAATATATAGGGCTGCTTATCTAATCGAAGGAGGAAGCTGTGGCTATATTACAATATTCCCTTAAAATTAATTTTTCAAAATAAAAAATCATTTTATTGTTTACTAAGAACGTGTAGAATTGTGTTCATTTTTAAAACCTTACAACATTTCTAAAATATCTGATAAGATTTGATTATTTTTTATTCGTTTCAAAACTTCTAAGTATCTCTTAAATTTACTAAAATTTGCATTAAAATGATATATTATGGTAAAATTTTCCTTTAAAATCATTTACACTTTTTTCAAAATGTTAGGAAATAATTTAAAATGTTTTGTAATCTTTTTTAATTTTCTCTTAGAATTCATCACGAATGAAGTCATTTGAAATTTGAAATCCTGAAAAAAATCTTCAAAATAAGCTTTTCCGATTATTTATTATTTTCTTATATCTATGAAAATGTAAAAATGTTTATAAATACATTTTTTTTAATAGGGGAATAGAATAGGAGAATAGACTTATAATATTAAATAACACAATTTTTAGATAGTATAATAATATTATAACTTGCACAAATTGTAAAATGAGAATAATATATAATAATAAATAATAAATACATACATCGAATTCATGTTGCCAAAGTTTTCAATAATTTCAGAAATATTACCAAATATTAAAAAAATATTTAAAATATTTTGCGCAGATTCCTTAAGATTTCAGAAAGATTTTACAAAGACTTCAAAAAGATTTTCTACAGCTATCAAAGATTTCTCAAAGATTTCAAATATTTCGCAAAGATTTTGAAAAGATTAAAAAAATCCAACAAAAATATCAATGATTTCTCAAGTATTTCACAATGATTTCAATAATTTTAAAAATACTACAGAATATTTCAAAAATATTTCAAACCTTTCGCAAAGATTTTAGAAAGCTTTGACAAAGATTAAAATGATTTCCCAAATACTTTAATCATTTTCCAAAGATTTCCCTAAGATAACAAAAATTTCAAATATTTCGCAAAGATTTTAAAAGAGTTTAGAAAGATTTAACAGAGATTAGAATGATTTCCAAAACATTAAAAAAATGTCACAAATATTTCGCAAAGATTTCAGATAGAGTAAAAATATTTCAGAAAGGCTTCAATGATTTTCCAAAGATTGGACAATGATTTGCACCATTTTTACGAATATTACCAAACAAATTTCATAAAGATTCCAATGATTTCACAAAGATTTGACATAAATTTAAATGATTTTGCAAAGGCATAAATGATTTCACAAGGATTTGAATAATTTCAAAAATATTTCAAAAATGTTAAAATATTTCACCATGATTTCTAAAGATTGCAATAACTTCCAAAAGATATCATAATAATTTTAAAGTTTCGCAAATATTTCGGACATTTTTTAATGATTTCACAGACTGGAATGATTTCGTAAATATTTTTAATACCTTTTTAATACATACCCCCTTTTTAATGTTAATATATTATCATGTGATGAGTCATTTTGGAGAAGCATAAGAAGTAGTACAAGAATTGACAAGATTTTAATCGGTAATTATTTGAAAATAAATTATCTTACATCCGAGTTTCTCATGGCGAAATAATAATGCGCACGGGTAGGGACAACCACCATTCAATAAACAATGTAATGTTGATTAAAAAATTCCATGTCACCGTGTCGTAAAAACAATTTGTTTGCTATTTGCATTCAGGAAGGGAAAAACTCAAATAACAGGAAAGTATACATACACAAGATATCAGAATATTTATTAGTAATTATTTTCTACAAATTCTGCGTCATTTTTTACTACGTTTGAAAAAATGAGGATTAATCAATTTTTGGCCATTGGTGTTGTCGTTATTTTAAATTGTATTGGTAAATCTTGTAAAATTGTAGATTTAAGAATACTGACAAGAGACCATTTTTTCAATTCATTCGTAGTGTTATCAATATGAATGCGTTTAGTTTTATAAATGAAAACTTATCTCGGAAGATTCAGTTTTGATTGCTTTTTATGGAATTTTTGAAGTTGAAATGAGAACATTTACACTTTTTTATTAGCTTTAAGATTGTGTCTTAAAAAAAATGAAATTACACAATTTACATTGTTTATATTTTTAAAAATTTTTTAGTTCGAATTCAACTTGTTTTGTGGTATGTCATAAAAACTGAGGCCCATTCGATCAAAAGAAAAAATATGTATCTAATGGATTGTGATCTACATTTAACCTATAAATCCCGGATCTAATCGGCGTACAGTGAGGCAAAAAAAACCTTCAGTGGACACATTGACTTTCAGAAGACAATTATTATACGATTTCAGCTTTTTTTCTTTGAAATAAAAGCTAATAAAATTTCGCATCGAACTTTCATGGCCGAATTTTAAATTTTTGTTTATTGAATAACAAAAATGAAAAAAATTGACTTTTGAAGTATTCCGGTTTAAAAAATTCTTTGATTCAATCAAAATACCTCGAAAACTGAAAGTAACTATTAAAAAAGATGTTCAATAGCAATTCAAATGTTAAAAATGTTATTGAATTTGTTATGAACAAATAATCAAATGAAAATAGTTTCTTGGGGATTGGCGGCGATTTGTCACTTGATTCGCACTAAATTTGAAGAATATATGAAAAAGAGTTTTTTAGTTGAAGTAATAAAATTTAATAAATAATTCGATATTTTAAAGGATAAAACCTTAGTATATTTCGCAACCAAATAAAAACTGATAATTGTTTAAACTACCTTAATTAACAAATGCACCATTTGGTTGTTTCTGTAAGTACGGCTGTGGGATGTAACGTAGTTGTAAGCCGACTCTCATGTTCTTTTGTGTCTTTTGTAGCAGTTTCGTAATAATTCTAAAAGAGGCCTGTCATGTATCTTGGGTTTGGGGAAAAAGCCAAATAGAAAATTTTTTAATTTTGAATATATGCACTTTCTTAAAATTGTGTTTCGTTATGCAGTTACTAGGAAATCCGGAAACGTACTTAAAGATAAGTAATTCATATCAATTTATTATAATTTTACAATAAAAAAGAAATTTTAAACCTACAAACTACAAATAACGCTGAGATTTTTAATCGGGGGAGGGGGAGGGGTAAATCTCTTTTTATTATAAATTCAAAGATTTAGTCCTGAAATAAACACACAAAAAAACAAGATGTGTGTGTGTGTGTGTGTTTGGTGTCGGTCTGAGACGACAGCCGGATTTTAACTCCCATATATTACACCGCTGCTGAAGGCTGGTGACCTTCTCAGCATGAAAACAAAAACACAAACCCAAGACGACTCTCTCGGTTCCAGTTCTACCTCCCCCCTCTCCCAACCCTCCCTTATTAACTGAAGTTTTTGGTGGGACTGACGTTAGAACTACAATCTCCACCATATGACGATTTGATACTTAACTTTGACATGATTTCGACTCAGAAAATAAACTTATTGCATAAAGGTGTTAGTTGGGCGTATAATCTAAACAGTGAATAATACAAACTACAAAATAGGCTCAAAAAGGACTGGAACTTTAATTGACAAAAGGCATGCACACGGAAAATCTAAAGGTCATGTTTCAGGCGACGAATGGAGACTGGGTGTTTGGAATGCTAGGGGAGTAAATGATCTCCAGGTAAAAGAATTGCGTGAAACTATGGATGTGAAGAAACTAAATATTTTATGCGTGCCCGAAACAAAGAAAAAGGGATGCGAAACTAAAGACATAAAAAACGGCGTGTTGAAAGGCGGATTTGAAATATGGTCAGGAGTAGACTGTGAATCACATGGTAAACAAGGAGTAGGTCTCATTTTGAATGAAAGAGCAAAGCAGCATCTCGGAGACCATGGCTTCGTGTCTCCCAGACTGCTGTGGGCTAGAATGAAAGTAGGAATCAGAAGACTATTTATCATAGCATGCTACGCACCGGTTGATAGTGATCCTAGAGAAGTAAAATACGCCTTCTGGGACACTTAAAATGACATAATAAACATTTGCGAACATGGGGAAAGAATAATTCTACTAGGAGACATGAACGGTTGGGTGGGCATCCAAAATCAGGATACAGGAAGAGTATTAGGTCAATTTGGGGATCCAAGAACAAACCATAACGAAAATAAATTAGTTGGTCTATGTAGGAATCAGAAGACTATTTATTATAGCATGCAACGCGCCGGTTAATAGTGATCCTAGAGAAGTAAAAGGCGCCTTCTGGGACACTTTAAAAGACACAATAAACATCTGCGAACATGGGAAAAGAATAATTCTACTAGAAGACATGAACGGATGGGTGGGCATCCAAAATCAGGGTACAGAAAGAGTACTAGGTAATTTTTAGGATCCAAGAACAAACTATAACGGAGATGAATTAGTTGGTCTATGCTTAGAAAGGGGTCTATTTATTACAAATACTTGGTTAAGACATAAAATGATCCACATGTACACCTGGTCTAAAGGAAATAGCCGTAGTATAATTGACTTTGTTGTTGCGGATGAAAGACTACGAGAGTCAAAGATACAAGGGTCATGAGGGGTCCTCTTAGGTCGGGGATGGAGAAAAAGGTGAACCAAGAAAACAAAACAAACGCGAATCAAAATTGAGAACCTACAGAAACCGGATGTGCGAATAGATTTCCAAAATAAGATAATCGAAAGCATAGATAGGGCAACTTGGGAGGACCTTATAAAAACAAAGATATAGAGGGCGCCTGGACAAAGTTACGGGGTATCTTTGTCAGATGTACGATCGAAGTGTATGGTACCGCAGTACGCTTGTACAAGAGAACTTTGAACATCGTAGGTCCTAGCAATGAGGAAAGAAATAGACGTACAAATGATTATAGACACGAAAACAGGATACTCAAATTATTATTTAAGGAAAGTAAAGATACAATTAGAGCAGAAGAAGAAATGAAAATACAAAACAACTTTGAAGGAAGCAAGAAACTGCTTTATAAAAAAATGAAAGAAAACGAAAGTGCAGAATTTGTCAAAATGAGAAATAGTAAGGGTGAAATGGTATATGATGCAGACGGAATACTAGAGGCTTTCAGAGACTATTTCAGGAGACAATTTGGAGATGAAGCTATATGACACCACAACTGCGATGTTGAACACGATGCGATAGAAAACTCAATTAAGAAAGTCTGTGTCACTGAGGTTAGGGATATAGTTAAGAACTTAAAAAACGGTAAGGCTGCCGGGGTAGACGTTATTAACACTGAAATGCTTAAACACGGTAGCGCGTGCATATCACATAGACTGTGCGAATTGATAAATTTATGTTTCGAGATGGGAGACGTCCCAGACGATTGGAAAGAAGCGATTATTATACCACTATACAAAAGAAAGGGAGATAAAAGTGACTGCAATAATTCCAGAGGGATTAGCTTATTAAGCACCGTAAGTAAAATATATTCAAAAATACTTATTCGTAGGGTAATGAAAATAACAAAAGCAAAGATTTGGGAAGTGCAAAGTGTGTTTATACCAGGAAGGCCATGTACGGATCAATCGTTTAGCTTAAGGCAAATAATAGAAAAAAATTTGAGAGAAGGAAAAAAAGTTTTTTGTGCATTTGTTGATCTAGAAAAGGCTTTTGAGAAGGTAGATAGAAGTAAACTTTGGGAAGTCCTGAAAGAGTATGGAGTCAATGGATGGCTCCTACAAGCTATAAAAACAATATATACGGGTAGCAAAGCAAGTGTAAGGGTGAATGGGAAATTGAGTGACTGTTTCGATATTATTCAAGGAGTTAGATAAGGATGCATCATGTCTTCATGGTTATTTATATTATTAATGGGCAAGTGTTTAAGAATGGCTCTTTTCGATGAAGAGGGTTTGGATCTCAAAACAGTAAGGGTACGTGGGTTAGCTTTCGCAGATGATAAGGTTGTTATGGCAGAGTCAATCGAAGACTTACAAAGAAGATAGATGACGGGAAGATAAATGAGGAATCAGATAGACGCATAAATGAAGGTAAGAAGGTTATTGGTAGAGCAAGTCCCCTTATCAGAAGTAAAAATATATCAAATAAAGCTGAAATGGCAATACATAATTCTATATTGTTACCAACTGTACTATACGTAGCGAGACATGGACTTGTCAAGAAAAAAATAAGAGTAAAATTAACGCAATTGACATGAGATTCATGCGCATAATATGCGGAAAAACGCTAATGGACAAAGTAAGTAACGAGATAATTCTAAAAGAATGTGGTGCAGAAGAGATGCTAGTAGACACATAAGAAAGAAATCGGTTAAGATGGTTCGGACATGTTGAGAGAATGCCAAATGAATGACTAACGAAACAAGTGTATCAAGGTAAAGTAAATGGCAGCGTGCCCAGAGGTAGAGAGCGGAAAGAATTGTTAGAATGTGTGAATTAGACCCTAGTTAGAAGAGACATAAGAAGTCACAGAAACACAAGAGCCTGCATGAAAAAATGCATGGACATAAAAGAAGCTAGAGAACTATGCCAGGACAGGAAAGTATGGCGACAAATAGTTAATAAAAAGAGTGTCAGTAGAGTGAATGACGCCTGAAACAAAAGACCTTGGCCAGTCATGGACCCAAGTGGGGAACCTTACATAACGACTTTGTGAGAATCTTCACTTGGAGTGATTGCTAGAGAGATTGATCAGCAACCTGGGTCGGATCAGTGTTTCGGAATGAACGTGTTATTTACATAAAGAACACGAGAATTCTAGATCAATCTGAAAATTTTCTATCCCTTCTACACATTACTCCTTTCCCCACCGAGTGAGACACGCCTACCCCGAAAGGGAAATGGCTGAATGATGTATAAAGTTGGTTTTTTTAATGCAATCAACTGTAGATCACTAACTTCTAAATTTTTAAGAAAATTTTGATGAAAACAATTTTGTTGCGAAGCTTCGCATATATCAAAGTTATCTATATTATTATAAATAATGTACTAATCAATTACTCTATATTTAATAATCGAATTTTTATAATAATTCTATAATAATAGCTTTTATTATAATAATTCTATAATGATTTAAATTATTATGGGAAAAACAATTGTTTAAACAAATTTTTATCATCTAATGTATTTATAAATAAAATATCGCCATTTTCATGGAATTAACAGCCAGTTATTTCTTATTCAGCAATATTTTTTTGCTATGAACCGCTAAAATTTGATTATTATTTAACGAAACTTAATTAACAAATGCATTATTTGGCTATTTTTCAGCATTTATACTTGTTTTTTTTTTGTATAATCGACTGTTAATAACACATTTTTTAACCTTTTTTAATAGTTCAATAACGATCCATTATTTTTCTAATACTGAGTCATTAAGTTTCTTTAATAAATCATCCATTTTTACCAACTTATAGCAAGAGATTATTGCTAAATAATTTTAATTATATTCAACAAAAAATTTACTTTACAAATGGATTAGCCGAGAAAAATTTGTTTACTTAATTGTTAATAAAAATAAAAATAGTGCATCGTTATCGAATTCGAATTTCTGCAAAGAGAGAAAAGAAGAAAAATGAATGACTATAGATAAAAATGAAAGATGCCTTCGTCACAGTGACTAATAAATATATATTTTGTTAGCCTTCTTTTTTTTAGAAATTTGTAAGCCGGTAGAAGGATCTGCGTATGTTCGGTTATATGAATATATATGTTACAGGCAAATTATATGATCCAGGCATTACATATAATCCCTAGGCATTATATATAATACCTGGCCAAAAGATTCGGTTTACATGTAGCAAACTACGATCTAAAAAAGGGTCATTTTATTACAGAAATATTGTATAGTATAATCAATTTTTAATTTTTTATCAGATCTTGATATTTTTAAATTAAAATCTAACACAATTTCTTAAAGATTCCTGAGAAGCAACTTCTCGAAGATCATTTAAACGTTTTTTATTCATTATTTTGTTTAAAATTCGTCCTAATAGATATAAAATTAAACTTACTGGTCGGAAATTTAAAAATCTTGATGACAGTTCGTTTTTTTATTAGAACTTCAATCCGGAAATTTAACTATCATCCTCAGTTGAAAATTCAACAATTTGGTAGACAATTCTTGCATTTTGTTAAAAATTCATCTTCATGAGTATAAATTTATTAAAGTTCTACTTTCTGGTTGAAAATTCACCTATATTGTAACAAATTTATCTTTCTTGATTGAAGTTTTCTTTTTTTTTTTTAATTTATATTTTCCGATTTAAAAGTCCTCTTTTACTTAAGCATTTGACTTTTTAGTTCAAAAACTTCACTACTTTATTAAAAATCTATCTTTAATGGTAGAAAAGTCATCTTTCTTTGTTGATAGAGTACTTTTTGTATGAAAATTCAACTATTTTCGAAAAAAAATCTTTTTTTCGAAAACTCAAGTCCTTGGTTAAACTTTAATCTTTTTTGTTTGTAAGTTCCGCCATTTTATTGCAAATATATATTTGTGGACTGAAAATTCAACTATTATGTTAATAGTCTAATTATTTTTTTGGAAATTTTAAGTCTTGTTAAAGTCATAATTTGTTGTCGAAAATTCATCCTTTTAGATGGAAAATTGATAATTTATGGTAAAAGAAACTAATCCTTATATGTTGCAAATATATCTTTCTTGTTTAAAAAGTAATTTTTTTGTTCAAAATTCAATTATCTTCGAAAAAATTTTTTCATTTCTGCTGGAAAATTCTACTATTTGGCTTCAAATCTTAGAAATTTTAAGGGTTTCGCATTGAATTCAATATGTTATCTATATTATTTATTTTTTTCGATTTTTATTTGTTAAATTAGGAACCTTATGATAATTTTAGCAAAATTCATTATTTGCTGATTAATCTTATGATTTTTTAATGACTTTTTTGGTTCAAAATAACGCACAGCCCACAAATATTGATCTATTTGAACCAAAAAAAAGTTTAAAAAGTTGATAAGATTTATAAAAGAGTTGTCGAGTCTGATTTTTAAAATAGGCTTTTATTTTTTTATCAATAAACAAATACATATAAGGGAAAATATGGTAATTTTTTCTATTTGACTTTCTTTAATTAGGAATTTTATTCGGGCATTATTCGGGAATTTGTTTACAGAAAAATTCCTTTTTCTTCAATGCCAGCTCTCTCAGTTGGAAACTTCATAAAATTTAGCACCATGCATAAATATTTGATAAATTTTATGATTTTTCTAAACGATTTTAATAAACAAATGCATAGACATGGCATTAGTCAAAGGAAAAATTGATTTTTTCGATGACAACTTTTTTGATTAAGAAATTCATGATAATTTCAGAAAAATTTCATAATTTATTGATCAATTCTATGATTTTTTTTTAAACAATTTTGATAAACAAGTGCATTATCCGGGCATCTGTCAAGGGAAAAAATGATTTTTTGTTTGTTTGTTATGCCAGTCTTTTTAATTGACAGCTTAACAATAATTTCATTAAAACTCCCACTTAGTTAATAAAGTCTATGATATTTGAAGCGAATTTAATAATTAAATGCATTATTTGGGCATTTGTCGATGAAAATTTTGTTTTTAATCTCAGTCCTTTCAGATTAATTTTCTTATTTCTTTCATTCCTTCAATAAAGCTGCATCTTCAGGATAATTCATTTGAATATTAATTTTTTTTAATATAAAATTTATCAACTAATTATGAATTTTTCTGAAATCATCATGAGGTTCCAATCAAAATGACTGACATCGAAAAAAAAGAATTTTTTCGTCGACAGATGCCCCAATAATGCATTTATTTAATGAAATTGTTTTCAAAAGTTTGAAAATTAATCAATAAACTATGCAATCTTCGTAAATTCTCATGAAGTTTTTAATTTAAAGAGTTTTTCTAAAAAAAAAAACGAGCACAGGAATCGCCACAGCCATGAACAGACGACAGTCTTATTCATGGAATGCATCCGCGCCGCAAGTAGAAGTAAAAGGAGCTGCGCGGGGTATGTAGCGGTCGCTAAAGACGGTCGCACAAGAAAATCCATTGCAGTGCGCTGGAGACGTCTCACTGACGTGCCGTCCGTGCACGAATCGATAAAGTCAACCAATCGCGTGCAACCTGATTTGTTGCTGCGGTCCGTGGGGGTACTTGCTCAAGGGCGTTGCGAGCTGGTGTAGATAGCGACGTACATGTATGCGTGACTGCTCAGGTGGAAGCAGCACGTCAGGTTGGATGCCATTGTTTAGCTTTATGGGTTCGTGCATGGACGGCACGTCCATGAGACGACTGCAGCGCACTGGAACGGACTTTCTGGTGTTACCGCCTTTCGAGCATTAGATATTAATATAGTAAAACTCTGATACTGCGCCGTTCTTACACTGAAAGAACTGATCGATGGCTGAACTAACGCGCAATATGATTGTACCAGCAATTTATTTTGTTCAGTGTAGGGCTGGTGTGGTGGGGAACAAACACGATTGAGTTCTGCTTACCGGTAAGTAACCGGTAATTTCTGAATCGACTTTACTTCAGAGAATTTACGAGAATTAAGGTTTTTCACCCAAATAAATGGAAAAATTTGAGCTCAAATGGTTTTCAACGCACCTATGTTGGGTTTTAGTAACTTAGGAAATATTTTTAAAATTACTAATCAACTATTAGCTAGTTAGTTTACTTTATTCACTTGAAAACAAGTAAGATTATACAAATTGCGTACAATTGTGATTGGATTTATATAAGCTTGTTATGACATATGATTATAAGTAACCAGGTGTGAACAGGCGTTTAAAAATAATTAGTTAAATTTTTATCTTTTTTTAATATGATAGTCAGATTTTTACTCTTGAGCTTACAATTTTAATTTGATGAAATAAAAAATGTGGACTTGAAGATTTGAACAATTAAAAATTAAAAGCTTTTGAGGTAGAAAATTTGGTATAAAAAACATTTAACATTTATTATTTAATAAAATATTTAGAAGCTCTTAAAAATTTTTTTTAAAAATTATAAATTGGAAAACATGTAAAACAACTTTTAGATTTCTCAAGGTCTGCAAATCAAATTTTAATAATAAGATTTTTTAATTTATTTTATTTTTCAATTCTTTCCCGTTTAAAATTTCTTTATATAATAAAATTACAATTTTTTTTAAAGTTGATCGATTGACTCTTTACTTTAAAGCATTGAAAATGTTGAGGTGCATTTATATTTTTGGAATTGTATCTGAATCTTTGAACTCAATCATTTATAAAAGTTACAAATTCTAAATTTTGTAGTTTATCTGCATTTCATTTGAATTTATTTAATTGTAAAGTGTTATTACCTTCCATTTTATGTGTGTAAATTATGGAGCGTTCAAATAAAAATTTTTAAAATAAAAACTTTTAAATTTCAATTTATAAAGGTTAAAATTAAAGATTTCTACTTTGAGAGCCTCAATTTGTAGTTTTTTTATGCTACAAATGCAGAAATTTGTAGCTTTAGAGTTTAAATTTATTTATTAATTTATTAATTAATACGCATACTGAAAAATCTGTATTTTAAGATAAAACAAAAAATAACATGAAACAAAAAATGGTTAAAATAAAAATAAAAAAATTTAAGATAAAACTCCAACATAAGTGGTTCCTACGGACCTGTTTTCTTATGGTATGGAGAGTCCCGAGACAATACGAAGGCCACTATAGCGGAAGTGCAGTAGTTTTGTTTAATTCGAAAAATTCTCTTTTTTAAGAAATGTAAATTTTTATTTGAAACTTGTTCTAAACTAAAATTAATTTTAATTCCTAATGTTTATTACTATTTACGTACCTTACTCTGTTACATTCTCCAAATGTAAGTATACAAAATGGCTGAGTTCACCATTTACTAGAGGGCACGATCTGTTCGGGTCCAAGTCCTGCGAAAAGTTGAATTCAACATATGAAAAATAGCTTTTTCATACAAGTTATTAATAAAAGTTTATAGTTAATTCGTAAAATAGATTTAAAGTTTCAGTAATTCAGTTTAAAAAGAAAAAAATAATATTTTAAGTACTGTCAGTTTTTCTTGAATAGTTCTGAATTTCACAAACATGATATTCTTGTTTATTGCAAAGACGCTTCAAACTACACGGTTTCAAAATTTTTCTACTTTTTTATAGCGAAAACAATAATATTTACAAATTAAAAAACCCAAATGCTTAGAGAAAAATAGTCTTCTATTTTTTTATTGAATTCAACTGTTTTTTATTAAAATTTTATCGGCTAAAGTTTCTTCTCATTGGTTGAAAATGTTTCTTTTATTTATTTTTAATTTTTGGTTAAAAGCTAGTCTTCTTATTTGAAAAATAATATGATTTGTTGATAAATTCGTCCTTTTAGGTTGAATTCAAAAGTTTTTAATTTTTACTATTTTTCGATCGAAATATTAACAATTACATTTTACGTTGTTCGTTGAAAATTCATCTGTTTGGTTTAAAATAAATTATTTTGATGAAAATAATTTTTTTTTTCGTTAAACATTGATTAACGAAAATTTTAATTTGCTATTTTTAGTTCAAAATTCACTTTTTTTAGTTTCAAAATCAACCATTTGAATGAAAATTCATGTATTTTATTAAAAATTGGTCTATTTTGCCTGAAAATTAATCTAGATGCTTAAGAACTAATCGTTTTGGTCCAAAAATATATATTTTTTTTTTGAAAATTTAACTCATTTTTTTTATTCGATTTTATTTTCTTGGAAATTGAATTTTCTTAGAACATTATTCTTTTTGTATGCAAATTATTTATTTTAGTAAGAAATTCATTTCTTTAGTTACAAATTT
>NC_046662.1:44710968-44713615 GCF_010883055.1 Belonocnema kinseyi | reverse complement strand
GGAGCTCTTCTTAATATTTTGACACCAAAATCATGTCGATACACCTTACCGACTGCGAGTAAAGCCACCCACGCTTTAACTTGACAGACTGTATTTTGTTTATTTGAAAATTCACTTTATTTGATGAAAATCTTAATTGAATTTCTTTTTTATTTTGATTAATTATTTTTTGGTTGAAAATTTAAGTATTTTGTTTAAATCTCATGTTTTTTGTCAAAAAATGAGTTTTTTAATCAAGATTCTTTATTTAATCAAAAGTTCTTTTCTATGACTGAAAATTTAAGTATTCTATTCAGAAATTTGTAATTTTCTTGTTATTTTTTTTTTAAGAGACTGTTGGTTCTCGCGCTTCGCGCTCGATACTACATTTGTCTCGCCCTTTGCGCTCGGTCTTTATATTTACCCCACATTTGTGCACAGACCTATTAAGGTTAACGAACCAAACATCGACAACTGTAATTTGGTGATTGTGAATTCTCCTTTGTTAAAGCTTCTTCGGCTTTAACGAACACATTCTCATCACGTATCTCGTGCTTCGCACTCGATTTTTTTTTTATTACACATTTTACTGTACCGAGTACCGTCTTGCACACATTTAGTTCGTTTATTTTTTCGCTACTTGTGCCAAAAAGTGATTCATTATGAATTTGTAGTTTTTTACAGTGCGTGTAATTTGAGCTTTTTCATTTTTTTTTGTTTCTTGCATAGTTTAACCAAAAAATGGAATTTGTGGACTTTTTATTTTTTTTTTAGTAGGATCAAATTTGGAATTTTTGAACTTTTCGATCAAATTAAAAAAGTTGTTATCATAATCCTGTAGGGCCTTCAAAAAGCCAAGTTTTTCTTGACTTTTTTTCATATCATGTGTTGTTTGGCTTAAAATGTTCATTTATTTTTTTTTTTTTTTTTTATTTTGAAAATGCCCTAACTCTGATGATTTTCTGTTTACAGAAAAAAGTCATAAAGGTAAATTGTTTGAGTTTTTGAGTACTATGAACAACCGTACATAGAATTTTTAAATCTGGAAAAAATGTGGTTTCAAAAATTGTTGGTACGAAATTTTCAACTTTTTGGCCAAATTAAAAAATTGTTATCATGATCTTATAGGGATTTCGAAAAGTAACGTTTTTCTTTTCTTGACTTTTTTTCGTATCATGCGTTGTTTGGCTTAAAATGTTCATTTTAATTTGTTTTTTTTTTATTTTGAAAATGCTCTAACTCTGGTAATTTTTGATTTTTCAAAAAAAGTCATTAGGATAAATTATTCAAATTTTTGAATACTATAAGTAACCGTACAGAGAATTTTAGAATTTTCAAAAAAGTGGTCTAAAAAATATTCAAAATGTGTGCGCTTTTTGAATTTTCATCCAAAGTGGCTGGCTTAATCTAATAGATTAATTTTTTCGAAAGTTATCGTGTTCACAGACAGACACATTCGTAAAAACCTGTTTTTCGGTTTCAGAGGGTCTCAAAACGTGGACATTTGACAAAAACTGGGGGGGTCAAATTTTACACAAATCTAATACCTTCTCTGATGAGAATGTAAAAATTCATGATTATAAGGAAAACTGTTGTGAACCAGTTGCAATTGAGAAATTTAAAAAATAATAAAAATTGTTGTTTAAAAGCTCAAAAATGTGCAACTATATTATCTTCAGTTCTAATACAGATCTTAAGGGCATGTGACACAGCTAAATACCTATATTACCGATCACAGTTTTCCAGTTCACTGAATGTTCTTTTGAACTTAAGAACTTTTTTTGTAAATAAAATATCGAACTGAAACTTTGGGAAATGTCTTAGAGTACAATAAAGTACGTTCAGGTACTGCATTTTGGTAGGAACTTCACTGAAAATTATTTCATCTTTTTTCTGAACCTCAACATTTTTTGAACCTTCGAACTTTTTTTATACATAAAATATCGGTCTCAAACTTTGAGAAATGCAAGAACCGATAGAAAACTACTTTAAATTACAAAGTTTAATAATAAAAAATGTAAAAAAATATATTTCAACAATCAATTCCAACGGCATCAGCCGGTAACGTTGTACACGAAAATAAGAACTCTCTAGAGCCTCGTCTAGTGGCCGCCAGGTTTCGTATTTTCGTGTACAACGTTACCGGCTGATACCGTTGGAATTGATTGTTGAAATATATTTTTTTTACATCTTTTATTATTAAACTTTGTACTTTAACGTACTTTTCTTTCGGCTCTTGCATTTCTCAAAGTTTGAGACCGATATTTTATGTATAAAAAAAGTTCAAACGTTCAAGAAATGTTGAGGTTCAGAAAAAAGATGAAATAATTTTCATTGAAGTTCCTACCAAAATGCAGTACCTAAACGTACTTTATTGCACTCTAATACATTTCCCAAAGTTTCCGCTCGATATTTTATTTACAAAAAAAGTTCTTAGGTTCAAAAAAACATTCAGTGAACTGAAAAACTGTCGTCGGTAATATAGGTATTTAGCTGTGTCAAATGCCCTTAAAGCGATTCAAACTGCAAACTGTAATTGATAGGCTCTGTATTTATTTTCAATCGCCCGGAAGGATGTCTTCTTTTTGTGAAACTCGTGATATTTTTAGAAATTTTTTTGTTGGAAAACAAGTGACAGAAAGCAAGGGGGGGGGGCCTTTTTTTGTTT
>NC_046662.1:44705126-44710868 GCF_010883055.1 Belonocnema kinseyi | reverse complement strand
TGCTTTCTGTCGCTTATTTTCCAACAAAAAAAATTTCTAAAAATATCGCGATTTTCACAAAAAATGAGACTAACACATCCTTACGGGCGATTAAAAATAAATAAAGAACATATGCATTACAGTTTGCAGTTTGAATCGCTTTAGTACCTGTATTAGAACTGAAGATAATATAGTTGCACATTTTTGTACTTTTAAGCAACAATTTTTTATTATTTTTTAAATTTCTCAACTACAACTGATTCAAAACAGTGTTCCTCATTCTCATGAATTTTTTCAAATTTTTTCCATCGCCCCTTGTATAATAAATAATGCTCTAAACTTGACTGTTCTTAAATGTACCCAAAAATCCTTACTTTTTTTACATTTTTCAGTCTGCTAAGCACAAACAATTTTTTACAGGTGCCTATAGTTTTCTCGCCGATAGTAATTTAATATTTAATATTAATATTTAATTACATTTTTACAAATAAAACAAATAAACATTACAAATAAAAATATTTAATTACTATCGCCGATAGTAATTTAATATTTAATGCAAGTTAAGAAACATTCTTATTTAGAGAATTGTTTATTGTTTATATCTATCTTTTCATAGAGTAGTGCTAGAAATATGGTTTTTTCCTAAATGTTTAGTTTTGATTTGACTTTGTAGTTACAAAAAAATAATAAGAAGGAAACCTCAAAAAGAATCATTTTTGAAATAGTATTGTAGTGTTTTAAATATATTTTTTTGCTTTTTTCTGATTAAAAAAAAATTAATTCAAACAAACAAGCTATCTTACACAAGAGACAGAAACATAGAAGTAAAATTGAACATTTAAAAAACAAAAATTTTCTTGCACTGATCTAGAAGAAGACAGATAAAAAAAAATAATAAAGTGAAATTTCACAAAAAAACCGCAACTACCCAACAGAAACATTGAGTATCATTAACAATAATAATAAATTATTTAAACAATTCATTTTTCAACTTTCATTAATTGTCCAAACAGAATCTGGAAGATTTGAAGGTAAATTTGTAAAGATTTCGAAAAAAAGTCGAAGATGTTTAAGAAGTTTGAAATGCTTCAAAAAGATGAAAGTTTGTTCTTAAGATTCCTGGAAAACATTCTTATGACGTTTTATTTGAAAAAAATAATTATTAGTCAAAATTTGAAAAGGTATCAAAACATTTCAAAATATTTCCACAAATTTCGAGAACACCTGGAAGATGAAAAGGCAATTTTGATCATTTTCCCAAAGATTTAACAATGATTTCAATAATTTCACAAATATTACTAAAAATTTCAAAAATATTTAATATATTTTGCAACAATTTTCAAAGAGTTCAGAAAGATTTCACAAAGATTTCCGCTAGATATTAAAGATTTCATAAAGATTTGAAATATTTTGCAAAGATTTGGAATATATTTAAAAGATTGTACAACGTCTTCAATGATTTCCCAAAGATTTCGTAATGATTTCAATAATTTCAGAAATATTACTAAATATTTCAAATATATTTCAAATATTTCGGAAAGATTTCCAAAGCGTTTAGAAATATTTTTCATAGGTATTAAAGATTTAACAAAGATTTCAAAGATTTTTAGTATTTCGCAAAGATTTTTGATAGATTCAAAATATTCTACAAATACATGAATGATTTTCGTCAGATTTCACAAAGATTCAAATAATTTGACAAATATTTCCAAATATTTTTTTTTAATTCTAATTTCTCGAAAAGATTTCCAAATGAAGCAGAGATATTTCAAGAAGATTTCTAATATTTCGGAAAGATTTTGGATAAATTAAATATATTTTTAAAATTCATAAACGTTTTCCCAAAGATTTCACAAAGATTTCAATAATTTTACAAATATTACCAAATATTTCAAAAATATTTAAAATATTTCGCAAAGATTTAACAAAGATTAGAATGATTTCCAAAAGATAAAAAAAATGACAAATATTTTGCAAAGATTTCCGATAGAGTAAAAATATTTCACAAAGGCTTCAATGATTTTCCAAAGACTTCACAAAAATTTGAATAATTTCACAAAAATTTCAAAAATATTTCAAATATTTTCCCAAAATTTCCAAAGAGTTTAGAAAGATTTTATAAAGCTTTCCCACCATTTTTGGATGAATTTAAAAGATTTTGCAAATACATCAATGATTTCCCAAAGATTTCACAAAGATTTAAATAATTTCACAAATATTTCAAAAATATTTCGCAAAGTTTTCTAGAGTTCAGAAAGATTTAACAAAAAATAGAAAGATTTCCAAAAGATTAAAAAAATGTATAAATATTTCCCAGAGATTTCACAAGATTTAAATGATTTTACAAATATTTCAAAAATATTTCAAATATTTTGCAAAGTTTTCCAAAGAGTTCAGAAAGATTTAACAAAGATTAAAAAGATTTCCAAAAGATTAAAAAAATGTCACAAATATTTTGCAAAGATTTTGGATACAGTAAAAATAGTTTACAATGTTTCCAATGATTTTCCAAAGATTTCACAAAGATTTCAATAATTTCACAAATATTTCAAAAATATTTCAAATATTTCGCCAAAATTCCCAGAGTTCAGAAAGATTTCACAAAAAGATTTCAAATATTTGGGCAAGATTTTCATAAAGTTCAGAAAGATTTCACAAAAATTTCCTGAAAATATCAAAGATTTAAAAGATTTCACAAAGACATCAATGATTTCCCAAAGATTTCGCAATTATTTTCAGGATTTCACAAATATTACCAAATATTTCAAAAGTATTTCAAATATTTCGCAAAGATTTCCAAAGATTTCCAAAGATTTCACAAAGATTTCCCAATGACATCAAAGATTTCACAAAGATTTCAAAAATTTCCCCAAGATTTCCAAAGTATTCAGAAAGATTTCAAAAAGATTTCATGAAAATATCAAAGATTTCAAATATTTCGCCAAGATTTCTAATAGTTCAGAAAGATTTCCCATATGTGTCAAAGATTTTGGAAGGGTTTAAAAGATTTTACAAAGACATCAATGATTTCCCAAAGATTTCAATAATTTTAAAAACATTATCAAATATTTCAAAAATATTTCAAATATTTCGAAAAGACATCCATAAATTTCAGATGGATTTAATAAAAGTTTCCCAAAGATATCAAAGATTTCAAATATTTCGCCAAGATTTTCAAAGATTTCCAAGGATTTCAGAAAGATTTCAAATATATCGCAAAGAATTTACAAAGATTTAAATAATTTTACAAATATTTCAAATATATTTAAGAGATTTCCAAAGCGTTTAGAAAGATTTCATAAAGATTTGCCAACGATATAAAATATTTCACAAAGATTTCAAATAATTCGCCAAGATTTCCAAAGAGTTCAGAAAATTTTCCCATATATATATATATCAAAAATTTTGGATAGATTTAAAAGATTTTACAAAGACATCAATGATTTTTCCAAGATTTCACAAAGCTTTCCGATAGATATTATAGATTTCGAGGCTTTAAATTAATTTAAAAAGAAATAATAGTTTACCAGTGGAAAATGTTGAATGAAAATTGTAAAATCCAAGGCAGTTATAGCCTCTAAGGAAGTAGTAAATGAGACTCGGCACGTAATACATTCATATTCGACTGCAAAATGAAAGGATAAAACTCCCTCTGCAGATGACACGTTGATAATGATACTCTGCAGCTATTCAAAAGCGAGAGTAACATTGTTAACTTGACAATAAATTGGAGGAAAAAGAGAAATATATATTATATACATAGATGAAAAGAGGAGGTTTGAAGTTGGAAATAGAGAGGAGAAAGCTGAAATGCGAACAGAGAAAGCTGGTTGTCGCCCGTTCAGGGGATGGTAATAGGTTGACATTTGCACTCAACATCAGAGACGCAAATTACAAGATTTCGCTCTTTGAGAAACTAGATCCTGAATCAAATTTATGATAACGAATTTTATTATTTTTTACCCCACATCACACCACCTATTATCTATTATCCATCAAAGATACAGTGTTGATATATTAGCAGAGAATGGGACCAAAGCGATAATGTGGTTAAGGCAACAGCGGGGCTAATTCTATAGTGGGTCTGATGCAATAGTGGGGCTGAGGCAATAGTAAGGCTGATGCAATAGTGGGGCTGAGGCAATAATAAGGCTGATGCAATAGTGGGGCTGAGGCAATAGTGGGGTTGATGCAATAGTGGGGTTGATGCAATAGTGGGGATAAGGCGACAGTCGGCCTAACCCGACAGTGGGGCTAAGCTACACTAGCTTTCTTAAAGAAAAATCTAAAGCGTGTAATTTTATATAAAACTAATACCTTCTCATTATAGGATGAGATTGTAAAAAATTTTGTTTGACAACATATTATGTATTGTTGGAAAAGAATTTATTTGGCTATAATTTCACAAAATTTCAAATGTGTCCTTTTCTTTCTTTAATTATAATAGTAAAGTAACGGCTTAGCCCCACCCCGGGAGAAAAGGGGGGAGGGTAAAACTTAGCCCCACGATTTTTCGCTGAAAAAATTTTCCATCATTTTACTTTTATTCTAATAATTGATTAAAAAATCAACCATCACATTTTTGAGCCCAATAAATTCTCGATGCAACCATACCTAATAAATTGACAAAAAGCAATTTTTTAAATTAAAAACCAACTTTTAAAAAAATATTGGCTTAGTCCCACTCTCCCCTAAAATAGATTTTTTTTAACTGAATTTTTATTCTTAAAATCCTTTTATTAGTCACAGGTCCCGGCAAAAAGAGTTTCAAAATAGTCTCATATAATTTTTGAAGAAAATTAATATTTTCTAAATAAGAAATCAAAAAGTCTGCAATAAAAAATTAACTTTGTTTTTAAAGTCAAATTTTCCGTTTTCTAACCTTATGTTTTAAAAATATTAAAAATAAACTTCCATATTTATTTTAAATGTTATGCTTCAGTTTATAAATTTTTAAAATACGTATTTATTTAACGCAGGATTCAATCTTCTCCCTATTTCCCTTTTTTCCCACTTTGGTAAAAATTCAACTACTTTGTTGAGCATTTATGTTTTTCGTTTAAAAATTCGTCTCTTTTTGTAGAAATCTCCCCTTTTTGTTAGAAATACAACTTTTTGGCTCAAACTATTCTGTTTTTAATGAAAATTAATCTCCTGTGTTCAAAATTGATCTTTTTTAGTTCAAACATTAAACTATTTAGTTACATTTATAAACGAAAAAAAAAATATAAATTAAAAATTATTTTAAAAAAATGTATACTATCAAGTAACAAGTTAAATTATTTTGTAGAAAATTGATTTCTTTTTGATTAAGAGTAAATTCTGTCAAAAAAAATTTAAATGGTCTCTTTTTAGTTAAAAATTTGTTTTTTCTTTTTATTTAAAAAGTTCACGTATTGAGTTTAAATTCTTCAAAAACGATATAAATATAGCCTGAACATTATTAAAATAAAATTTGGTCCAACATTACATCAATTTTTCCAACTATTTATTTGAAAATTTGTTTCATTTGTTGAAACCATTTGTACAAATATTTGTTTATAAAAAATTATGTATTTTATTAATTTAGCTTCTTACTTAAAAAATTAATCTTCTGTGTTTAGACTAAGAGTGCAGTTAAGCCATCGGTTCAAATTCCTACAATTTAAATCCGTTTTAGGGAGTGCAAAGGCACGTTTTGGCCTTCAGGAGTAAGTGCGACCATAAAATTATGAATAGAGTTGTCTCCAGAAGAAGTCCCAAGTGGTGCCCATGCGGGCAAGG
>NC_046662.1:44703825-44705026 GCF_010883055.1 Belonocnema kinseyi | reverse complement strand
GAGGGAGCTCTTCTTAATATTTTGACACCAAAATCATGTCGATACACCTTACCGACTGCGAGTAAAGCCACCCACGCTTTAACTTGACAGACTGTACCTTTAGAGCCAAAACCTTTTTTATTATTATTGTTAGTACTAGCCATTTCAGGCTTCTCAGCGACAGTTCATATCAAATACTTGCAATGATTTTCTAAAAAGTCCATGACATCCTTTAACGT
Organism: Belonocnema kinseyi; assembly: GCF_010883055.1. NCBI lineage: Eukaryota > Metazoa > Arthropoda > Insecta > Hymenoptera > Cynipidae > Belonocnema > Belonocnema kinseyi. The sequence continues at coordinate 44,704,808 of NC_046662.1, read as the reverse complement.
GAGTTTTCTCGAAATTGAGGATGAATGCCTTTCCCATTCGCGTTTAGTAAATTGATCAAGTTTTGTCGTTAATAAATAAATCATCATTGCATCCCATTTTTCAGTTTCTTCGCCTAAAGTTTTAAGGGCTAATAAGTGGTTGTGCGTATCGTCGATTAACTGTCGTAGAGAAACGTGAGACGTCTTCGAGATGGCAGACATTTCAAATAAACATTTAGTGTGGTAATGCAATAACGAAGCCGAGTCTTCATAACGCTTATTTACACTTTCCCAGGCTAGAACATAATTCTAATCGGAAACGCCTAATGACTGTATAACGCGAGCTGCATCTCCTGTCAACGTTGAACTCAGGTAGTGAAACTTCTGAATATTCGAGAGCCGCGTATTGTCGTGAATTAATGATTTAAAAGTGTCGCGAAATGGAAGCCAATCTTTGAAGGTGCCGTCAAATTTTGGCAATGTAATTGTTGGAAGTTTCACACCAGGAGTCTCACTTGTTAAAGGATTTTCAACATTGGCAGAGTACGTGATGAGGAAGGAGCACTCTGAGCTTAAATTCGCGATGCATTATCCTGTTCAATATACATTTTCACTTCAGTAAGGGTGTCAAAATACGCGTTTTCAAAATCGTCTCTTTCCTTTAACTGAACCATAGCTGCAACCGCATCATCTACCACTAGCATTTCCATCTGAGTTTGAATAATATCGAACTTTTCATACAATTGCTCAAATATAGGCAATCGCGATGGCCATGAACCTACTCCTAAATTTTTTTCGTGCTCAAAAAAAGACCTTTTGAGTCTGGTTAACGCGGCTTTAATCGGCGTTCGCTTAGCCTTCAACGCATCGAGTTCTGCCATTTTACGTAAAAGTTTCTTGTTTGAACTCAGTAAGGAATTAGATAAGGAATAGGGGACTCACCGTGATGAAAAGGTTCAAGTTCCTCTGAAGTTCCAGGTCCTGCGGTATTTTGCCTCTTGCAA
>NC_046662.1:44701553-44703725 GCF_010883055.1 Belonocnema kinseyi | reverse complement strand
TATGGTCGCACTTACTCCTGAAGGCCAAAACGTGCCTTTGCACTACCTAAAACGGATTTAAATTGTAGGAATTTGAACCGATGGCTTAACTGCACTCTTAGTTTAAACATCCCGTCCACCGTTGAAAGAACATCTTTCAACAATGAACCAAAACATTACAATTAGAAAGAAAGTAGAGAACAAACGTTAATAATGACCCTCTAAGTACAACATAGTACAATATCAAATAAAAATGAAGTACAATTAAAACCATAATTATGATGATCCGTAACTAACATGATATGTTTAATTGTCAAAAAGTTTGAAGGACAATCTAGTATGGTTAACATTCAGTATACGAGTCATTCAATATATTACTAATATAATACAACGTCAGAAATGTCAACGCCTTATTGTACTACGAAGTCATTCATCGATGGGAAGAATACAGACTTTGGACACATGTCTCTTAAGGACAGAATGGCCCATTTGAATGGATACTACTCGGATGGTACCGTCTTGCCCCCGATGACACTCTGTGATTCTTCCAAGTCGCCACTTTAGAGGTGGTAAATCATCATCCCGTACTACTACCATTGTTCCCGGTAGAAGGCGATTGTCTACCGGCTGAGCCCACTTACGACGTTTTTGTAGTTGGCTGAGGTACTCCCTTTGCCGGCGCTGCCATAAATGTTGCAGCATTTGTTGCAGGTGTTGGTATCGGCTTAATCGATTTCGTGGAATTTCACGAAGATCCGGTTGTGGTATGGCAGTAAGTGAGTCCCCAGTTAAGAAATGCCCAGGAGTTAAAGGTCTCAGGTCGTTAGGATCGTTGGATAGTGGGTTCAAACGACGTGAGTTCAGACACGATTCAACTTGCGTGAGTACCGTTTAAAGTTCTTCATAAGTGAGACGTGTGTCTCCTACTACACGATACAGGTGCCTTTTGGCGGATTTTACCGCGCTCTCCCAAAGACCTCCGAAGTGAGGCGCATTGGGAGGAATCATATGCCACGATATCTGTTGATTTACAAGAAAGTCATGTACATCTCGTTGAAAATTATTATTCATTAACAATGCATGCAGTTCTTGAAGCTCATTACGCGCGCCTACAAAATTTGTCCAATTATCTGAGTAAAGAGCCTGACATAAACCTCGGCGAGAAATAAACCGTTGTAAACAGTGCATGAATGCATCGGTCGAAATGTCGCGTGCCTATTCGAGGTGCACTGCCTTCGTTGCGAAGCATACAAAAACGCAAAGGTAGGTCTTGATCGTAGTGCGACTCCGCAATTTGTCTATTATATAAAATGGTCCGGCGTAGTCGACTCCTGTCGTATTAAACGCCCTGCTCGGAGTGACCCGCGACGAAGGTAAATTTGCCATGAGATAGTCTGTTCCAATTGGTTTTGCCCTAAAACATTTTATACCTTTTCGCAGAACTTTCTTTATAGCATTTTTGCCCGACAATGGCCAATACTGAGTTCTTACAGCTGCCAACGTAGTTTGACAGCCAGCGTGCAATAATCTCAAGTGTTCATAGTGAATTATTAGTAACGTCAGTGGATTATTCGGCGCTAAAATAATCGGATGTTTTTGATTGAATGGTACGGGAGCGTTTGCGAGCCGCCCGCCCACCCTCAGTAGCCCTTGCGCATCAACAAACGGATTCAGCGGTAACAATCTACTTTTTTTTGAAACTAGCTCAGTCTCTTTTAGGTCGTGTATTTCCTTCGCAAAATCCTGAGACTGAGTCAGTTTCAAGAGACCTATGCGCGCCAAAGACAATTCATTTGTATCAAGATATTGTAGTTTTCGTAGATCTTTCGGGCTTTTTAAATTTTGAATAAAGCGCAGACAATAGGCTATGACACTAATGGCACGAAAAAGAAAAGAAAAACGCTCGAGTAGTGAAAAATTCAGTTCAGTAGAAACAAGAAGCGCACGCTCGCATTTACGTTCTTCTGGCATTTCCTCCTCCTCTGGAATCGGTGAGATCGGCCACATGTTCATATTTTGCGAGAGCCAGGCAGGTCCTTTCCACCATAGTTCACAGTGGGATAGATCCTCTGGATTGACTCCTTTAGATACGATATCAGCTGGATTGTCCTGTGATTGCACGTGGTACCAATTTTCGTTCGTTAGATTCTGAATCTCACTGACACGGTTTGCGATGTACGTTCTCCATCGGTT
>NC_046662.1:44678352-44701453 GCF_010883055.1 Belonocnema kinseyi | reverse complement strand
GCTAGGGGGAGGAGAGGAGCCGAAAGACCAGTGCGGTCTGAGACGCGAAAGTGAAAACTACTCTTATTGTGAACTTTGTGAACTCCCTTTCAAATATTTTTTCTATACTCAAACTGAGCGCGACTTGCACTTACGATAATGATGTTAGTTATCCTTTTTGTTGATGTAAATTCTCCTTTAATAGATTTTCTTTAATAAATAATTTTAAGAGCATTTTTTAGTGTTAATTTATTGAACAGAGTGAACCTTGAATTTAATACAGCACGTAGAAATTATCCTGTACATGCAAACATTCTGTGTTGAATATTCATTTTTTTTTTGGTTTAAGAATAAAACTATTTAATACACGATTAAACTGTTTTTATTTTTGTTCAAGTTAGATATTTTTCAGTACAAAAATTCAAATATTTGGTTAAAAATTTGTAGAAGCGAAAAACATCTAAACCTAAAATTAATCAAATAAAATTTTCAGCAACACTAAATTCATTATTTAAACTATTTATTTGAAATTTTTCTGAAAATTCGTCTTTTTTTGTAGAAAATTAAACTTCTTGGTTGAAAATTATACTATTTGATGGAAAAATGATGTATTTTGTCGAAAATTCCTCTGTACTCGTAGAAACATGAACTTTTTGGTAGAAAATTCGAGTATTTGGTTAAGCATTTATGTTTTTTTTTTTTGAATTTATCTTTTTGGGTAAAAAATTAATCTTCTGTGTAGGGAAATAATTTTTTTGTTAAAAATTAAACTATTTCGTTAAAAATTTATAAATTTTGGTGAGAATTCAGCTTTTTGGAAGAAAATTAATCTACTGTGTTGAGAATGAATCGTTTTAATTAAAAAATTGTATCATTTGGTAGAAAATTCAACTATTCTGTACAAAATTAGAATGTTTTATAGAAAATTATTTTTTTCTGGTTCAAAATTAATCTTTTTGGTTTAATTCTTTACTATTTAGTTAAAAATGCACTTATTTATTTATGTCCTTTAAAATCTTAAAAAAAAAATTTTCAAATATTTAAAAATCTTTGAAATTTTATTAAATGTCTCAATTCTTGTAAATACATTTTTTGAAATAAATAAAAATATAATAAAACCCTATGAAGTTCTATTAAATCTAATATTTCAAATCCTTTAAAGTTCCTGCAAATTATTAAAATCCTTTGAAAATTGCTTAGAATCTTTACAAATATATAAAATATATTTAAAATCCTTTGCAATATCTTCAAATGATCAAAATAAAAAATTCTTGGTAGTTTTTAAAATTCCTTAAGATATTTCAAAGCCTTTCACATGATTTAAAACTCTAAAACTTGGTCGCAATTTTTTTAAATACTCCAAAATTATTCAAATCTATTGAAAATTCATGATAATCTTAAGAATATCATAAAATGTTTGAAATTCTTTGAATTATTGGATATTTAAAAATCTTAAAATTGCCTTGGAATCTTTCAAAATACCCTAATATCTTTCAAATCCTTTGAAGTGTTTGGAAACTATTAAAATCTATTAAAAATGCCTTGGAATATTTAAAATGCCATAAATATTTTAAATCTTTGTAAATCCCTTAACACTTTTTAAAACTCTTGAAAATTCCACAAAATTTTTAAAATGCACTAAAATCTTTGAAATAATTAGAAATATGTTGAAATCCCTTAAAACTTTTTTAAGTTCTTAACATTTCCTTGCCTATTTAAAAAATGCCCTGATATCTTTCAAATCCTTTGGAATACCATTAAATGATTTAAATCAATAAAAAATTCATAGGAGTCTTTTTGAATATTTCCTGAAATATTTCAAAAATCGTTTAAAACTACTCAAACTTTTTAAAGCTTTTAAAAATACACTGGAATTTTTGAAAATACCCTCCAATTTTAAGATTCCTTTGGAGTTCATTCAAATTATTTAAAAATATTGTTGTTCTTCCTTCGAATTCTATTAAATACCCTAAACTATTTCAAATCCCACGAAGTATTTGAAAATTCCTTAAAACTTTTCAAAACTCTTCAAGAAGCCTTGGAATTTTTTTAAATATCCTGAAATCTTTAAAAGCTTGAAGTTCCTTCAAATTATTCGAAAATATCTTTAAACATCCTTGGAATTCATTCAAATCGCCTAAACTATTTTATATCATATGAAATCTTTTAAAATACCTTCAAACTTTTAAAAGCTCCTAAAAATTACTTGAAATCTTTTAAAATATCCTAAAATATATCAAATCCTTTGGAATACCTTCAAATTATTGAAAAATATGTTTAAAAGTCCTGGGAATTCATTCAAATACTCTAAACTATTTTATACTCTATGAAAATTTTTTTTAATACCTTAAAACTTTTTAAACCTTCTGAAAATTCCTTGGAATCTTTTAAAATACCTTTAAATTATTTAAGTACTTTGGAATTTCTTCAAATAATCGAAAAATATTTTTTAAATGCCTTACAAATCTTTTAAATACTCTAAATATTTTTCAGTCCTATGAAATCTTTTGAAATCCCTTAAAACTTTTTAAACTCCTGAAAATTCTTTGGAATCTTTTAAAAGGATCCTAAATCTTTAAAATCCCTTGAAACATTTTTAAGCGTCTGAAAATTCCCTGGAATCCTTTAAAATACCCTAAAATTCTTAAACCCCTTTAGAATTTCTACAAACTATTGAATAATATCTTCCAAATTGCTTCGAATCTTTTAAAATACCTTAAACTATTTTAAATCCTATAAAATCTTTTGAAATACCTTAAAACTGTTTAAAGCTTCTCAAAATTCCTTGGAATTTTTTTAAATACCCTAAAATCCTAAAAACCCTTTAGAATTTCTTTGAATTATTGAATAATATCTTCGAAATTGCTTCGAATCTTTTAAAATACCTTAAACTATTTTAAATCCTTGAAAATCTTTTGAAATACCTTAAAACTTTCTGAAGCTTCTAAAAATTCCTTGGAATCTTTTAAAATACCCAAAGATCCTTAAACCCCTTCAGAAATTCTTCGAATTATTAAAAAATATTAAAAATGCCTTGCAATTATTTTAAATACCCCAAAAAGTTTAAATCCTGTGAGATCTTTTGAAATCTCTTGATGCTTTTTCAAGATATTGAAGATGTCTTGCAATCTTTTGAAATACCCTAAAATCTTTAAAATCCTTTGAAATTCCTTCAAGTCATTGAAAAATATCTTTAAAATTCCTTGAAATTCTTTTGGATACCTTAAAGTATTTAAAATCCTACCAGACATTTTTAAATTCCTAAAAAACTTTTTAAAGCTCCTGAAAATTCCTTGGAATCTTTTAAAATGCCCTAAAATGTTGAAAATTCTTTAAAATTCCTTTATGTTATTAAAATTGTTTACAAAATTCCTTGGAATTATTATAAATATCCTGAACTATTTGAATTTCTATTAAATTTTTTTAAGCCATTAAAACTTTTTAAAGCTTCTGAAAATTCCATGGAGTCTTTTAAAATACCATAAGATCTTTAAAATCCTTTGAAATCTCTCAAAACTATTAAATATATTTAAAACTTCTAGCAATTATTGTAATATTCTTAAGTAGAATAATGTTTTACAAATTACAGTAGAATTCAACCAAAAAACACAAATTTTTAATAAAATATATAACCTTTCAACGGAAAAATATAAATTTTCAAGCAAAAATGGAAAAGACAAATTCACAGTAAAAAATTTAGTTTTCAACCAAAAAAACTAACTTTTAATAAAATAATTAAATTAAAAAATAGTTTTTTACAAATTATAGTTCAATTAAACCAGAAAATACGAATTTTCGACAAAATATAAGTAAATCCTCTACAAAATCAGATTAATTTCTATTAATTTCTAACCCGACAATTCCTAAAGTTTAAACAAAATTTTTTGATTAAAAAATTATCTTAAAATCTTCCAGATTTTGTTTTTTATAGTTTTAGAAACCTCTTTAATCTGTGAAATATTCTTTATTTATTTTTAAAACATTTAAAAACTTCTGAACCTTCTAAATATTTTCTCAAATGTTTCGATTTTTAAGAAATAAAGTCACATAAATACCTAAACCTTCTAAGTTGAAAATGCCCTAAAATTTTTAAAATCCTTTAAATTATTGAAAATTATTTCAAAATTCCTTGGAATTATTATAAATACTCTGAACTATTTTCATTGCTACGAAATGTTTTCAAATCCCTTAAAAAATATTTAAGCTTCTGCAAATTCCTTGAAATCTTTTAAAATACCCCAAAAGTCTTTAAAATCTTTTGAAATCTTTTTAAACTAATGAAAATTATTTGAACATTTCTAGCAATTATTTTTAATATTCTTAACTATTTTAAATCCAATGAAATATTTTTAAATTCTGTCCAAACTTTTTAAAGCTCCTTAAAATTCCTTTGAACTTCTTGAAACTCCCTTAAAACCTTAAAAATCTCTTAAAACTATTTAAATTTATCAAAAATTGATTGAAGTCTCTAAAAATATTTCCTTAAATATTCAAAATCTTTTGAAATCCCTTGAGACTTTTTAAAGCCCTTGAAAATACCCTGATATATTTTCGAATGCCCTAAAATCTCTAAAATCCTTATAAATTCCTTCAAATTGTTCAAATCTATTCAAAATTCCTTCGAATTTATTCAAAAATCCTAAAATCTTTCGAATTTCTTGAAATACTTTCGAATCCTTTAAATTCTTCGAAAATCCTTTGAATCTTCTTAACACTCTTAAAACTTTCCTAAAATTTTCAAAGAAGCCCAAAAATCTTTAACATTTTTTTTAATCCCTTAAAATTAATAAATGCTGTTAAAAATTTGTTTAAATCTTCTAAAATACTTGAAAATGTTTGAAGAAAATGAGGAAATATGTATAGATTTTGAAAAGTGACTATAGTGATTTTTTTTTTTAAGTGACTATAGTGACTTTATTTTTTTTAATTAACTCTATTGACTTTATTTTTAAGAAGTCACTAAAAAGTTATTCAAGAATGAACGCGAACAAAATTTCCTGACTTTGCCCTGATTATAGGTTTTCGCTATCATCCGACCACCCTATTTTTTTTTAATCCAGATATTCGTAAATATTTTATAAACATTTAATCAATTTAAGTTTGAATAAAAATTTGCATTGCATGTATAGAGAATTCTTTTAATTATAAAGCTGCACACAGGCACATACTTTTTAGAGTAGGTTTCTGTAAGCATCCCCAATATAACCCTCGTTGCACCCTCGAAACCCAATTAATAATCGCAATTTGAGGCTGCTTCGACCGACGTGCTTATATCGAATCACGTCTGTCATTTCTATTCAATATGTCGTTAGAAAAAGTATGTTACAACACATGGAATAAATTGAGTTATAAGAATAATATAATGCTTGAGTGCTCCATCAACTTGGTTTTTGCGGTATGCTAAATAAAATTTTATTAAAAGAAAAAAATTTATCAAATTAAAAAAAATATATATTATTTTCTGGGAGGCCCCGAAACGCTGAACCAACCCTAATTGTTAAAAATTATATTTTCAAATACTTTCCACAAAAGCATAAAAAAAAGTGTTTACTAATTTATTTTTATTAATTTATTTTTACAAAATGTTTTCTAATTTTCGCTCACGAAATGCCCGGAATTATCGGGTGTAAATATTAAAAATCTTCTCACATTTTTAAACAAAAAAGATTTAATTGTTAACAGAAGGGACAAATTTCCTACTAAATATTTTAATTTGTTAACCCGAAAATATAAATTTTTGATAAAAGAGGTCATTTTAAATAAAATAGTGGAATTTTCAAACAAGTAGACAAATTTTCGACTAAAACTATGAATTTTCATTTGAAGAAATGAATTTTAAACTAAAAATCATCGATTCTAAACACAAAATGTGATATTCTATATTTCAATTTAAAAACATTCTAATTTTATTTAATTTTAATTTGAAATAATTTTTAGTTTGAATTTTTTCTTAATTTTCATTTAGAAAATCTAATTTCAAAAAGAATTGAATTCACCAAAAAAGATGAATTTTCAAAAAAAAGTGTTGAATTTTTATCCAAACTGTTAAATTTACACTCCGAAAATATGAATTTTCAATAACAAAAAAAATTATTTTTAACCAAGTAACTGAATTTTCTAGAAAAAATATGATTTTTCGATCTAGAACATTAATTTTCTACCAAAAAAGGCTAGCTTTCAACAAAAAAGTTCAATTTTCCGCAGAAAAAAAATGTTTTACAAATTACAGTCTAATTCAACAAAAAAAACAATTTTCTACCAAATAGTTGAATTTTGAACCAATAAAGATCAATTTTCAAGCAAAAATGGAAAAGTTAAATTCACAGTAAAAGAAAGTTAACTTTCATCCAAAAAAAACTAACTTTCAATAAAATAATTAAATTTAAAAAAAATTTTCACAAACCACAGTTGAATCAAACAAGAAAAAAACGAATTTTCAACAATCATATTAATTTCTAACGTAACAATTCCCAAAGTTTAAAAAATTTCTTTAAATAAAAAAATTGTCTTAAAATCTTCCAGATTTTTTTCGAAAGTTTTAGAAATCTTTTGAATCTTTTCTTTTTTTTCATCCAATTTTTATTTTCTAAATTAAAAGTTCATTTTTAATTTTCTTCTAAACTTTTTGAAATCTTCTCAATATATCTTCTCAAATGTTTGAGTGTTCAAAAAAAAAGTAGTATTAATATCTAAATCTTCTAAGTATATTTCAAAATAATCTGCATAATTAGAAAAATATCGGATTCTTTTTTTTTGTAATTTTGGATATCTTTTGAAATGTTTTGAAATATTATCTTGAATTTAATTTTTTAAATCAAGAATCATTTAAAATCTTATCAGAAATAAGAAATTTTTTGTTTGTCTTGAAACCTATTAAAATTCTTAAGAAGCATCCAAACTTTTTGTTCGGAATCTTCAACAATTTACGTTTTCTTTGAGATTTTTAAAAATCTTTTCAAGTTGTAAATTATTTTGAAATCATTTTAAAACTTTTAAATATCTCTTTAACACACACGAATGTTTTCTAACATTTTGTAATCATTTGTAATATTTTATAATCCTTTTAAATTTTCCTTTAAACCCCATTATTTCAAAGAAAAAATCATTTAAAAATTGCCTAGGAATCTTAAGACTTTTTTATTCTCCTGGAACCTTTCAAGCTGGTTCAAAGCTTATTTTTCGACATTTTTAAAAAAATTACATTTTATTTTAAATATTTTGAAATCTTCAATTTTCTCTTAAAATCCAATTTCGAAACAGAATCTTTTTAACTTTTCAGAATTTTTTAAAAGCTTCTTTTTTCGAAATTTATAACAATTTACATTTTGTTTGTAATATTTTGAAATCTTCTAAATCATGAAATTAATCAATAAATTATGAAATTTTTATGAAATTATTGTGAAGTTCCAAATTAACCCTACACGGATCCTGCGGGGGACAAATGTTTTCGTGTAATTGTTTTTTAATTTAATTTAATTTCGAGAATTAGTTTAAAAATATAAACAGTTTTTTTTTAGAAAATGCTTCTTTTTTTAATTCCGATTAATTTTTCCTATTGTGCATCAGAAAACAAAGAGATTGACTTATTATATATTCAAATTATTTATAATAATAAGCATTCTGCCCGCGCTTATGATATTCCTCATTTAAAAAAATTTTCTAAATTCGAATGTTCAAATAAATATACTTTTTGGAAGGAACCTAATTATAAGCTACACCACCTTAAAGTACAAATTGTCCCCTACAAAATGGCTTTTAAAATTTTTAAATTAGTTAATCAGAAAAGAAATGACATGATTTTTTCCAAAGAATGTCAAAAACACGATTTCTATTTTTTTAAACATTTTTTTCAACATTTTAAATTCATTGAAACAGGATGTTATATACACCAATCTCTCCGACATTAAAAAATGAAGCGAATGGTGTATAGTTGTATACTAACATCTGATGCCGATGAAAGGAAAAGTTTGTGCACAAGGAATCCAAATAGGGGACATTTGTCACCCACAGGAGCCGGGGAGGGCAAAAAAATTTATAGGATCCGTCTAGTGTTAAAAAAGTTGTCAGCAAAAAAAAACTAATTTTTCTTTCGACAAATGCCTTATTTATGCTTTTGTTTATTAAATTTGTTTTAAAAATTATAAAATTTATCACTTATTTATGAATGTTGCTGACATTGTCATAAAGTTCCCAACTGAAAGGACTAGCATTGAAAAAAACGAATTTTTCTACCGAAAAATGCCTGATTAAAGCATTTGTTTATTAAATTTGTTTACAATGTTAACAACAATAATCTCAAGAAGAAATTTCTTCATCATTTTATGGTTTTTGTTCAAATTTTTTATAGCATAACTCTCAAAAGACATAAAATTATGGAAAATCGTAAGAAAACTTAGGCGCTTTCAACAATTTTCATATTATTGACGAGCACGGGGAACATTAAAAAATGGCCATTTGTTCGTCATATTTGTTCATTTATATAAGAAAATTGAAAACCTATTTTAAAAATAAGGCTCTACAACTCTCTCAAAAATCTTGTAAGCTTTTTTTCAAATTGGTCGATATTTACGGGCAGTATGTAGAAAATTTGCAATCTTCATTAAAAACTCCTGTCATCAAGATAAATAAAAAATATCACACTTTCCAAACTTTAAATCTCATTCCCAACTCGAATCTTCATTCCCTGTGAATTTCCGGTTTCTCTGAAAGTAAAATGAATTATCTACTTTCATATATTTAAAAAAAATTCTGATTTTAGACAAAATAATTATTTCTTAGAATATGTACAATACTGTTACGCTAATTGTCATTTTGTAATCAAAAGTTCACTCTGGGGTTCGGCGTAAAGGTTATTTAAGGTTTAGCGCCAATGGCTTTGTAATGAAGGATAACAGGTACAGAATTTGTATTATTGAGGTAGCCCTCTATTCTTTAGCCTGTCAGTAAACTGTCACAATCAGGTTACCACCCACGGTGAATCCTAATTGCCCTCGAAGAAACCGTGTATCGATAGCATCCGCTTTTACATCTCTCCAATGCATAGAAGAAAACCGCTTATAACTTGAATTTACTCATGCAAAAGTATATATGGAATTGTACAGATTGGGACACTGCAGGGGTCGGGAAACTGTACAGTTCGGGGCTCTGTATTGGTTGGGGCACTGTCAACGTTGGGACACTATATAGGTTGGTACAGTGTGTAGGTTGGGACACTGCATAGTTTGGGACACTTTGTGGGTTAGAACATTGTATACGTTGGTACACGGTATAGGTTGCGCCACTGAATACCTTGGGACACTTTATAGGATAGGACACAGTGTGGGTTGGGATACTGTATAGGTTGGGACACTATATAGGCTGGGTCACTGTATAGGTTGTAAAACTGTATAAGTTGGGACACTGTATAGGTTGGACGACTGTGTAGGTTGAACCACTGCGTAGGTTAGGATACTGTATAGTTTAGAACACTGATGGGTTGGGACCCTATATAGGATCGTGCACTGTATAGGATGGTGCACTACGTAGGTTGGGACACACTTTTAGTTGGGAAACTACATTGATTGGAACACTGTATAAGTTGGAACACTGTATAACTTGGGACACTGTATAGGTTGAAACACTGTGTAGGTGGGGCACTGTGTAGGTTGGGACACTGTATAGTTAAGAACACTGTATAGTTTGAAACACTGTGTAATGGGGCACTAAGTAGGTTGGGACACTATATATTTAAGAACACTGTATAGGTTGGACACAGTATAGTTTGGAACACTGTATAAGTTGGGACACTGTATAGGTACAATCACTGTGTAGGTTGGGATACTCTGTAGGTTGGGACACTGTATAGGTTGAGACACACTTTTGATTAGGACACTGTATACGTTGGAACACTCTATAAGTTGGGACACTATATAGGTTGAGACACACTTTTGGTTGGGGGACTTTTGATTGTTTCAACTTATACAGTGTTCCCACTTATATAGTGTCCCAACCTATACAGTGGTATATGTTGGGACACTGTATAAGTTGAAACACTGTGTAGGTGGGGCACTGTGTAGGTTGGGACACTGTATAGTTAAGAACACTGTATAGGTTGAAACAATCTGTAATGGGGCACTAAGTAGGTTGGGACACTGTATATTTAAGAACACTGTATAGGTTGGACACTCTATAGTTTGGAACACTGTATAAGTTGGGACAATGTATAAGTTTAAACCCTGTGTAGGTGGGGCACTGCGTAGGTTGGAATACTCTGTAGGTTGAAAAACTGTATAGGTTGAGACACACTTTTGATTAGGACACTGTATACGTAGTAACACTTTATAAGTTGGAACACTGTATAGGTTGAGATACGCTTTTGGTTGGGGGACTTTTGGTTGTTTCAACTTATACACTGTCCCAACTTATATAGTGTCCCAACCTATACAGTGGTATATGTTGGGACACTGTATAAGTTGAAACACTGTGTAGGTGGGGCACTGTGTAGGTTGGGACACTGTATAGTTAAGAACACTGTATAGGTTGAAACAATCTGTAATGGGGCACTAAGTAGGTTGGGACACTTGTATATTTAAGAACACTGTATAGGTTGGACACTGTATAGTTTGGAACACTGTATAAGTTGGGACACTGTATAGGTTTAAACACTGTGTAGGTGGGGCACTGTGTAGGTTGGGATACTCTGTAGGTTGGGACACTGTATAGGTTGAAACACACTTTTGGTTGGGACACTGTATACGTTGGAACACTTTATAAGTTGGGACACTGTATAGGTTGAGACACATTTTTGGTTGGGGGACTTTTGGTTGTTTCAACTTATACAGTGTCCCAACCTATACAGTGGTATAGGTTGGGACACTGTATAAGTTATAACACTGTGTAGGTGGGGCCTGGTGTAGGTTAGGACACTGTATAGCTTGGGACACTAGGATAATCCAAAAATTTGTACAATTTAATTTAATTTAATTAAAATGTATTAAAATTAGTATAATAATTTAATTTAATTAGACATTTTCGCCCGGAAATTTGTTCGAATTGACAGGTGATCCAAGCCCAATGAAGTTGAACACTTATTTCCCATAAGAGAAAAATATGTTTTTGTACATTTTATTCAGAACCGTCAATATTAGCTGAATCGAGTTAAAACTCATCACTTTTCTTCAAAATGAGCCATCGAATATGCATAAAATATCACTGTTTCAATATCACCCCCATAAGTATGTGTTATAGGGTCCCAAAAGAACCCCTTATGTGATTAAATAGGTTTTGCCAGTTTTTGACGCTAATCATGATTTTTCCGGTTTTATTTATACAAATTGTATCTAAAATATGAAATAACACTTTATAAGGATAATTATATGTTTAAATAAATTGTTTAAACAATTTATTATTGTTTTTAGGAATTTTATTTAAGAATAGAGACGTAAAGTGGCGGTTTTTCAAGAAAATTCCACTTTTTGTGCAATTTTTAATGCAGTGAATGCAATTAATTAATGTAAACAAAATTAATTATTTAAACAATGTATTATTATTATTATTAATATTCACTTTGAATAAAGCTAGACAGTTGCGGTTCGTTCTGAAACAATATTTAATTCAACTTAGAAAAAATAATTATTAAAAAAAAATTATTAATGTTTATAACTATCTTCTTCTCTATTGATTGTAGGTACTTACGGTTTTTACGTTGCAAATTAATAAATAATGCGAATTAAACAACATAGTTCTTTACACAATTTCCAATTTTTATAACTATCTTCTCTTAGATAAGTGCTAAAAAGTTGCAGTTTTTTCTGAACTCTTAAATTTTTATCCACTTTTCACTTATTGAGGTAATAATTAATGCAAGTTAACAAACATGCTTTGACTTTTTAGTTATGAAAAAATAACAAGTTTTTTTTTTAATTACAACCAGTTTATTGCAAAGCGTAAAAGAAAATTTGTGATTAAGCATATTTTGATATGAGCCTTCCCTCCAGCAAAAAATAAATTCACGAAAAAGAAAGAGGTTGTTTAAAATATGGTTCCCACTAATTCTTATTTAGTATTATTTCATAGCTAAAAATTCAAAGCAAAGTTAAGCATTTCAGAAATAAACTCAACTTTATAGCACTTATCTAAGAGAAGAAATTTACCAATAATGATAATAAATTGTTTCAACAATTTTTTTTAACTTGCATTAATTATTACTATACTAAGTGACAAGTGGATATAAGTTTAAGAATTTCAGAAAAAACAGCAACTATCTGGCATCACTATAGTTTAAAATAATTCATTACAATAATTTGATTGCACAATTATTTTTGCTCAATTTAATTAATGATTAACTCACACCAAATAAAAAATATACAAATAAATGAAAATTTCAGGAAACGCACAACTATCTACCACTGAGCAACGAGAATATTATTAAAAATAACTATAAATTGTTCAGACAATTTTTTAAAATTTGAATTAATTACTACTTCACTCTAAATGAAAAGTGGACGCAAATTAAAAAAATTCAGAAATACCACAACTACCTGGTATTAATATAGAAAAAGAAAGCTATAAGCAATAATAATTTGTTCAGACAATTATTTTTTCTAAATTAAATTAAATTTTGAATGCACTTCAAGTGAAAAGTGGACAAAAAGTTAAAGATTTCAGAAAAAAACGCAATTTCTGCCATTGTTCAAAGATAATATTATTAACAATAATGATAGATTATTTAAATAATTACATTTGTTAACATCAATTAAGTATTACCTTACTCTAATTTAAAATTGGACAAAAATTAAAAAAATTGTAATAAATTGTTTAAACAATTTATTCAAACATCTGATTATCAGTGAAAAGTAGTACTTTATGCATTAAAAACAACTTGATTCAGGTAATATTTACGATTCTGAATAAAATTTAAAAACCGTCTTTTCTTATTATGGGAAATATCTTCTTTCTTTTAAGCACAGAAGCCAAACAATAAAATTTACCAAATATATGAATAATTTAAATTTGTTTATTCGGTAATTTGTGTTTCAAATTACCTCGTTAATAATTAATTGGAAAGGAAAGGAAAAAATGAATGAAGATAGAAAAACAGCGCCTAAAATTTACATTTCTTAATATAATTTGTTTATAAAATGAACAAATAGAAAAAAATAAAACGATTTCTTTTGCTCAAAATTGATCAAATTTGCATTTGTTTGTAAAATAAACAATTCTTGATGGGTGGTAAAATTTTTCAGAAAACATCATGTACATTGGCTATTTAATGCAAGTGAAGGTAAGTAGAAGAAAAATTTTCTCTGGGAAAATAAAAATTAAATTTAAAAAATCATCACGTTTTCCCCTGTTTGTATTTACAGACAAATTAAATAAATGAATAAAATAATAAATTCACCCTCACCATTTTCTTGAAAACAGAATCCTAAAAATTTTTTGTCAATAGTTAGAGGGCAAAACATTCCAAAAACAGGGTTTTTAAAACTTCTTTTTGAAGCGTCATAATTTAAATATTTCGGCCTTTAATTTATTTAATCAGTCTAGAAATCAGTGCTAGAATAAAGGTATTCTTTCCATGTCAATAGGAACTCTGCTGTCACATGTTTCAGGGGAGTCGGCTGGCTTCTAAAGTTACTATTGAGATCGAAAGGGTACTTTTTTCTACCACTTGTCCCGCTGTGCCGCTCACGTGCCAACACTAATTAGAATAATAAATATGCAAAATGATATTTCTTGCATAACAATGATTTTTTTATAAATTTAATTATTGCACTGCACTCGCATTACAAAACTGCACATTTAAAGCCATTAAATGGCTTCTTATCCTCATTCGTTTTTAAGGAGAAGAATTTATAAATAAATCCCCGTAAGAATAAATTATTAAATATTTCATAATTTGGAAAAATTGACTCTTGTACCCGACTTTAATTGCATTCAGTTGACGTCCGTTTATCGTACTTCTTTCCCAGGAGAGAAAATGATAAAAGGGGAAGGAGGGTAAATGAAGGACGTGAGGGCAACTCAGGGGAGAAGAAGTAGGGGTAGTGAATGACGGGGAAGTAGGGTCAGTGAAGGAAAATAAAATGAGGGGAATAGTGGGAGTGAAGGTAGGAAAAGAAGGAGAAATAAGAGGGGAGGAATAAGAAGTATGAAGGTAGGGAAAGAAGGAAAGTAGGGGGGAAGTAGGGGGAAATTAGGGGAGAGGAAGTCGTGTAGAAGTCACGTGTAGAGTGGACGTGTAAGGTGGATGTTTCATTTTTCAAGTTAGATCAATAAAGACGTACCTATCCATCCAAAATAATATGACATAGTGGGATAAACTGGTCCCAAGGAGAGTCTGAAATACTGAGGGAAAATGATGAAGTATGAGAAGTGAGGGGAAACAAGATTGAGTATGGGAAGTGAGGGAAGGGGAAGGGGACAAATGAGGGGAATTAGAGGTGGGGGAGTAAGTGAAGCAATTAAAAATGAGGTAAGGAACGTAAGGAAAGTAAGGGAAAATGAGGGGATGGTAAGATAGGAAAATGATGGGCGGAGAGGAGTGAAGAAATGAGTAAAGGAGTATGAGGAATGAGAGGAGGATAAGCAGAGTATTTAACAGAAATTTGGGAAGGGAAAGTAATGGAAGCGATAAAAATTAGAGAAGAGGAAGCAGCAGACGTGAGGGGAGGGAAATTAGGAGAAATAAGAAGCGGGGAAGTAGGAGATATGATGCAAAGGGTCAAAGTAGAGGATTAAGGATAAATGAAGAATAAGTAGACGAAGTGAGGGGAAATCACTAAGGGAGAAAATTTAAGTGAGAGGAAGTGAAGGAAATTATTGGAAGTGAGGGAGAGTAGTGAGAGAAATTAGAGCTGGGGAAAGAAAGTAGGGGAAGGGGAGTGTTAGTTGGTAAGTGTGGAGAGGGAAATAGAGAAGAAAAAAGTTGGGTAAGGAGAGTAATCGATTTGCGAAGCGAAGGGAGCGTAAGATAAGAAAATGAAGAGTGGGGAAGTATGAATAATTAAGTAAAGGAGGAGTATGGGAAATGAGGGGAGGATAAGTAGAGTATTCAGGAGAAATTAAAAAAGGGGGAGTTGTGACAGCGATAAAAAATGATAGAATGGGAAGTAAGAGAAGTGAAGGCAGGAAAATTGAGGGTGAAATTGAGGGAGGGCATTTAGAAGAAATTAGGGCAAAGGAAGTAGGGGAAGCGATAAAAATGAGGAAGGAGGAAATAAGAAAAGTGAAGGGAGGGAAAGTAGGAAAAATAAGACGTGGGGAAGTAGGAGATATGATAAGAGGTGAAAGTAGAAGATTGAAGAGAAATGGGGGACAAGTAAAGGAAGTGAGGTGAAATTACGGAAGAGAAGGAGGGAAGTGAGAAGAAGTAGAGGAAATTATTGAAAGTGAGGAAGATAAGTGAGAGAAGTGAAAGGAGGGCTAGCAAGGTAGAGTCGGTGATATGAGAAGGCAGAATTAGGGCTTGGGAAAGGAAGTAGGTGAAAGAGAGTGTTAGTTGGGAAAAAAAGAGAGGGGGGCAGTGATGGAAGAAGTTGGGTAAGGACGGAAGGAGGAGAAGCGATGTGCGAAGTAAGGAAAGGGGTAGTAGGGCACGAGAATAAGTAGGTAGAGTAGGTGAGGAAAAGTACGAAAGGGGAAGATTAGAAAGGCTTAATTAAAATCTTAATAGGCTATAAACAACTTTTTTGTAATCCTAGAGTAATTTTTTATTTTCCCTGACTATTCATATTTAAAGACCAAAATTAAAATGCTGTTTTTTTTATAAAGGAAATACATTTTTTAAATGAAATGTATCAAATTAGGTTCATTTTGTGTTATTTCAGAAGAATTTTTATAGAAATAAGAAAAAGTCGATGTGATCTATAAAAATTTAAGTTGACTGCAAAAAATTAAATAAAGTAAAAAAATATCAAAAATATGAAAAAAAATGATTAAATTCAGTAAAATTGAGATGAGCTTGGAAAAATTTCAGCGATTTCAAAAGAACTTTATAAAATTCCTAAGGATTCAAAGTGGGTTTAAAAGGCTTCCCGATAAATCAAATCAAACAAGAAAATTTTTTAAAAATTCACTAAATTAAGTATAATTGAGGGAATTCTGAAGAATCCAAGAGAATTCCTTAGAATTATAAAAAAAAATTAATTCAAGACAAATTAATAAGAATTAAGAGTGAATTTAAATAATTTACAAAAAATGTGTGAATAAATTTTATTTAAAAATTATTAAGTTCAAATCAATTAAAAACTCCTTGGAATGTTCTCAAATTCCCTCAAATATTTCAAGTGCTTTGAAATATTTATGAATCCCTTAAAACTTTTTAAAGCTCTAGAAAACGCCACTAGAAAATAGCCTGAATATGCCATAAAATCTTTAACATTCTTTGAAATTTCATCAAATTATTGAAAACTATTAAAAATCCTTTGCAATCTTATAAACTGCCCTAAAACATTTCAAAATAATTCAGGAAAATTTAGAAATAGGTATAGGCTATAGTGAGTTCATCTTAAAACAGTGACTAAAAAGACATTGAGAAGAAAAGTGACTAAAAGTATTTAAATTGCTTCTTACAGATTTTGCCTGATTTGAGCTATTTTTCTTTTCTTTTCTTTTTTTTTTGCAAAATCCCCGGCTCACCAAAAAATTCCCTGAGTTTTCCTTGATTTCCAGATTTTCCCTGACCTGTGACCACCCTGAGTATAGATTAAAGTACAATCAACCATAAGGAATGTCAAGTAGTATAGGTCAATTTGAGTCAGACCGTTGTTAAATTTTCCAATAACTTCATACGGTTTTCAACTTCATAATAATTATTAGGGATGTGCAAAATTGGTGCGGGTAGGGTCGGTTTGCGGGTTGACACGCCGACAAACTCTTTTGTTACAAAATAGTTTTTTTTCTGTTTGTTTTAAAATGAATCTTTTTTTTTTACTGAAAATTGAAATATTTTATTTTTGGTTGAAATTTGATGATTTTTGTTTGAAATTCAAAAACAAATGAGACCCTTCAATAGCGCTCCCTTCTATATCGCTCCCTTCTATAGCCTTTCCAATAATTCAATGATGCCGCACCGCGGATAGGAGTAAAAGGAGCTGCGAAGAGTGTGCGGTGGTCAAAGTGGTTAAAAATTCATCTTTTTGTTGATAAAAATTCAACGATTTGTTTAAAATGAACTTTTTTGTTGACCTAACTTTCAGGTTAGAAAATCAAACTTTTTTGTAGCCAAGAAGAGCATATTCTACTACAAAAGACAAAATTTCAAACACGTACAGAAATTTTCAACCAAACATCTGTTTCCATCTGGAGAATATAAAATTTATCTTCTAGAGTTGAAAATTCTGCTATGTTAAACCAAACACGGAATAATAACATTTTTAAGCAGAAAAAGTAATTTTTAATAAAAATAATTAATCTTCAAAAAAAAAAAGGAAATGTTCAACAAAATGGATGATTTTTCAACAAAATTGAATTTCAAAATTAAATTAAATTTTCAATTAAAAAAAAAATAATAATTTTCGGTAAAAAAAAATTCAATCTACGAAATGAATTTTTAACAAAAAAGTTTAATGCTATACGAAACAAGATTATTAATTTACAAAAAGATTATTTTTTAACAAAATACATCAGTTTTTAACTAAACAGCTAAGTTTTCAACTGAAGATCAATATTAAGCCAAACTTTGAATATTTAAATTTTCAGTTAAAAAATTAATCTTTAATAAACAGAAAAATCTCATTTTTAACAGAAAAGTTAAATCCTTAATCAAAAAAATTAATTGTTGATGAAAATAATGATTCATAAACGAAAAATGTACATTTTAAACCCGAAAAATGAGTTTTGAAAACAAGAAAAAACAAATTTCCAACAAAATAGATGAATTTTAAACAAAATAGTTAAATTTTTTAAATCAAAAAAAGAAATTTCAACCAAGAAATTTAAATGTCTGTCAAAAAACAAAAAAATTTTCGACAAAGAATGTAGTAGAATTTTCACTTTAAAAAATTAATTTTCTAGAAAAAGGACTCATTTTCAATCAAAGAAATTAATTTTCTACTAAAAAAATTAATTGTCCTAGCACAAATGATTGAAACACTTACGACAGAAAATTTGCAACAAAATAGTAGAATATTTTAAAAAAAGGTTTTCAACTAAAATAATAAATCATAAACCAATAAAATGAATTTTCAACAGACTAGTTCAACTTTTAACTAAATAGTTGAACTTAGAACCGAAAAAGTTTTTTCGTCGATAACGTCAACTTTTGAAGTGAAAGTCTACAGAATGAAGGTATAAAGAGAAGCTACAATTTTTTTAAATGTCTAGTAAAAATTAACTGTTTATGGCATGTTTTCATTTCCAAAACTATTATTTCAGTATAAATAATGCACTGAAAATATAGAAAAATATTTATTTTTTATTTAATGTAAAAATGCTATTTAACAATAAAATTTTTATTCTTATTTCAAATATAAACCGAAATGCCTTTGTATGTGTCTGTCTATACCAAATAAAATCTTACATTATAGATCTTGAATTTTTCTCAGTTTTGACGAGAACATAAATGTTACACTTTCTCACTATTGAGCTTGAAAAATAAAATTTTGATATAAAAAAATACTAATTAATAAATCTATGTAACAAATGACTGGCAACTCTTATCTCTCAAGAGTATGGGGATCGGTACCTTTAGAGTAAACCCAGTGAGCACAAAACCATGGACATCCCCAGGACGTCCTTGGGACGTTCCTAGGACATCCAATTGTAGTCCAATTAACGTGTCTAAGACGTCTAATGTCCTAAGGACGTCCTAAAGACATAGGGCTTTCTCAGGATATCTTTCGTACTTGTCTTAAGATGACTTAAGAACATCCCTAGAATGTCAGAAAGACGTGTTCCAAAAGACATCTTAGGGATGTCCCGAAGACGTCTCTAGAACATCCTTAATTTTTTTGCCCACTGGAAAGGGTTCTCTAAGTACTTAAAGCCGTTACTCTTGGTGGTCCGGAACCTACCATAAACTGTAGATCCCCCTTCCACCGCCAAATAAGTGTGTGTATGTGGGGTGAGTGTAAAGGAATAGGAGAGAGGTACAAGGAAAATATAAACCCTTAGGGAACACATTAGAAACTTCCATTCCACTATGAAAAGTTGGTACCTGTGAAAGGAAATTGATAATATACCCAATTGTAGTAAACACATTGCAGTGTAAACTGTAAAAGTCACTTACTGCACATAACAGAGAGAGAGAGAAAGCGATAAATTGCTTACTCCGAATGTACCATAAA
The DNA here is from genome assembly GCF_010883055.1 of Belonocnema kinseyi. NCBI lineage: Eukaryota > Metazoa > Arthropoda > Insecta > Hymenoptera > Cynipidae > Belonocnema > Belonocnema kinseyi. The sequence goes on along the minus strand of NC_046662.1, from coordinate 44,682,209 downwards.
TAGAAAATGGATTAGGCGCATCACAGTACAGTTTCGAAGCTTGAGTCGCAGGTATTATCTGTAATAGCGCAATTATGATAATAGCGGGTAATTCTGCGCAAAATTCAGAGGACGCGAGGCGAGAGGAAGAGAACGAGGGTGGAGATAGAAATACGCGAAAGAGGGAGACGGATAGATTGCCTGGCAACTGAGACTGTTAATGAAGGAAACAGTTAGATTCAAACGGCCTCCAATAATTATCCCGCCTACCATCCATATTACTGTCTTAACAATGCGCGAAATTGTTCACACTTCCTTTGACAGCGCCTCCTCCCCTCTTATTTCCTCTCCTCTCCTCTCCCCTCCTCTATTCTACTCTACCCTACGTACCTTATACCTTACATTTTCAGTCGACTCGTTCCTCAATTTCTGAACCGTGTCAGCAGAAATAAGTTTCTACAAATTCTATATACACACATCTTAGACAATGCAACATTACAAATACATTCACAACTTCGTTTTCATTCCATATATTACAAAGTTCACAGCCCAAAATGTTCTCAAAACAGGCGAAATAGAGTGATTTTCTGCCCTAAGTTCTTCCTTATGTACTTCTCCCTCTCCTCACTTCCCTAATTAACACTCCTATTCACCAACTACCGTTCCCCAACAATTACCTTTCCTCTCCTACTCACTTGTATTGCTCTACTAGTTCTCTCTTCACTTTCTTCACTACCATTCCTTACTTCCAATCATTATCCCTACTTTCCCTTACATCCCATATTTCCGTTCCAGCATCTCCCCACACTTCCTTTATTAAACTTATCCTCATTTCCCACAATTAGTATACTTCTTCCTGCCCTAATTTCCACTCATTTCCCAACTTCCGACGCAATTTCTTATCACTTCCCCCTCCCCTCATTTCCAATCACTTCTGATTCCCCTTTCCTTATTTTTCCACAATACATACCCCAATTTCGCATCACTTCCTCTTTCCCTCCCCTAATTTCCCCTGGATTCCTCTACTTACCTACACCTTATTTTCTCTTTAATTCACCTGCTTCCAACCCCCAAATGCCTCTCGGTATCCCTAGTTTCCCTGAACTCATTTCCTCTAAATTTCGCTACTTTCCCAGCCCACATTTTCCCTTGATTCTCTTATTACTCCTCCTCTCACATTCCATACTTTTCTTTCCCCTATTTTCCTTTACTTCCTCTACTTCCCCTTTCCCTATTTAATCTCACTACCCTTCTTTCCTCCACTCTCTTCTTCCTGTTTTTTCCACTAACTTCCCATCATTTCCCATTCAATCACTCCACTCACTTCTCCTATCCAAAATTCCAATCCCTTCATTTCCATTCATAACCCCCACCACTACTCAAATCTTCCAACTGAAATGAATGTATAGGTACCATATTAAATCTAATAAAAAACACTTCATTTCAAGTCGAAATCTATTGTATTTTTAACAAGAAAAAAGTCAAAAGTTTTCAAACGTTTTAAAACGATTTTCCAATGATTTTAAGGATTTCAAAGATTTCACAAAGCATCAAGAGATTTCCCAAAGGGTTCAAAGACTTCCCAAATATTTCAAAGATTTCACAAAAATTTCAGAGATTTTACAAATGCCTTGTACATCAGATTCCGAAGATTCCAAAAAGTTTCACACGATTGAAAAGGGTTTCAAAAGACTTTTCAAGACTTCAGAAGATTTTTAACGATTGCAACAGATTTTACAAACATTCTAAAATATTTTTTAAATATTTAAAGGATTTCTCAACGATTTCAAACATATGACAAAGATTCAAAAGATTTCACAAATGAGTTGTACATCAGATTTCAAAGATCCCAAACATTTTAAAAGGTGTCAAAAGATTTCTGAAAATTTCGAACAATTTCATAAGATTGCAAAAAGATTTGAAAATTTGTCAAAAGTTTTTAAAAGATTAAAAAAATTTCACTAAAGATCCCAAGGATTTCACTAAGATTTCGAAGATTTCTTTAAGTTTTCACAAAGAATAAAAATATTTCACAAATTGTTTGTAAGTCACATTTTGAGGATTCCAATCAAAGATTCAAAGATTCAAAAAATATCAGAAATGAGCTGTACATCAGATTTTAAAGAGTTAAAACATTTCAAAAGGTTTCAAAAGATTTCTGAAAATTTCAAACAATTTCAAAAGATTTCAAAAAGATTTTTTAATGCTGTAAAAATTTTGAAAAGATTTCACAGAGATTTCACGAAAGATGCAAAGGATATCACCAAGATTTCAAAGACTTTCTAAAGATTTCACTAGGATTTTCCAAAGATTTCCCAAAGGTTAAAAATATTTCACAAATGCGTTGTACGTCAGATTTAAAAAAATTTAATGATTTGGAATTATTTGAAAAGAGTTTTAAGGATTTCAAAAGATTGCAAATGATTGTAAGAAATTTAAGAAATATTTCAAATACTTGAGGAATTGCAAGCGATTTCAAAGCACTGCAAAAAGTTTCAAGAAAAAGTCGAAAGTTTTCAAAAGATTTAAAACGATTTTTCAATGATTTCGAAGACTTCAAATATTTCACAAAGCATCAAGAGATTTTGCAAATGCGCCGCACATTAGATTTCAAATATTTCAAACAGTTTCAAATGGTTTCGAAAGGTTTTTTAAAATTTCACAAAAGTTTCAGAAAGATTTTGAAATGTTTCGAAAGATTTATGAAGACTTCACAAAGATTTTAAAAAGATTCACAAATGCGTTGCACATCAGATTTCAAAGATTCTAAACATTTCAAAAGGTTTCAAAAGATTTATGAAAATATCATACAATTTCAAAAGATTTCAAAATGTTTTAAAAGTTTTTAAAATATTTTTTAAATTTTATATAGTATTCACTAAAGATTACAAGGATATCACCAAGATTTCAAAGATTTCCCAAAGATTTCAAAACATTTCACAACGATTTTACAAAGATTAAAAATATTTCAAAAATGAGTTAACACTAGATTTCAAAGATTTTAAACATTTCAAAAGGTCTCAAAAGATCTCTGAAAATTTCAAACAATTTCAAAAGATTCTAAAGAGTTTTTAAAATGTTTCGAAAGTTTTGAGAAGATTTAAAAAAATCAGCAAGATTTCACAAAAATAAATATTGTTTACAAATTTTTAGGATTCCAATCTTTAGAACGATGTCAAACGATTTCAAAAGGTTTTGAACTACGTATTTTTAAAGATTTCAAAGTTTGCAAACGATTTCAAAACATTTCAGAAATATTTCAAATACTTCGAGGGTTACAAACGATTTCAATATACTTTAAAATGTTTTATAAATATCTCAAAAGTTTTCAAAAGATTTAAAAAGATTTTCCAATGGTTTCAAGGATTTCAAAGATTTTATAAAGCATCAAGAGATTTTACAAATGCGCTGCACATCAGATTTAAAAGATTTTAAACATTTCAAAAGGTGTCAAAAGATTTCTGAATTTTTCATACAATTTCAAAAGAATTCAAAAAGATTTCAAAATGTTTTAAAGGTTTTTAAAATATTTCTAAAATTTTATATAGTATTCACTAAAGATTACAAGGATATCACCAAGATTTCAAAGACTTCCCAAAGATTTCACAAAGATTCAATAAAGATTTCACAAAGATTCAAAAAATTCCACAAATGAAATGTACGTCAGATTTGAAAGATTTTAAACATTTCAAAAGGTTTCAAGAAATTTCAAAAAGATTTCAAAAAGATTTCAAAATGTTTTAAAAGTTATGAAGAGATTAAAGAAAATTTCACAAAAGTTTCATCAAAGATGCCAAGGATTTCACCAAGATTTGAAAGACTTTCCAAGGATTTCACAAAGATTTCCCAAGGATTAAAAATATTTCACAAATGTGTTT
>NC_046662.1:44675045-44678252 GCF_010883055.1 Belonocnema kinseyi | reverse complement strand
TTTCTGAATATTTTAAATAATTTTATAAAGATTTCAAAGATTTCACAACGATTCAAAAGATTTAACAAATGCGTTGTACATCAGATTTCAAAATGCCAAATAATTTAATCTTGTTTGAAAAATGCATGTTCCAAGATTCAAAATTGTAATTCTTTGCGCAAATTACCTCTTACAAAGTCAAAATTAAACTTCTTCACGAAATTTGCTGTTCAGGAATCAAAATTATAATTTTTCACAGAAATTCTATGTCGCAATTTTGAAAATTATATTTGTTTAGGCAAATTTTATGTGGCATCTTAGAATTATAATTCTTTTTCGAAAATTCCCTGTTAAAAGTCAAGATAAATGGATACTCACATAACAAATATATTGGAAAATTTTTGCGATCTATTTTGTACTGATTTATATGCTTAATCTCCTATCGGTAAAAACATTCTCTAATCCGAGCGGATCACTTCACGAGCGTTTAAACAGATTTATATTCGCATTATTCGATAAACGTAATACTTCATATTTGCGCAGATACTCGAAAGTGTTTTGCAGCAAAAATATCGGCAGGAAAAGAGTTAGAAAAATAGAGAATTTTTTCTGCAAGGAAGTCAATATTTTTCCTCACAGTTCACAAAGAAGGGCTGAGCTTTCTTCATGATTGCCATCGAGCATTTTCAATTCTGATTCAATTCCGCGAAATGCGAATTTAATAATTCTTCGACTTTCATGTAAAAAGAGACTGAGAGCTTCTTTGATGTCGAAGAATATAAATGAGATAATAAAAAGCATATTTCTAAGAAAAAGCTCCGAGATGTAATTATTCTTGAACGCTTATCAGAACCATTTATATTGAAGATTTTAAGATTATTAGTATTTCTTAATAAAATTGGTATCAAAACACCGAATATGTAACCAAAAAAGGTAGGATTCAGGGTTTAAATTTAATTTTGAACGGAATAATCCTACATGACTTTAAAAATTAAATTTTAATATCATTTGAAAGCTTTAAAAAAAAATAAACTCAATGACAAGTCAAGTAAAAAAATGTTTAACCCAAAGCCAAATTTTTAATAAACCAGTTGAGTTTGCAAGTTAAAAACTCGACTTTTTAGGAAAAATTTAAATCGAGAAAAGTCGAATTTTCAACAAAAAAATCACTGCTGAACCAGGAGTTAATCTTCAACAACACAGTTAAAATTTTCAAGCCAAAAAGAACAGTTTTCTAACAAAACAGTTCATTTTTTTAAACCGATAATATTAATCTTCAACTAAAAAGTTGAATTTTCAATCCAAAAACATAAATTTTCTACTAAACTGATGAACTTTCAAGTAAAAACATGAACTCATAATCAAGAAGATAAATTCTCCGGCAAAAAATGTAATAGTTGAATTACCGAAAAAATTTGTTGAAAAAACATTTTTTTTCAACTAGTAAAATATATCATAAGAATATTATGCCTGATCAAATTCTTTTATCATTCATATAAATTTTAAATTGTGTTTTTTAATAGGGTTCCATTAAACATAAGTAATGACCTAGAAATATTAATATAAATGCTGTAAAAATTTAAAGACGTTTAAGAGAAAGATTTTCTACAAAAAAGGACACTTTTTTCAAGAAAGATAAATTTTCAACCAGATAGTTTAATTTTTGAACAAATTCTTGAAATTTAAAACCAAAAAGACGATTTTTTTCTACTAAACAACTGATTTTTCAACCCAAAAACATGAATTTCCAAGAAGAAAGTTTATTTACAATTAAACAGTTGAATTTACAACTACAAATTCCCACCCAGAAAATATTAATTTTCAGTTGTAAATATCAATTTTTAAACAAATATGTAATACTGTATTTACATGTTCAGTAAAAAAAATTAATTCTCTACCAAAAAGTTATTTTTAGCAATTTAGTTAAAACTTCAACCAAAGAGATTAATTTTTAACTGAATATAGTGAATCTTTAACAAATGAATTTTTAAGAAAAAAAGTTCAACATTCAACAACCAAAGAGATGAATCTTCAACGAAACAAATAAACTTTTAACAAAGTAATTACAACAAAAAATTAAAATTTAACCAGAAATATTTTTTTTCCCCTATAATATTACTGTTTCGCGTTTCTATTTTGAAAAAGAATTTGGAAAACTTTAGAAAATTTTCTTTCATATGGTTTGATTTAAAGAAAAAATATAGGAAAAATTGGATTCATTTTGAAATAGATTTAAAAGTTTTGATAGAATTTTCAAACCAATTACAAATTTTAAAAGATTTTAAAGACTTTGAAATTCCTGAAAACATTAAATAATTTTTGAATTTGAAAAATTAATTTCGAGGAAAAATTTCAAAAGATTTTCAAGGATTTTAAAACCTTTTTTAAATGATCGAAAAAGAATCTCCAAGATCTTTTAAAAGCAATTTTTTTCAATTTTTCAGCACTTTTGTAAAATTTTAAGATAAATGCGAATCATTTTAAAAGATGTTTAGAAGTTTAAAAGTAATTTCAAAAAGAATAAAAAATGTTTAATAATTTTAAAAACAACATGTACATTTTCCAACATTTTTAAATACAATTTGGAAGCTTTTTAAGTATTTTGATAGGTTTCAATACAATAAGCAAATTTTACTCAGATTTTGGGGAAAATGGTTAATGAATTTTTATTTTAAAAAATCATTTTGTAAGGAAAAGTTAAAAAAAAAGCATATCTAAAGGTATTTAAAACTGGGGTAATTGAAGAATCCCAAAAAATAAAATTCTGGACACTGTAATAATCCCGAAAATGGAAATATTCGTAATAGAAAATTTCCAAAGCTTGAAATTTGCCAACAATTTAAAATTCTTAAATTGAAATATTCCTAGGCCGTATTTGAAAATTCCCCAATCTCAAAAATTGAGTAATAATTTAATAATTATTTTATTATTTAACAAATTCTTAATTACAGTGAAACTCTTTAATAGCCCTCCCTACTATAGCCTAAAGAATATCCCAAAAAGTATAAATAATTCGAAAATCAGTTGGAAAGATATTTAGAAGTTTTCAAATGTTCGAAGTGATTACAAAAACATTTCAAACCTCACAAAAATGTATACAATCTTGTTGAATTTTTTGCAACCTTCTGAAAGTTTTGAGTATGTTTCATAATGGCTCGAATTTTTCATAAAATTGAGTAAAATCCTGTAAAAGAAAAAAACTTCTTACAAATGCTCTAGATTCCTTTT
>NC_046662.1:44641200-44674945 GCF_010883055.1 Belonocnema kinseyi | reverse complement strand
ATTAAAATAAACTGCACACACCCACGAACCACAGTTTCACTTAAAAGAGCCTCCTGAGTATTTTAACAAATTATTTTAAAAATCGTTGAGTCCCCTGTTAAAATAAATCGATATTTGATTGGAACAAGTGATAAGTAAAGTTTTCTCTAATGAAAACCTTTAATTTTGCGTCGAAACAAAATTTCTTCGGGATTTCTTAACTATGATTAAAATCGACGAAAATCAGGTTTATTGTCTTGCAGTTTCATGAATTTACTCTTACATTAGTGTAATTTCTAATCAGTAGATGAATATAAAAAAATTGTTAGTACTTGTTTAATTTTTTTATGGAAGTCCTACATTTTTTTAGTTGTGAATGGAATAAATTATCAAATCGATAACATAATTTGAATTTCATAATATGAGGATTGTTATCGTTTTATCGTTGATAGCAATATGTGGCTCGGATAGGATGAAATGTGAATATGAAGTTGGAATCAGTGGAAACATCGGCCCTGATTCACGTCCGTCTGAAAACCTTGCTCTTTTACGCAATTTTAGCGCTTATTAAAGTTTGCTCGCAAATGAAACGAAGCCCATATAACCTACCTAATTTAGCGAGTAGCATTTTCGAGTGGGGACCACTCCAGGAGAGGAGGCAGGGTTCTATTGACAGCGGTTATTGCCTAACTGCGTACCTCCACCTAATATGCCCGCTTGGGATTTGCATACAGGGCCGCTCGAACGAAACCTGCAAACACACCCACGAATCTTTAATCCCTCGGTTAGTCAAGCCCCCAGTTTTCACTCAAAACCGAATATTTTTATGAGCAATTCTTCCACCAAAAAAAAGAGAATAATATACATTTTTCTTCTGAATTATTTATTTTGTTCCAAACAAAAGTAATTTCTTTTATATTTAAGTTCATAAAATCTCCTCTCTTTTCATATCCCTCCTGCCTCCCTTCTCTTTTCTGCCCTACCATGTCTTATCCAAATATATCTTTTAATTATCCCTTCTACTAGTCACTTACTCATCTCCTCTCCACCTACTTTTCCTTCCCCAGCCCACTTTCATCACTTTCACACCCTCCCCATCACTTTCCTTACATCCTCTACTCTCCCCCACTTCCCTTCGCCACATATTTCCCGAACAACCCTAGCTTTTTCAGGTCCTCAACACCCCCTCCTAATCCCTCCTCCTTATCTAACTTCCATATTCTCTACTTCCCCTCTCCTATTTACGATCCCATCACTTTATATTGTCAACCCCCACTTTCTCTATCCTTACTCCCTCTTGAATACGTTCAATATTTCCCTACTTCCAAACCCCTTACTTCATACTTCCTCTTCCTACAACTCACCTCCCTAATTTCCCTTCAATAACGTCCGCTCCTCCCCCTTTCTCTCACTCTCCATACTTCATCTCCCCTACTTCCTCTCATACCATGACCTGTGCTTGTTCTTCTCTCACTTCCTTTAAGAACCTACTATTACTATCTCTGCATTCCTTCCCCACTAAACACTTCCCACACTTTCTATGCTATACATTTCCTAATTTTCGTTTGATACAGCTTCCTACTTCCACTACTTTACCTTTACTGCCTTTCCTAATTCTCGTTTTCTAACATTCTCTGCTTCCTTTACCATCACTTTCCTGACTTCCTAAACTTTATCTCCTTGAAGTCCTTTTCATTCACATATCCTACTTCCCAAACTTTATTTCTCCTACATATTCTACTTCCTTTCCCCTCACTTTCCCTACTTACCCTTACCTTCGCTATCCTCTCATATGATATTTCCTATACTTCCCTCAATTCATATTCCCTTATGTCTTCTACTATCCCTCACTTCACCTATGTGTACGTCCCCTCCACTCACCATTTTACATTTCCTAGGTTCCCTTCCCTTACTTCTTATACTTCCTCGCCACTGCATTCCTACCTCTCATTTCCTCTCCCTTTCCCTTCCCTATGTCCCCTCGCTACCCTTTCTACCATTTTCCTGTACTTCTCCTCATTTTCCATACTCGAGATCTCCTACAGCTTCTACTTCTTCTCTTTTACCATCTCCTCCAGTCCTCAATTTTCCTCCCTCCCTCCTCTCACTTTCCCTCTCCTCGCTTCTCCTCCCTTATTTTCCATACTTCCTCTCCCTTACATCGCCTACTTCTCCTTCCCTAACTTCCCTACTTTCCCTTCCTGTGTTTCCCCTTCTCATCCCTCACTTCTTCTCACCTACTTTCCTTCCCATTACGTAACCTACTCCCGCTCCTCCCCCTTCAATTCACCTAACTTTGTCTGCTTCCCCACTCCTCATTTTCATTCCTACAGTTCATCTTCTCAAATTTTTCTTCTATCAAGACTTCGGCTTTCTCACACCTCGCTTCTGTAATTTTCCTTCACACCTTTTCTACTTACCTTGTCCTTGCATCGTCTGGGCTCATTCCATACTTTCTCTCCCATCACGTCCTGTACTCCCCCTTCTCTCACTTCTTCTCACTTCATTTACTCTGCTCCCCATTACTTCCTCTACCTGACCTTTCCGTACTTCATCTTCGTTACACTCGCACCCGTCGCTTCTCATAATTTATCTTTCATCATATCCTCTAATTCCGCTCCTTTCACATCTACAACCCTCCTTTTACTTCCTATACTTTATCTCGCCTACATTTCCTACTTCCCTTTTCTCACTCTCGCTTAATTCTTATTCTTCTCCTCCCAGTACGGAGCCTACTTTCCCTCCCATCGCGTTCTCTATTCTCGCTTATTTTACTGCCCCTAATTCGCCTCCCAAAATTTAGTTTACATCCCTCCTTCCTTGTTCTTCTCGTATTTTATCTGCGTTACTTGCCCACCCCTCACTTCTCGTAATTTCTCTTCCATCACGCCCCCTAGTTCCGCTCCTCTCCCATCTCCAACCCTCCTTGCACCTCCGATAGTTTATCTCACCAACTTCCCTTATCTCACTCTTCCTTACTTCTTATGCTTCTCCTCCTATTACGTACCCTACTTTTCCTTCCATCGCGTTTTCTTTCCGTCCTACATCGCCTCTCAAAATTTAGTTTACATACCCTCCTCTCCTTTAACTTCCTGTACTTCATTTCCCCCAAATCCCTTACTTCCTCCCTCATAGCGTCTCCTACTTCCCCTTTTCTCACATCGCCTTACCTCACTTATTTCCCCTCACTTTTCACTTCCCCTACTTGCCCTTCCCGTACTTCATCTGCACTACTTGCCCACCTCTCACTTCTCATCCTACTTCCCCTCTTGTCACTCTCCCCTCACTTCCTATGCATCCCCACGACTCACGTTCATTACTTCCTCTTCCATTACTTCCTCTCCTTCCCATTCACAGCCCTCAATTTCCAAACTTTCTATCTTACACTTCCCCTACTTCCCTTCCCCACACTTCCTCTCCCAAAAAAAATTTTAAAAAGGTAGTGCATCCCCTAGATTTTATTAATAATTATGAATCAGGTAACAGAATATCTTTACGAAAATTCTTCCACCTTAAAAAATAACAAAAGTAGATTTTGTTTGAGATAATAATGATTCAAATAATATTTATTATGCTTCAATTGCAAACTCAAATTGGAAAGAAGGGATAGAACATAAATTGTTAAGGCAAATTTATTTAAAGTTTATTTTCGTTTTCATGGTTGAGTTATTTAATTTTTATAATAATGATCTTTTTTAGTTAATTATTTATTTTTATGAACAAATGATTTCAATATTGTGGAATTATTCGAATAAAGGTTGATTCAAATTGCACTTGAGTTTGAAACGGTAAGTAACCGTCGGCCCTGGTTGCATTTGAAACTCTGTTAACTCTCCGAATATTAGCTCGTCGAGCGAGATTAACCCCATTGTGCCCTGTTGAAAATGATGACATCACTATTAAACTCCCGTCGGCTTCCGGAAATTGATTAAACTATCAAATTAGCTCGACTAATATCTACACATCAACGTCAAAACTGTCTAGATTCGAGGTTCACATCAAATAATATCAAACTCGTGAACTCTGATCTAGACTTTTAATAGACAATTAAAGTATCTACAAACAGTATTAATTTGAAGAAGAAGTCCAGAGGATAATAAAGTTCTGAAGATAATTGAATTTTCAATATTCAAAATTTATAATATGTCCAAACATATTTACGGGACATTTTTTATCAAGTTTACCCATCCCGAAAAAAGAACTTAAACTTGGGCAAAGAGGAGTCCTATTGGACGGTAGTAAACAGTTTTTTTTTGCCTGAACCGTTTCCAATTGAAATGCATAATATTGCGTAATATACTCCACTGAGTTCTCACGCACTGCGGCCCTTCCGAGGCGAGAGGCGCAACCGTTTCTCGCCCTGTCCCCGAGAAACTGCGTGGGCCGGCAGTTCTAGCAATTGGTAATTCGGAACCGCTTCTATGAGATCTCTTGTATGCAACCAAATATTTGAACATTCAAGAAAAAGAGAGGATTGAAAAAAAAAATTGAATTTTTAACCTATTAAAATGCATTTTCTACCAATTTTTGGAATTTTTAAACCAAAAAATGTTAAATTTCAAAAAAAAATATTTGCTTTTTGAATCAAATTGGTAATTTGTCAAAATAAGAAGAACTTTTTAGTAGACAGATACAAAATTATTAACTCTTAACAAAAAATATAATAACTAATATTTCATAAAGGGAAAAGATTTCAATTTTGAGAAAAAACTATCGAATTCAACCAGAAAAGACAAAGTTTTAACAAAATAATTGAATATTCTACCAAAATAATAGAATTTTCAGTGAAACAGTGTAATTTTTAGGCAAAAATGACCAATTTTTAACCAAATGGTTCGACTTTAAACTAAAAACTAACAACTTTCAATTAAAAATCGAATAGTTCAATTTACAGTTCAAATAATTTCTTTCGCACAAGCAGTTAAATTTTCAATCAAAAGGAATAATTTTATACCAAAAAAGATGCATGGACAACAAAATATATAGATTTTCACCCCAATGTGAATTCTCACCTATAAACGATCAATTTTCAAAGCAAATGGATAGTTAAATTTTCAGTAAAAACAAAAATTAAACAAAACAAGGACTTTAAAAAAAATAGTTAAATCTTTGACCAATAACATAAATATTTAACAAAGTAGTTTAATTTTAACCAAGTAGTCAAATTTTCAACCCAAACACATTAATTCTGAATGCAAACTTTCATAGTGGAATTTTCAAGAAGAAAAGAAAAATTTTCAACCAAAAATGAATTAGTTAAATTTTGGGCTAAGAAAATAAATTGTAAACTAAAAAAAAAACTAATCTTCAATAAAATAGATAAATGTTCAAACAAAGAGAACTAGAAACAAGAAACAATCACTCTTTAACCAAAAATGGAATAATTAAAATTTCAGTTAAAAAAATTAATTTTTAAACGAAAAATAAATAAGTTCTCAACAAAATAGTTTCATTTGATTTAAAATAATTTTCAATTAAAATAATGAAATATTCAGTTGTATTAGTTACAATTTCTGTTAGAAAAATTAAATTTAAACCAAAAAAAAGCAAATATTCAACAAAATATTTAAATTCCAACGAATAAAATTAATTTTTAACGAAGTAGTTCAACAATTTTGTTCAAAAGTTTTCCTTTTTGATAAAAAAAATGCAACCATTTCGTCGAAAGTTGAACTACTTTTGTTGAAAATTCGGCTTCATTGGTTAAATTCAACAGTTTTCGAATTCAGATTAAAATTTTGTTGGGTTGAAATTATTTTTTGTTGAAAACTCATAATTGCAGGTGCAAAACCAACTTTTTTTAAACAAAAAATGTAACTGTTTGGTTGAAAATTCCACTGCTTGGTTGGAAATTAACTTGTTAGTTGAAAATTCATATTTTCCGATTTTGTAATTGATTTTTTTTGTTTTTTATATTAATAGTATTTTTCAATGTTGAATTTAACTATATTATTTTTGGTTAAAAATTGAACCATTCAAGTTTAAAATATTTACTATTTGGTTAAAAAATGATGTAATTTTTCGAAAATGCGTCTAATTTTAGTTGAAAATTAATCTGTTTTGACTGAAAATTCCACTATTTTGTTTAAAATTCGTTTCGTTTTTGGTTGAAAGGTAATTTTATTAAATGATAATTTAATTATTTCATTTTTGGTTAAAAATTTATTTTTTTTAGTAAAAAACTCATGTATTTTCTACAAAATTCGTCGTTAAGATTTTAACTGTTGTTCAAAGTTCGTCCTTTTGATTGGAAAATTCATCTTTTTTGGATTAAATTTCATATTTTTTATTATAAATGCGACTATTTAGTTAAAAATGAATATGGTTTAGTTACGGATTCAAGTCTTTTTTTAATTTGCCTACACTGGCACTGATTAAATTCAACTGTTTTCAATTTAAAATTAAAATCTTTTCGGGCCGAAATAATTTTTTGTTGGAAATTCATCTTTTTAGGTAAATAATTTTCTTTTTTAATTTAAGCATCTAGTTGACTATTTAAATGTCGGTTTGGAAATTAACTTTTTTGTTATAAAACTATATTTTCCGATTAAACATTCAACTGTTTTGTAGAAAATTCTTTTTAAAATTGAAAATTATCATTTTTAACTGAAAATTTTTATATTTTGTTGACAATTCAACTGATTGACTAAAAATTTTAATTTTTGTTGTTGTATAATAGAAAAATACCGTGTTCAAAGTATCTGGTTTAGTTATGGATTCAAGTCTTTTTTTGAAAATTCGTCTTCACTTGTTAAATTCACTATTTTCAATTTTACATTAAAATGTTTTTGGGTTGAAATAATTTTGTTATGGAAATTCACCTTTTTAAGGTAATAATTATTTTTTTATCTAAAAATTTAACTATTTTGTTGCAGATTCAACTGTTTGTTTGAAAATCAACTTTCTTGTCAAGAATTCATATTTTCCGGTTAGAAATTTAACTATTTTGTAGAAAATTATTTTGTTAAATAGAAAATGATTTTTTTAAAATTAAAATTGAACTATTCCTTTTTTGGTTAGAAGTTTTTTTTTATTAAAAATGTTAACTACATCAAGTTTTTTGAAAAATCATCTGTTTGTAGAAAATTGTTTTTTCTAATTGAATATAATTTTTTTTTTAACTATAATTTAACTATTCTATTTTTTGTTGAAAGTTTTTATTTTTTTCAAGTTCCATAATTGAACTATTTGGATGAAAATTCAATTTTTTGACTGAAAATTCAACTCTACTGTCGAAAATTTGTTTCTTTAATGAATTTTTTTATTCAATTAAAACTTAGCTATTCCATTTTTCGTTAGAAGTTATTTTAAATTAAAAAAATTTAATTATTTGGTTGAAAATGCAACTGTTTTGTAGAAAATTCGCTTTTTTGATTTAATATTTTTTTACAATTAAAATTTAATTATTCCATTTGGTTTAGAAGTTTTTTTAAGTTTAAAAATTTCAAGATTTGGTTCAAAATCAACTGCTTGGCTGAAAATTCAACTTCTTTGTGGAAAACTCAACTGTTTCGTAGATATTTTTTTATCAATTGATTTTAATGAAAATTTTACTATTTCATTTTTGGTTAAAAGTTGATCTTTCCAAGTTTGAGACTCAACTATTTGGTTGGAAAATTATGCAATTTGTCGGAAATCCAGCTTTTTTTGGTATAAAATTAATCTTTTTCGTTAAAAATGCACCTACTTTGTACAACGCTCGTATTTTTATCTTGAAAATTCAACAGTTTCAATGACCGTTTCTTCTTTACTTAATAAAATTTATTTTAATCGTTTCTTTTGGTAGAAATTTAATTTTTAATTATGTTAAAAATGAATTTTTTTGTTCGATAATTAATATGTTTTGGTCGTGAATTTCACTTTTTTGTTGAAAATTCTTACTTTTTGGTGAAATTAAACTGTTTTTGATTCAAAATGGTTATCTTTTCATTATCAAAATATCAACTATTTACATTTTTTATTTAGAATTCACCTCTTTTGGTTGAAAATACAACTAATGAATGAAGAAATGTAGTAAATTTTAGTTAATTAATAATTAAATAATAATTAATTCATTTGATTCAATGAATGACTTAATTTAGCAAAAATTACGCATGATAGGGGCGGTGGGGTCAAAACTTTACGTTATTTCTGCATTCAAATTTTCGCGCCAATTTTTAGATTTAAAACTCGGCTCTCTGGCGGAGGTTTCTAAAAGTTTTCAAAAGATAGGTTATGTTTCTCTGGGTTGTACAGCTTTTGGAATAGTTTTGTTGACAAATGCTATCTTCTTCTGTCAAAATTCAAGATAAAATTTTGCATAAACCATATAAAAATACCAGTATAACAAATTAAAATATCGCAGGATCAAATAAATATAATAAATTCAAAATGAGTTTAGTAGCTTATGGCAGTAGTGACGAAAGTAATGACGAAGAGGTTATTTCAAATCAGGAATCTGAAAAATCTGTTAAAAAACCTCCTGATAATGTGGAAATCAAACAAATTTCTAAGAATTTAGAAGTTAAAGAAGCTTTACAGGTTGTAGAAGAACAAATTCCTGAAATTTTAACTGTGAAACCGAGGACTCACATTAGTTTACCAACTCCCAAAATTGACCAAGAACCAAAAATTTTGGATGAAAACAACAGTGTTTCTTCGTCAAATACTGGTTCGGAAGAAATAAAAATAAATTTTAACCTTCTGCCGCAGCCAAGACGAGTAGATGTTATTGAAGATGAGGATGAAATTCCGGAAAACAACAAAGAAATACTGTTTGACAACAAAAATTTGACAAACGAACAGCCGTTTGAAAAAACAGTGAAGAAGGAAAAAGTACCTGTAAAAATATCTATACCTCGTCTCTCTGATGTAAGTATTAAGAAATTTTAGTTGAAAAAATTAATTTAAAAAAATGAATTTTCCAGAAAATAGTTCAATTTTTAACCTAACTGGTGAATTTTTGACTAAAATGATGAATCTTCGAGTGGAATAGTTCAATTTTAAACCATAAATATGAGATTTTAACTAAAAGAAATTCATTTTCAACTAAAATAGACCAATTTTCAAAAAAAAAAAACTAATTAATTCTGACTAAAAAAGATTAATTGTCAATCAAAACTTAAATAATTAAATTTTATATTCAACCACATGAATTTTCAACTGAAACTATGTAATATTTAATTGGAATAAGTTTAATTTTTAGTTAAAAAAGTTACTTTCCATAAAAAAATTAATAATAAACTAAAGAGATCAATTTTTTACTAAAATTATGGAATATTTTACTGGAAAAACAGTTAAATTTTCAGTACAGATGAATAATTTTTAACCAAAATGAAACAAATGTTCAACAAAATGGTTATATTTTTAGTTAAAAAAATCTTTTTCATAAAAAAAAAAACAAGTTTTCAATAAAATAGCTCATATTTAAACCAAAAAAATGAACTTATTCAAATGAATCTGCATCCAAAACAAATTAATTTTCAAAAAAAAAGAGTTTAACTTTTAACCAATAAATTTTATTTCTAAACTGAAAGATAAATTTTCAATTAAAATGATAAATATTTAACTTTAATACATGAAAATTTAACCGTAAAGAAGAATTTTTAAACAAGAAGATTAACTCCCAAAAAAAAGGATAATTTTCTACAAAAAAATGGATTGTTATCCAAATTTATGGTCAATAGAAATAGTTGAATTTTCAATTAAAAATATCAATTTTTCTCCAAATTGTTGAATTTTGAATAAAAAAAGAACATTTTTCAACCAAAAATTTAATAATTTAACAACAAAATATAGTTAAATTTTCCGCAAAAAAATTTTAACTGAAAACGAAAATTTTAAACAAGAAGGTTAACTTGCGAAGAAAAAGATAATTTTTTACAAAAAAAATCTATTTGTAACCAAATTTGTGGATAATATTCAACTGGAATAATATTTGAATTTTAAGTTTAAACAAAACATCATTTTAAACCAGAGAATAAACAAATCTGCAACAAAATAGTTCAATTTGCCTCAAAAACATCCTTTTCGTCCGAAAAAAAAAACAAGTTCTCAATTTCAAGCAGATGAATTTTCAACTCGAATATTTAATTAGAATACTTAAAATTTTAACCGAAAAGGCGAATTTTTAAACAAGAATATAAACTTCAAAGAAAAAGGTAAATTTCTAAAAAAAAATCCAACTTTTTTAATTTCAAACAAAGAAAAATCATTTTACAACCAAAAATTTAATAATTAAATTTTTAGTCAAAAAACGAATATTTAAGCAGTGAGATGAATTTTTAACTAAAATTATGGAATATTCAACTGGAATAACAGTTACATTTTCGATTTAAAAAAGAAAATAATTTTCAACCAAAAAAAAACGATTTTCAACAAAATATAGTTAAATTTTCGGCAATAAATTCCTTTTCATAAAGAACAAAAAAGTTTTCAACAAAATACTTCAATTTCAGGTTAAAAAATTCCTTCTCATCCATGAAAAAGACAAGTTTTAAATCAAATAACTCATATTTTAACCAGAAGAATTAGGTTTTTTCAATTGAAATGATGAATTTTCAATGAAAAAAAATTAATTTTCAACAAAATAGTTTATTTTTCAACCAAGTAATTTTATTTCTAAACTAAAAGATAAATTTTCAATTAAAATTTGAAATATTTAACTTTAAAACATAAACATTTAACCGAAAAGTAAAATTTTTAAACAAGAAAATAAACTTCAATGAAAAAGGTAATTTTCAAACCAAAAAAATCAATTTTTCAACAAAATATGTGAATAAAAGAACTAATTCAATTTTCAATTAAAAATGCCAATTTTTCTCCAAATTGTTGAATTTTTAATAAAAAAAAAACATTTTTCAACCAAAAATTTAATGATTAAATTTGTAGTAAAAAAATGAATGTTTAACAAAAGAGATGAATTTTTATATAAAACTATGTAATATTCAACTGGAATTCTCAGTTAGAAAAACAAAATAATTTTTAGCCAGAAAACTAACAAATTTATAACAAAATATAGTTCAATTTTCGGCAAAAAAATTCCTTTTCATAAAAAACAAAAAAGTTTTCAACAAAATACCTCAATTTCAGACAAAAAAATGAAGTTTTCTCAATTAAAAAGATGAATCTTCAATGAAAAAAATTAATTTTCAATAAAAGATTTTATCTTTCAAACAAGTAATTTTATTTATAACCTAAAAAATAAATTTTCAATTAAAATAATAAATATTTAACTTTAATACGTGAAATTTTAACTGAAATAAAAATTTTAAACAAGAATGTTTAACAAAAGAGATGAATTTTTATATAAAACTATGAAATATTCAACTGGAACAATAGTTACATTCTCAGTTAGAAAAACAAAATAATTTTTAGCCAGAAAACTAACAAATTTATAACAAAATATAGTTCAATTTTCGGCAAAAAAATTCCTTTTCATAAAAAACAAAAAATTTAACTGAAATAAAAATTTTAAACAAGAAGATTAACTTGCAAAGAAAAATGTAATTTTCTAACAAAAAACATCAGTTTTTTAACAAAATACGTGGTATTTTAACGAAATAGTTAAATTTTCGGTTAAAAAAAAAACAAATTTTCATCCAAATTGTTGAATTTTGAACAAAGAAAGATCATTTTACAGCCAAAAATTTAATAGTTATATTTCTAGTAAAAAAAATGAATGTTTAACAAGTGAGATAAATTTTTAACCAAAGTTATGGAATATTTAACTGGAATAATAGTTACATTTTCGATTTAAAAAAGAAAATAATTTTCAACCAAAAAAAACGATTTTTAACAAAATATAGTTAAATTTTCGGCAAAAAATTCCTTTTCATAAAAAACAAAAAAGTTTTCAACAAAATACTTCAATTTCAGGTAAAAAAATTCCTTCTCATCCATGAAAAAGGCAAGGTTTTAATCGAATAACTCATATTTCAACCAGAGGAATTAAGTTTTTTCAATTGAAATGATGAATTTTCAATGAAAACAAAAATTAATTTTCAACAAAAGAGTTTATCTTTCAACCAAGTAATTTTATTTTTAACGTAAAAAGCTGAATTTTCAACTAGAATGAAAAATATTTTAAACTCAATAATACATTTTTTAGTCAAAAGAATGAATGTTCAACCAGAGATATAAATTTTAAAAAAAATTCATTTGCATCCAAAAAACAAACCGATTTTTAACAAAATATAGTTAAATTTTCGGCAAAAAAAATCATTTTCATTTAAGGAAAAGACAAGTTTTCAATCAAATAACTCATATTTTAACCAGAGAAATGAATTTTTTATTAAAATGATGAATTTTTAAGCCAAACAAATTAATTTTCAACAAAAGAGTTTAAATTGCAAACAATTGATTTTACTTCTAACCTAAAAGATGAATTTTCAACTAAAAAAAATAAATATTTAACTAAAATAATTGAATTTTTCACCGAAAAGAAGTATTTTTGAACAAGAAGATTAACTTGCAACGAAATAGTTGAACTTTTGATTAAAAGAGGCAAATTTTCATCTAAATGGTTCAATTTTGGAACAAGAAAAGATCATTTTTAAACTAAAAACTTAATAATTAATTTTTTAGTTAAAGAATGAATTTTTAACCAGATACAAATTTTTATATATAATTAAAGAATATTCACTCGAATACTTGTTAAATTTTCAGTTTAAAAATCAAAATAATTTTTCAAACAGAAAGTAAATATATTTTCAAAAAAAAATATAGTTAAATTTTCGGCAAACAAGTTTCTTTTCATCCAAAGCATAGACAAATTTTTAATCAAATAGCTCATATTTCTACCAAAGAAATGAATTTTTAATTAAAAGTTGAGTTTTCATTGAAAAAAAAACATTTTCAATAAAAAATAGAATGGATGAATTTTTCGTTCCAACCTAAAAGACCAATTTTCCACTAGAATGATAAATATTTAACTGAAATTCTTGAAATTTTTATCGAAAAGACGAATTTTTGAATAATAAAATAAGGGGAAAAAATAATATTCCATACAAAAAAAATCGATTATAAACAAAATATGTGTATTTTCAACTAAATAGTTGATTTTTCAATTAAAAATTAAGATTAATTTTCTACAAATAAGGCGAATTTTTCAAATATTACATAAATGTTCAAACAAATAATTAAATTTCTGAATGAAAAATATCAAGTTTCAAGCAAATAGTTCAGTTTTAATTTAAAAAAGGTACATTTTCAACCAAAAACAGAATGATTAAATATTCTGTTAAAAATTTAATTCTTAGTAACAAAAAACAACAGATTTTCAGCAAAATACCTAAATTTTCTACTGAAATTGTGAAATTATTAATTCTAAAAATTTATTTTCAAGAATGTTTCAAGAACATTTTCAACCAGAGATGAATTTCCAATTATAATTATGAATTATCAACCAAAAAGAATATTTTTTAACAAACGAGCTTAAATTTTAGCCAAATAGTTGAATTTTTAACTAAAGAAAGTTGAATTCGCAACGAAGAATTTATCAAAATTTTCTATAATAATTCAGTAATAGTTTAATTTGTTTAGTAAATTTAATTTCTTTAAACTTTAATTTCGCGTTAAAATTAAATTCTGAGAATGGAAAACAAGAAAATAAGTATTATCAGTTTGTTTTTAAATTTTTTATAAACAAGATTGTTATAAAATTTTAAAGAAATTCAAATTTTTGAATATATCAGATATGTCAGAAAAGATTCTAGAAGATTTTAAAGAAATTTTGTGATTTTATAGGATTTTACAAAATATTAAAAATTATTAGGCTATTAAAAAGGATAATTAATTATTAAAATAATATCAAATTCATTAAAATTTACTGAATTTTTTACTTTTTCGTTTTTTTATACACTAACTGTATCTCCAACCAAAAGAGATGAATTTTCAAATAAAAATTTTTCAGTAAATAAAAACGAAGTTCACCCAAACTGTTGAATTTTCATGACAAAATACGAGCTTTATATAAAGCAGTTGAATGTTTAACCAAGAAGATCATTTTCTACCAAAAAATAGGAACTTTCGACAAATTACATCATTTTTAACGAAATAGTTTAGTTTTTAATCTTGAAAATATCAAGTTTTAACTTAAAATTGAATACGAAAATTTTCATGAAAAAAATTATTAAAAAAAAATGAATTGTATAAAAAACAGGTTGAATTTTCAACAAAAAAGTTGAATTGTCATCCAAATAGTTAAATTTTTAAACTTGAAAAAAATAACAACTTATAACCAAAAATATAATAATTAAATGTTAATTGAAAAAAAAAGTTTTCAACAAAAAACTTAAAAATCTGAATTTCCAGCGAAATGTTATTTCAATCAAAATTTATTTTTATGTAAAATTTAAAAACAATTTATTTTAACCATCGAAGATAAATTAAAAAAAAAAGTTGAATCCTTAAGTAAACCAGATTAGATTTCAACCAAACAGTTACATTTTTAATAAAAAGAGGATTAATTTTATACCAAAAAAGATTAATTTTCAACAAAATACATAAATTTTTAACCCAACAGTTGAATTTTCCACTAATTATATCATTTTTGAACAAAATAGTTTCAACAATAACTGTGATGTTTGTCTAAATTTGAATAGATTTTGTTTTAGTTTGTATTTTTTTGTTTCTAAAAACTTATAATTAAATATTTAAAAGAGTTTTTAATTTTAAAAAAATACTCATTTTATATCAAATAGTTGAATTTTAAATATAAAATATGAATTTTCTACACATCAGTTCAATTTTCAACCCGAAAATATGAATTTTTAACAAAATAGTTAAACTTGCAATTAAAAAATTAATTTTTAACCTAAAAAAACACTAATTTTCAACAAAATACTTCACAATTTAAAAAAAAGATGAATTTTCAAGAATATGCATAAATTTTCAACCAAATCGTTACATGTTCTAACAAATTATTAAATTTTCGAGTCGAAAATGCAAATTTTCTACAAAAAGAGTTGAATTTTCAATCGATACAGATTAATTTTTAATTAGTTGCATTTTTAACAAAAAAAGGGGCAAATTTCTACAGGAAGAAATAAATTTTCAAATAAAAAGATGAATGTTCAACAAAATAATTTAATTAATAACTATAAGAAAATTGGTTAGTCGAGAAATAAAAAATTGCAATCAAATTTTGAATTTTCATTGCCGAAAAGACAAATTTTCGACAAAACATTTTAATTTTGACAAAGTCAATATGAATTTCGAACAAAAAAATTTAATTTGCACCAATCAGTTGTATTTTTAATAAAAATGGTAAATTTTAAGTTAAGAAAATTAATTTTAAGCAAACAAAAAGCTTTTAATTTAAAATTAAAAAACTGATTTAACCAAAAAAAAAAACGGATTTTGAACAAAATATTTTAATCCTAAACCAAAGAGCTGCATTTTTAAAATAAAAATTGATTTTCTACCAAAAAAGACGAATTTTTAACAATATAGTTTAATTTTAAATTAAGAAGTATGACTTTTGAACAAAAATGTTGAATATTCAACAAAATAATTCGATATAGTTAAGAAAATTAATTTTAAGCAACAAAAACCCGAATATTGTACTAAAATTAACCAAAGTGAATTTTTTTTCAACTAAAACGACGAATCTTCAACTGTAATAAATGAATTTTAAACCAAAAGGATTAATTTTCAACTAAAATGTTGAATCTTCAACTGAAATAGTTAAATTTTAGATAAAACAGATAAAGTTTCAACCAAGACGATTTATTTTCTACAAAGAAACATTAATTTTTCCACAAAAATATTTATTTTGAACCAAAAGCATCAATTTTCTACTCTAAAACAGAAATTTTTGACCAAATTCGTGAATTTTCAACTCAATAGTTGAACTTTCAATTTCAAAAAAAATTAATTTTCGTCAAGAAATAGAATATTTTAATTTTTCTTTGACGCCACTAATTTATGATAAAACAAAAAAGTATTTTAAAAAAAGGTTAAATTTTCAAACCAAGAGATAAATTTTCAACTAGAATTATGAATCTTCAACGAAAAAATTAGTTTTTTACAAAGTAGTTCAACTTTCAACGAATGAGTTGAAATTTCAAACAAAAAAGATGAAATTTCTAACAAAAGAGATGAGTTTTCAATAAAACAGAGGAATTTCTAATCAGAAACCTTCATTTTCAATCAAGAAGATAAATTTTCTATTCGAAAACATGAATTTTTGAGTAAACTCACGAATTCTCAACGAAATAGTTGAAGTTTCATTATAATTTAATTAATTTTCAACCAAAAACAGAATATCTGATTTTCCAGTTAAAGTCATTAATTTAAAATTAAAAAAAGAATTTTCAAGAAAATGGTTAAATTTACCAAAAAAAAAGATGAATTTTCAACCAAAATTATAAATCTTCAAACACAAAAAAAGAAGTTTTTAACAAAGTAGTTCAACTTTCAACTAAGGAGTTTAATTTTTTTTAATTCTTAATAAAAAATGTAACAGTTGATATTTTAATAAAAACCTATTTTAATTTTAAATCAAAAACATTGCGAATTTTCAAACAAACAGTTTAATTTAAACCCAAAAAGCTAAAGTTTTAACCAAGACAATTCATTTTTTTTAAAAAGACGAATTTTCAACAAAATAAATTTATTTTCAACGAGAAATTATAAAATTTTAACTGGACTAATTAGGCTTTTAGTTTAAAAACAAATTTATTTTTAATGTTCTAAAATAAAGAATCAATCAATTAATTGAAAGTTTTTCAAAATTATATCATTTTAAGCAATTTTAATCTCTATTTTACTCTATTTTTTTATAAACTGAACAACTTTTAAATTAAAAGATAAATTATATTTATTTTTAATAGTTTAAAAATTCTTTAAATGCTCCAAAATTTGATTTTAAAATCTTCAAAAATCATATTGTTTTACCTTTTTTTTCAAATTTTATATAATTGTTGAAATTTTTTCAGAACTTCTAAATAGCTATGAAAATTAATTGAATTTTTCCTACAATTTTGTTTAAAATCCTGCCAAATTAAACAATTTCTCTTTAAACTTTCCACATTCGTTTTTGACTCATTTGTGATAAACAATAATTGATATTTCAAACAAAAAAGATATTTTAAATCAAAAAATTCAACTAAAACAAATTTTCAACCAAAAAAATAATTTTCAACCAAAAAAAATCGAAGTTTCTAAAAAATAGTTCAATTTTCAACTAAAGGGATGATTTTTTAATTAAAATGATGAATCTTCCAGCAAATAATTTCATTCTTGCACCAATAAAAATTGGCAATAAAAAAATAATTTTAATTTAAAAAAAGTTGAACAACGAAAGATATGAATTTTTAACTAAAATTATTAATCTTTAAGAAAAAAAAATCATTTTTAATAAAGTGGCTAATTTATCAGCCAAATTATTGAGTTTTCAATGAAACAGATGAACTCTCAACGAAGAATTTAATAATTAATTTTAAAAAAATTATATTTTCAGTTTAAATAATCAATTTTTAACAAAACAGTGAAACTTTCAACCAAATGGATGAATTTTCAATTAAAATGATGAATAAACAATGCTTTAATTGATAATTTAATAAAAAAAGGAATTAAATTTTCAATTTAAAAAAAAACAGATAATGCAACCAAAAAGTAAGAATTTTCAGCAACAGTTAAATTTTCCACTTTAAAAGATTTTTCAGCCGAGAGATAAAAAGAATTTCATTCAATGGTAAATTTTCAATTAAAAAATATAAATTTCCTGACAAAAATTAAAAAATGGAAATTTTTCGTTAAAAAAATTAATTAAGAACAAACAAAAACAAAGAATCTTTAACTAAATAGTTAAGAAAATTTCCAAACTTTTTCTGATAGTTATATTTTTATAGTTTAAAGATACTGAAGAGGAGAAGGAAAAATCTCGGAACAAAATCCAACCATCACAAGTAAGTTTTTCTTTCGCTATTATTTAATCTTCATCAATTAAAAATTTCTCTAAATAATTTTTTATTTATTGTTTTACTTTATTATTGTATTTAATTTAATTATAAAAAATGAAAGATATCGAATTTTGATTCTAAAATTTTATCTATATTTCTGAATTATAATTTAAAAATTTGTAAGTAAATATAATTTTTACTTAGAACAGGGAAATTTGGAAATTAATTTAATTGTCACTTGCTATAGGCAAATTTCTAAAATAATTATAATTTTGAGTTTAGACGGAGAATAAATAAATCATATATAAAAAAATTTCTTCATAGAATTTCGAGTTAGGCACAGGGAATTTCCGGAAGAATGATAATTTTATATTAGAATAAGTAATTTTCGACCTGAAACGGTCCATTTTTGAAAAGAATTTTTCATTCCAATTTATAAAAAGTAAGTCTTATTCAAGCAAAAGTGTTATTGTGACTTTGAATATGGAATTTTGGAAAAGAATTTTAATTTAAGGAAGGAAATTTAAGAAAATCCCTGTTCGAAATTCGAATTCTTCACAATTAGAATATTCGTTCTTCATAATTTTGGAAAAATGGAGTTACTATATTTTTAATTCTGAGTTCAGATTGAGAATAAATAAATTAAGTATAAACAAATTTCCGTAAAGAAATAAAATTTTCAGTTTGGAACAGGGAATTTTGGAAAAAATGATCATTTTTCTTACAAAAGGTAATTTTCGACATGGGACGGTAAATTATAAAAAAAGAATTTCTTTGAATTTAAACCTTTTTCGATTTTTAAAAATAAAAGGATTTCAAAGGATTATTTATAGAATATTTTAAAAGATTTCAAGTAATTTTTAATTTCAAATCATTTTTAAAATTTTAGGATATTTTCAAATATTTTAAGGAATTATCAATATATTTCCAACAATTGAAGGAATTTTTAATCGATTTCAATTAATTGAAGGGATTTAAAAGGATTTTAGGATATTTAAAAAAATTTCAAGTAATTGTTGATTTAAAACTATTCTTAAAACCTTAGAATATTTCCAAATATTCCAAGGAATTTTCAATCAATTTCAATAAATTAAAGAAATTTCAACGGATTTTAAGGTATTTTTAAAGATTCCAAGGATTTTCTAAAGATTTTTAAAATATAAACAAATTTGAAATTTTTAAGAGTATTCTCAAAGATTGAGAGAAATTTTGAATAGATATTTATAAATTTAAAAATGTTCCAACAATTTTATGGAATATGGGGGTTTTTAATTTTTAATTATTAAAAATATTTTAGGGTATTTAAAAAAATTCCAAATTATTTTTAAGATTTTAGGATTTTTTTAATATTTCAAAGAATTACTAATAGTTTTCCATCAATTGAAGGCATTTCAAAAGATATTTAATACTTTGGAATTTTAATAGAAAATTTTGTAAATAATAGAGTTTTCGGCTTGGAACGAGAATTTTGACAAATAATTTTATTTCTAATTTAGAAGAAGAGAATTAAAAATATCCCAGGTCAAGTTTTTCCCGGCCTCCTTTTTTACATAAAATAATGAAATAACCGTTTTTTATAGGTGTAAAAAATGAGCCTTTTCATTTTTTATTGGACAAAATTATTTTAAGAAACCAGAACCGTAAATAAACAAATTCTTCATTTTTTTCAAACATTAGTCGTCTTTAAATTCCCTAAAATCTTTTTAAATCTTGATAAATTTGTTGGAATCTTTCGACTTAATGCAAATCTTTGCGAAATCTAGAAATTTCTGTGCAATATTTTGGAAATTTTTACATTTTTGTAAAATATTTGAAAATCTATGTCAAATTTTTTTTAATATTTTAAAATTTTTATGAAATCCGTGAAATGTCAGTGAAGGCTTTCTTTAATTTTTACTGGTGAAATATTTTTTTTTCTTAATCATTGAATCTTTAGAAATCTTCTCAAATTTGTTGAAACCATTTAAAATAGTTTAAAATTTTTTAGAAATATTTGTAAAATCTTTCGTATTCGTTCAAAATCATTGAATTATTTGAAATTATTTAAAATCATTTGACTTTTTTGAAATCTTCAAATCTTCTTAAATTTTGAAATCCTTGCAATCTTGAAATGTTCGAAATCTTTGTTTTTTAAATTATTGAATTATTAGAAGTCTTAGAGAAATCTTTTCAAATCTTTGAAAACGTTGCAGTTTGAAAATATTGCAAATCTTTGGGAACTTTTTGTGAAATCTTTGAAATCCTTGCAATCTTGAAAATCCTTGAGAATTTTTTTTTTTAATAATTGTGAATTTATCTTAAACCTTTGTTTCTGAAATATTTTTTATTCGTTAAAATCATTGAATTATTCGAAATCTTAGGGAAATCTTTTCAAATTTTTGAAACCTTTATAATCTTGAAATGTTGAAAATGTTTGTGAAATCTTTTTCAAATCTTTTGAAATATTTGTGATTTTTTTTTTAAATCTTGGTTTCTGAAATCTTTTATATTCGTTGAAATCACTGAATTAGTCGAAATCTTAGTTAAATCTTTACAAATCTTTGAGATCCTTGCAATCTTGAAATGTTGGAAATCTTTGCGAAATTTTTGTCAAATCTTTTGAATCTTTGTTTTTGAAATCTTTAAACCCCTTGAAATGTTAGAAATCTTTGAGAAACTTTTCACAAATCTTTGTCAAATCTTTGTTTGTAACATCTCCAATCTTTGAAATCCTTGTAAGAATCTTGAAATGTTCGAAATCTTTTTTATTAATTAAAATCATTGAATTATTCGAAATCTTAATGAAATCTTTAAATTCCTTGCAGTCTTGAAATATTTCAAATCTTTGGAAACTTTGTGAAATCTTTGAAATCCTTGCTGTCTTGGAAATCTTTGGGATTTTTTTTTTTTAATATTTGGAAATTTTTTCTTAAATATTGGTTTGTGAAATATTTTTTATTCGTTAAGATCATTGGATTATTCGAAATCTTAGTGAAATCTTTTCAAATGTTTGAAATCTTTGTAATCTTGAAATGTTGGAAAGCTTTTAAAATATTTGTAAATTTTATCAAATCTTTGTTTGTGAAATCTTTTTTATTTGTTAAAATCATTGAATTATTCGAAATCTTAGTGAAATCTTTTCAAATATTTGAAATCTTTGTAATCTTGAAATGTTGGAAATCTTTGTGAAATCTTTTAAAATATTTGTAAATTTTTTTCAAATCTTTGTTTCTGAAATCTTTTATATTCGTGAAAATCATTGAATTGTTCGAAATCTCAGTGAATTCTTTTCAAATATTTGAGATCCTTGCAATCTTGAAATGTTGGAAATCTTTTTCAAATCTTTTGAAATATTTTTGAATTTTTCCTTAAATATTTGTTTTTGAAATCTTTAAAGTCCTAGCAATCTTGAAATGTTGGAAATCTTTGGGAAATTTTTTTGTAATCTTTGTCAAATCTTTGCTTGTGAAATCTTCTCAAATCATTGAAATCCTTGCAGCAATCTTGAAATGTTCGAAATCTTTTTTATTCATTGAAATCATTGAATTATTCGAAATCTTCGTGAAATATTTTTAAATCTTAAAACTCCTTGCAGTCATGAAATATTGGAAATCTTTAGGAAATTTTTGTGAAATCTTTGAAATCCTTACAGTCTTGGAAATTTTTGGGATTTTTTTTTTGAAATATTTGGAAATTTTTTCTTAAACCTTTGTTTCTGAAATCTTTTATATTCGTGAAAATCATTGAATTAGTCGAAATCTTAGTGATATCTTTTAAAAATGTTTAAATCTTTGAAATGTTGGAAATCTTTGAGAATTTTTTTTAAATATCTGTCAAATATTTAGAAAAATTTGTGAATGTTTTCTCAGATCTTTGTTTGTGAAATCTTTTTTATTTGTTAAAATCATTGAATTATTCGAAATCTTTTCAAATGTTTGAAATCTTTGTAATCTTGAAATGTTGGGAATCTTTGTGAAATCTTTAAAAATATTTGTAAATTTTTTTCAAATCTTTGTTTCTGAAATCTTTTATATTCGTGAAAATCATTAAATTGTTCGAAATCTTAGTGAAATCTTTTCAAATCTTTGAGATCCTTGCAATCTTGAAATGTTGGAAATCTTTGGGACATCTTTGTTTAATATTTGTCAAATCTTTGCTTGTGAAATCTTCTCAAATTTTGAAATCTTCTTTTTTCATTAAAATCATTGAATTATTCGAAATCTTCGCGAAATATTTTTAAATCTTAAAACTCCTTGCAATCTTGAAATATTGGAAATCTTTGGGAAATATGTGTGAAATCTTTGAGATTTTTTTTGGAAATATTTGGAAATTTTTTCTTAAATCTTTGTTTGTGAAATCTTTTTTATTCTTTAAGATCATTGAATTATTCGAAATCTTAGTGAAATCTTTTCAAATTTTTAAAATCTTTGAAATATTGGAAATCTTTCGGATTTTTTTTTTTTTTAATATTTGTCAAATCTTTAGAAATATTTGTGAATGTTTTCTCAAATCTTCGTTTCTGAAATCTTTTTTATTCGTCAAAATCATTGAATTTTTAGAAGTGTTAGTGCAATCTTATTAAATCTCTCCAAGTCGTTGGAGTATTAAAATATGGGAAATGTTTAGGAAATTTCGATGAAATCTTTGAAATCCTTGCCATCTTGGAAATCTTAAATAATTTTTTTTTAAATATTTGTGAATGTTTTCTTGAATCTTTTTTATTTGACAAAATCATTGAATTATTCGAAATTTTAGTAAAATCCTTTTTAATATTTAAAATCCTTGCAATCTTGAAATACGTTGAAATCTTTTAGTAATATTTTATAATATGGTGTACACTCAAAAATAGAGAAGTCAACGCCTCGAGAAATCTGTTTTATAGCCATGGCTCATTCTAATTCTGAAACTAAATTAATATAGAAATTTTCAACTCATAATTTTCATAATTTTTAAATTGAATATCACAGTAAATGTATACTTTAAAATTGTATATTAGCAGAGACGAAATTAAAAACTTATAAAATTAGTCTGAAATATTAAAGTCTATGTATTGCAATCTATAAAATAATTTTTAAAGTCTACAAAAAACGTCTAGAAATCTCTTAATTTATTCTTTAATGCGTAAAAGATAAATTATATTTTGATAAACAACAAACTTTAAAGTTGGAAGATTTCTTCTAAATGAGTCGTTCTTTTCATAATAAAATAAAAGATTTTAATTACTTTTCGCATTTCGATGAAATAGCTCTTTTAAAGGAACAAATATTTATTTAAAAGTTTTCGTGAAAAAATCAAGAGGAATTCCAAGTTTTTAATGTCGCTGAATACCCTGCGCGAGAAAACCGGTAAATGACAATGAATTTAGCTTTTGACCAGGAATTACAAAATTCGTTAGAAAAAAATCTGTCCGAAGTTGCTTTGATTTCAACCATTTTTTAAATAATTAGTCATCTTTTTCAATAATGATATCATTCAGTTTATAATGCGTAATTCAAAAATCTTTTACTTTAAAAATTTTTCATTGTAGATTTTTCATTTTTAAGCGTATATTTTAATTTAAAGAATTTTAAAATTCAATTATAAAAACTTAACGGAATAAAAATTTATAAGCGAAAAAAATCGAAGATTTTTGATATAAAAGAGAAAACATTTTTAGTTGATCAAATGTAAATATGAATTTTTTCACATGAAGATTCGGAATCAGTTTACAATTTTATAATTTCCAGATTTTAAATTTCAAATATTATTTCAGTCTAAAATATTCCATTTTTAAAGGATTCAATTTGAAATTTTTCAAATAAGAAAAAGAATAATGATGTAGTATTCAAAACTAAATAAAACAAAAACTAAACGTTGAATGTTACAATTTTAATTGTACTATTTAAAAAAAAAATTAATTTGTAAGTCAAATTATTGAATTTTGTTGTATAAATAACATTTGAACACCTGTTATTCTCAGAGAAAAATCGAGTAAGTTGGAGAAATATTTACAAGATTTGAAAATATTAAAAATTCCACGGCCTAATTTAAAACCAAATATAATTTTTGGCAGATTTGGAACAAAAAATTAAGAAATTTTTTAAGACTTTTGACAGGCTACAGAAGGATAAAAAACTTTTTATAAAAAAATTGAAAATGATTTTTTATTTCAAAAAATGTATTTGAAGAGAATATTCAAAAAGATTTAGATGTTCTATGAAAATTTTTTAAATATTACAAATTTTGAAAAAATGTCAAACATGTAAATGTTTCAAGATTTTGAAATAAAATTTTGAAGCTTTTTCAGGGTGGTCGTTGGACCGGAAACGGGGACATGACCGGGAATTTTTTGAGACAGAAAAACCCGGAAATGACAGTGATTTTTTTTTACCGGGAATTTCAAAATTTTGTACAAGAAAAATCTTTCCACGTTCGATTTCAACAGTTTTTAAATAATTATTTGAATTATTATGTATTTTAATTATGCTATTATTTAGCTTACAATGCGTAATTCAAACATTTTTTTACCTTACAAATTTTCCATTCAAAATTTTTATATCCAAGCCCACATTTTTAATTTAAAGAATTTTTAAATGCTTTCTTAAAGGTTTGAACAAATAAAAAATAAAAGCATTTGATGTTCAAAGTTTGAGATAAGAAACATTTTTATTCAATAAATAAATACATTTTTTTTAATTTATCTGTACTTTATTTAATAAAAAGTGAACAAAAACGATTTTAAGCCAGTTCAAAATTGAAGAATTTTCAGATTTTAACGTTAAAACTTAAACGGTTACAATTTGAAAGTCTTAATCATTAAAATATGTGAAAGTGTGACTGAAAGTTTATAAACTATTTTCAACTTAAAAATAACTTCATAATAATATATTCTTATTCACAGGATTTTATTAAATTTACAATAGTGTTTCAGTCTAAAATATTCCATTTTTAACCCATTCAATTTGAAAATTTTAATTAAAAAAAAAAAAAATTATTGATTATTTACGTTACAATTTTAATTGTTGTATTTGAAAAATACTTAATGAGTAAGTGAAATTTGTAAATTTTGATATATAATTTTAAAAAAAATTGTAGAAAAAATTTGAGTAATTTTAAGAGATGTTTAGGAGGTTTAAAAAGATTTAAAATTATCATGCAAATTTTAGAAAGTTTTCTTAAAATCTTCTAGAATCTTTTTTAAAAATTTTATTTAAATCTTTGAAAAACTTTTTAAATATTCTCTTAAAATAATTTTTCAAAATGAAAAGTTATTTTTAATTTTCCTAGGAATCTTAAGAAAATGTTTTTATTCTTTTGAAGCCTTTCACAATTCTTGAAAAGAATCTAATTTTTTTGTTTAAAATCTGCAAAAATCTACATTTTGTTTTATATTGGACAATCATTTCAAATTTTACACTGAGTTTGAATCTTTTCAAATCTTCTACATATCTCTTAAAATTACTTAAATTTCGTCTAAAAATAATAAATGTTCAATTGTTATTTATACATCCAAATTGTAAAGAAATTTTCTAAAATTTTCAGCATTTTCTCGAAATTGTAGAAAAAAATCAATTTATTTTGACAGATATTTAGAAGTTCTGAAAAAACTTTGAAAATAATTTTAAATTTAAAACAACTTCTAGATTTCTCAAGATTTTGAAATAAAATTTTGAAGCTTTCCAAGGATGTTTAAATTATTTGAAAAGAAAATAATTGAATTTCTAATTTAAGAAGTGTTCAATTAAAGGTTTTTCAATTTTTCAATATTTGATGTTTCTAGCTTAAAATTCTTTAAAATTATATAATTTTGAAAATTGTAAAGTTCATTGATTGATTTTTTAATTTAGAGCATTGAAAATGATAACGTGGATTTATATATTTTTGTATTGAAAAATGTCAGTACCTTCCATTTTATACGCGTAAATTATTGAGCATTTGAATACAAAATTTTTTAATTAAAAACTTTTAAATTTCAAATTAAACCGGCAATTAATTTCGTCCATTAAAACGGCCATCCTGATTTTTTAAGGATTTTGAAACTATTTAGAATAAGAATAACTTTTAATTTTAGAAGTGGTCAGTTTATAAACAAAATGTCATCAATCTATTTTTAATGTTCTTACCTTAAAATGCTTAAAATGAAATAATTTTGAAAATTGTTGAATGCATGGATTGATTCTTCATTTTAGAGCACTGAACAATTTTTCAATTAAAGAACTTTCAAACTTCAGTTTTAACATTTAAGAGTTCCACTTTGAGTACTTTAATTTGCACCTCCGTTTTTATTACTTCAAATAGAAAAATTTTTGGTTTCAGAGGTCGATTTTTTAAATTTCATTGACCATGAAAACAATTTTCGAAGCGGGAAAAACCCAGGCATTTTTTTCTGCAGAAATTTAAATAATTTTCAAGTTAAAAAACATTTAAAAATTTCATATTTCTGATTAAATATCTTCTGATTTTTCTTTTCTCTCAAGTATGCCAAGTTTGTGAATGTTTAAACATTATTTTACCTTTAAGTAATTGTTTTCTCTCCTATTTAGAAAGGAACTGGACTTTTCGCAGTTCTCCCTCCACCAAGATCAGAAAGAGCGGTCAAATCAAAACCGATGGTACCTCGAGTTCTTACAAAAAAACCCACGAATCCCAAAATACCTCCCAAATCTCCACAAATATCTACCGATCTCAAAAAAACGCGAGGATCGAGTATAGACAACAAAACAGATAAAAAATCCACCATTTCTTCAAATTACGATTCCAGTTCCGAAGACGAGGAAACCGACAAATCACCGGCGATGGATTTCTTTTCTTTAACCTCCTCCGACGAAATTCAAGCTTCCTCAATTCCGATTGCAGATATTGTCAATGAAACCCTAAAATATTCACAATTTTTACAGCCGAAAAATATTCATCCAGTCGAAACGTTCGAAAACGAAAATCCTCGATCCGAATTGGAACTTTCTGACAAAACTTTGGTGAGCAATGTCATGAATTTACCAAAAGAGGAGATAATGAAGAAAAATAAGGCTGAGGTTGGACCCAAATTGCCAGTTCCCGAACAAGATTATAATGTTGATTCGACCGGCAATGTGGTTTTTGACGAGAAAGCGATTGAATATCTTTGCGGAAAGAGGGGAGTGAAACGGAAAAATAAGGAATTCGAGGGAGTCGATATTATCGAGATAAATGGGGAGGATATTAAACCGGATGAGAGAGAATGGCTGGTGAAGGCTTTGACGGAAGAGCCAGTTACGAGGCCGGTTTCATCGCAAGGAGCTGGTCCAAGTGGTCAGTCGAAAAAGAAACATCAAATCACCTATTTGGCTCATCAAGCCAAAGCCATGGAGGTCGAGCTCAAAAATAAATGGGCTCAAAATAAAATGACTCGACAACAAACCCAATCCAAGTACGGATTCTAGATTTTTAGGTGATGAGAGTGTAAAAAATTTGTGTTAAATATTTAAGTTTTCGTCTATTTAATTAAAGTAAAAGATGAATTGTTGATGGGAGAAGAATTTTTTATGTGATAGCATTTTTTTTTTTTAATGTTCAATTTAGGTTGAAAATTGAAATGGATTCGAATTCGAGAGGAATAAATATTTTGTTAGCAAAGAGTTAGTGGCTTTTTAAATTTATTCATTTATTTTAGACGAAGAAATGTCTTTTCTACTATAAAATATCGATTTTTAACAAAATACTTGAATTTTTAACTACATAATTAAATTTTTAACCTGAAAGGATAAATTCCAAACAACAAAGTGGCATAGTTTATATTCCAATAAAAATAATATTAAATTCATACAGAAAAAAAAACAAAAATGGAATTTTCTCTACAAAAAATTGAATTTTCAAACCAAAAATATGACTTCGGCAATAAATTAAATTTACACGAAACTGATACATTTTTACCTAACAAAAATGAAATTTCAAACCAAGAAATTTTGACTTTCACCCAAATAACTGAATTTTTTACTAAAGATCTAAATTCGAACAAATCTTTTAAACAAAAAGTTTCATATTCATAAAACAAAGATGAAATTTACACTAAAAGAGATGATTTTTTTTTATCAAAAATATGAATTTAACAAAAAAAAGAGTTCAATTTTCTGTTAAAAACGATTCCAGTTGACTTTTCGTGATCATAATATACATTTTTAAACAAGAAAAAAAGTTTCTATGAAAAAAATGGAATATTTAGTAAGAAATGACGAATTTTCAACCAAAAAGGATAACTTTTTAATAAAATTGTTGAATTCTCTACCAAATAAATACATTTTTATTCAAAAAAGATTAATTTTCTCTTAAAACGGATGAATTTTTATTTAAAATAAAAAAAAAAGGTTAAATATTCATCAAAAAATGATTCCAATTCACTTTTAAAAATCAAAATATAAATTTTTTAACAAGAAATAAGTTTCTACGAGAAAAATGTAATTTTAAATTTAAAACACGAATTTTTCACCCAAAACGGATGAATTTTTATCCAAAAAGTTGAATTCTCTACCAAATAAATACATTTTTATTCAAAAAAGATTAATTTTCTCTTAAAACGGATGAATTTTTATTTAAAATTTAAAAAAATGGTTAAATATTCATCAAAAAATGATTCCAATTCACTTTTAAAAATCAAAATATAAATTTTTTAACAAGAAATAAGTTTCTACGAGAAAAATGTGGTTTTTAATTTAAAACACGAATTTTTCACCCAAAACGGATGAATTTTTATCCAAAAAGCCAAAATTTTAACTAAAACAGGAGAATTTAAAATAAAAACGACTTATTTTTTTTTAACTTAAACTTTCATCCAGAAAAGATTTCAGTTCATTTTTCAACACCAAAATAGAAATTTTAAATAAAAATTTTTACTAAAAACGGAATTTTTAATAAAAACGACAACCAAAATATATATTTTCTACAAAATAGTTAAATTTTCAACAAAATATTAATATTTTTTTTTAATAGTTGAATTCTTATCCAGAAAATATTTCAGTTCTCTTGTCAATACCACAGAATTTAATTTAAACAATAAGTAGATTTTTTACGAAAGAGTTGAATTTTTAACAAAATAGAATTTTCACTAGAAAAATTAAATTTTCAAACAAAAAATATAACTTTGGAAAAAAATTAATTTTACAGAAAACTGATGCATTTTTACTTAACAAAATTAAAAATTTCAAACCAACCAAATTATTTTTTTTTTACCAAAAAAGGAGAATTTCAACTAAAAAAGATCCATCCTAAAAAAATATAAAAATTACATTTTTAGTTTGAAAATTAATTTAAAAACAAATATTTTTTTCACTAAACAGTTAAATTTTCAACTAAAGAAAAAAATATTTAATCAATTAAAAAATATTTAAAAATGTAGTTTAACATTTACCCAAGTAGTTGAATTTTCAATTAAAAAAGATTAATTTTCATCAAAATCGTTAAACTTTTAACCAAAAAGTTGCATTTTCATAAATAAAAAAATGCAATTTTTACCAAAATAGATGAATTTTTGAATTAAAAAGATAAATTTTCATAAAAATAGTTGAATTTTCTGTTTAAAAATGTTTCAGTCGACTTTTCAAGATTAAATTTCTCTTAAAACAGATGAATATATTTTTTTAAATCACGAATTTCTAAAGAATGAGTAGAATTTTTATCCAAAAAAGATTCCAGTTGACTTGTCAGGATAAAATATGCATTTTTTAACAGAAAATAAGTTTCTACGGAAACATTGAATTTTCAATTGAAAAAGAGGATTTTTTCAACCAAAAAGGATGAATTTTTAACCAAATAAATTTAAAAATTAAATTAAGAAAAAACAGCCGCTTTTTTAACTTAAACTTTCATCCAGAAAAAATTTCATTTAACTTTTCAATGGCAAAATATAAATTTGAAACAAAAAACAAATTTTCTATGAAATAGTTAAATTTTCAACAAAATAATAGAATTTTTTACCAAAAAATATGACTTTTGAACAAAATATTTTATATTTCAACCAAACAGTTGCATTTTTATCCAAGAAAGATGAAAATTCTCTTAAAACAAATGAATTTGTAATTAAAAATTTTATTTAATTGTTGAAGTTTTATTCAGGAAATATTTCAGTTCGCTTTTTAACAGAAAAATGTTAAATTTAAACAAAAAGTAAATTTTTTACGAAATAGTTAAATTTTCAACCAAAAAGTATGACTACTCAATCAAATTTTTGAATTTTCAACCAAACAACTGCATTTTTATCCAAGAAAGATGATATTTTTCTTAAAACAGATGAATTTTGAAAAAAACTCATTTTTTCAGAGTTATTTTATTCAGACAAGATTTTAGTTCTTTTTTCAACATCTGATGAATTTAGGTTGAAAATTGGAATATATTCGAATTCGATAAATCCATTTTATAAACAAAATAAACAGTATTTCAGATACACGATTTTTAAATTGATTATTTTAGAAGAAGAAATGTTTTTTCTACTATAAAATATTGCTTTTTAACAAAATACTTTAATTTTCAACAAAATAAATAAATGTTTAACATAATAGTTGAATTTTTTACCTGAAAAGATAAATTCCCAACGAAATAGTGTCATAGTTTATATTTCGTTCGAAAAAAGAAGAAATTCATACAAAAAAAGGAATTTTAAAAACAACAAGACGAATTTTCTCTTCAAAAATTAAATTTTCAAACAAAGAATATGACTTCGGCAAAAAATAAGGAGAATTTTTAAACTAAAAAAGATCAATCTTAAAAAAAAATTGATAAGTTAAATTTTCAGTTAAAAAATTAATGTAAAAAATACTTTTTCACTAAATAGTTAAAGTTTCAACCGAAAATATAAGCCTGCAATAAAAAAAAATAAAATATGAAGTTTAACTTTTACCCAAGTAGTTGAATTTTCAATTAATAAAGATTAATTTTCATAAAAATCGTTAAACTTTCAACCAAAAAGTAGTTGCATTTTCATAAATAAAAAAATGCAATTTTTACTAAAATAGATAAATTTTTTAATGAAAAAGATAAATTTTCCAAAAAATAGTTGGATTTTCTGTTAAAAAATATTTCATTCGACTTTTCACGATCAAAATATGAATCATTAGACAAGAAATAAGTTTCTACAAAAGAAAAATTGAATTTTCAGTCCGAACATACAACTTTTTAACCAAAAAGAATAATTTTTTACTAAAAATGCCTAATTCTGTATCAAATAGTTGGATTTTTATCCAGAAAAGATGAAATTTCTCTTAAAGCAGATGAATTTTTATTTTTTTAAACAACGAATTATGAAAGAAACAGTTAAATTTTCATCAAAAAAAGATTCCAGTTGACTTTTCAGAATCAAAATATGCATTTTTTAAGAAAAACTAAGATGCAATGAAAACAATTTAATTTTCAGTTCATACAGACGAATTTTTAATAAAAAAGGACAATATCTTTAACTTTCATCCAGAAAAGATTTCAGATAATTATTCAACACCAAAATATAAATTTTAAACAAAAAGTAAATTTTGTACGAAATAGTTCAATCTTCAACAAAACATTGGAATTTTCAATAAAAAATTTTGCCTTTTAACAAAATAATTTAATTTTCAACCACTCAGTGACATTTCATGTATGACTCTTCAATAAAATTGTTGAATTTTCAAACAATCAATTGGATTTTTATCCAAGAAAGATGTAATTTTTGCTAAAGCCGGTGAATTTTAAAATGAAAAAGACAAATTTTCCAAAAAGAGTAGAATTTTCAAAAAAGCACTTGCATTTGTATTCAAGAAAGATGAAATTTCTCTTAAAACAGATGCATTTTTAATCACAAAAAAAACTTTAAAAAATAGTTGAAGTTTCATCCAGAAAAGATTTCTGTTCCCTTTTCAACACCAATATAATTTATATTTCGATCAAAAAAGATTAAATTCGTATACAAAAAAACTTTAACCAAAAAGATGAATTTTCAACAAATAAAGATTTTACACTCAAGAAACAAATGAAAGTTAATTTAAATTATTGAACTTTTAAGCCAAAATAAAAAACTTTTTTTACAAAAATTGAATTTTCAAACAAATATGATTTCGGCAAAAAATTATATTGGCACTAAACTGAGGCATTTTTACCAAATAGTTGAATTTTCTACTAAATATGACTAATTCTCATGATAGAAGATTAATTTTTTTAACAAGGAGATGAATTCTAAAAAAAGTAAATTAATTTTCTACCAATAAAGACGATTTCAAACTAAAAAAGATTAATTTTTAACCAAAAAGTATGTAGTGAAATTTTCATTTGAGTTAACTAATTTTCTATAAAGAAGAAATGAATTTCTTACAAAATAGATTAATTTTGTATCAAATAGTTTGCATTTTCTACCAAATAGTTAAATTTTCCACCAAAAATATTAATTCTCAACACAGAACATAAATTTTTTTAAAGATGAATTTTAAACCAAAAAAATACATACATTTTTAAGCAAATAGTTTAATTTCTAAATAAATAAATAAAAAATTATATAGTAAATTATTCTAGTAAATAAAAGTAAATTATGATAGTTACATTTTCAACAACAAAAAATTAATTCTCAACGCAGAAGATTATTTTTTTAAGATGAATTTTAAACCAAAAAAATATATAAATTATTAAACAAATAGTTTAATTTTTTACTAAAAACTTTAGTTTTCTACA
Organism: Belonocnema kinseyi; assembly: GCF_010883055.1. NCBI lineage: Eukaryota > Metazoa > Arthropoda > Insecta > Hymenoptera > Cynipidae > Belonocnema > Belonocnema kinseyi. The sequence goes on along the minus strand of NC_046662.1, from coordinate 44,642,465 downwards.
AGAAAGGGGGGACTTTTTCCAAATTTATAAATTTTCCGAACAACTGGTTTAATTTCTAAATAAACAAAAAATAAATAAGAATTAAATAATAAATTATGAATTAATTAAATTAAACCAAGGTCACCAAAAGCCACCATCCTGAAATAGAAATTAAAAAAAAAATTCTCCATACAGACCGTAGATTTTTCCAATATAATTTCGGAATGAATTTTCGAATTTTTAACGAAATAATTAAATTTTTAATTAAAGAAGATACATTTTTAACAAAATAGTTGAATTTTAAACCAGAAAGATGAAGTTTTAACTAGAATAATTGAATTTGTGAGCAACATGTTTCATTTTCAACCAAGAAGATAAATTTCTACCTAAAAAGGCGAATTTTAAACTAAAAAAGATCATTTTTCCACTAAAAATTGAATAATTCAATTTTTATTTAAAAGATGATTTTTTAGCAAAAGAAATGAATTTTTCTCGAAAATTATGAAATATCTAACTGGAATAATAGTGAAATTTTCGACAAAAAAAAATTCCTTTTCATCCGAAGAAAAAAAAATTTCAATCAAATAGCACATATTCAAGCTAAAAGATGAATTTTCAACCAAAATGACAAATATTTAACTTAATACTTGAATGTTTAAACAAGAAGATTAGCTTGCAAATAAAAAGATAATTTTCCACGAAAAAATCCATTTTTAAACAAATATGTGGATTTTCAACAAAATAGTTGAATTTTCAATTAAAATAAAGACAATTTCCAATCCAAATTTTCATAAAAGACATACGTTTTTAATAAAAACTTGAGTTTGCTACCAAATAGTTTCTTTTCCTGCCAAAAAAGATGAATTAAACAAAAAAATAGACCAATTTTCAATTAAATAGTTGAAATTCCAATCAAGAAGGTCAATTTTATACCAAAAAAGATTAACTTAAACCAATTAAATAAAAATAAACTGTTCAAAGAATAGATATAATGTTTCAAATTTTATTTTATTAATTTTTGGTTTATATTTTCTACCATAAGTTTAATTTTCTACCAGGAAAGACGAAACAAAAAAGAAGATTTAAGACTAGAAAAAGGATAATTTTTATCCAAAAAGGAAGTAGTTAAATTTTAATTTAGAATCACTAATTTTCTATCAAAAATAAACGAATTTTTTACAATCAAGTTTAATTTTCTACCAAAATATTTACTTTTCTACAAGAAAAGGAAGAATTTTTCACTAAATACCTAATTTGATAAACAATTAGTTGAATTTCTAACCAAG
>NC_046662.1:44626998-44641100 GCF_010883055.1 Belonocnema kinseyi | reverse complement strand
TCCTAAACTGATAATGAATTATTATTTAAAGTATAAAACTAGAAAACGTACAACGAGCAAGTACCTTATGAAAGTCTTTCCAAAACCATTTGATCAAGTTTTTCCAATTCCTTCTTCTTACTTTCTAACACTGCCTTTGCTTGTAACAAATTCGGCGGCAAATCACCATACTGACTTAAATATATATTTAGTTCCGCCAACTCTGACAATTTCTCCATACAGACCGTAGATTTTTTCAATATAATGTCTGGATGCAACTCCCCAATTTCCAAATCCTCCAGCTGTTTCTCCAACTTCGAGACCTTGTCCTTGTAGGCATTTAATTTTGTGAGAATTAGAAGACGTTCAGGCTCTTCCCTCTTGTAATTCATGTTCATATTCTGAATTTTGTCTTCGAGTGAATCGACGTTGCCCTTAACCGAATCGAGTTTTTCCTGCATGCGCGAGTACTTTTTGAAAGAAGCCTCGTAATTTATTTTAAATTCGGCTTCGGCACGTGCTTGCTTTTTCGCTTCAATTTCCTTCTGTTGCATGTGAATCTCGAGAGTTGTTGGATCCATATCAGTGAGGCCTTCGGCTTTTAAAATGTGGCAAACTTTATCCAAGCCTTCTCGGATGTCGCTCGGAAGAGATGTGGGATCAAGACCAAGTTCTTTTAGGAAAGAAATCATTTCATTCTCGTAGGCTGCGGCCTCGGCCAGACTTTCGTCCATTCCATCGGAGAGTATCTTCAACTTTTCCTGCATTTCTGGCAATACCTCGGATTCCGTTTGCTTTGAATCTGTTGACATTGAAGAACTGCTCGTCGAATTCAAGGTCGACTGACGATCTGCCTGGAATTTTCAAATCTCTATTTTTCAGTTGAAAAAATTAATTTTCAACACAATAGAACGTATTTTTAACAAAAAAAAAACGGATTTTCAACAAAATAGTTTCATTTTCAACCAAGAAGATTAATTTCTACAAAAAAATACGAATTTTCAAATGAAAAAGATAGTTTTTCAACCAAACAGATAAATTTTTAACACAAATTATTAGATATTCAACTGAAATAATGAAATAATATGAACTGAAATAATATCCATGAAAAAAAAACAACAAAAAAAGACAAGTTTTCAACTAAAATAATGAATCTTAAGCGGCAATATTTCAATATTATACGAAAGAGATGAACTTTCAGCCCATAAGATTAATAATTTTCTACAAAAAAATAGACAAATTTTTTACAAATTACATGAATTTTCGATAAAATAGTTTAATTTTTAAATAAAAAGTATCAATTTTTAATCAAATAATTGATATTTCATCCAAAAAAGATCAAATTTCGACGAAAAATAGAATAGTTGAATTTTCCGTTAAAAATTTAATTCTTAATCAAAAAAATCTGATTTTCAGAAAAATGTTTAAATTTTAGTAAAAAAATTCGTTAAAGTGATGGATCTTTAATAAAAAATAATAATAATAATTTTCAAAGGAGTTTAGTTTTCATCCAAGAACATTTATTTTTAACCTAAAAGATAAATTTTCAACTAAAATTGTAAATATTTGACTGGAATACTGAAACTTTCAAACAAAAGGAAGAATTTCTTAAATAGGAGATTAACTTTCAAAGAAAAAAATCATTTTCGACCAAAAAAAATCGTATTTTTAACCAGCAAAATAACGTGTTTTCAACAAAATAGTTGAATTATCAACCAAAAAGATTAATTTCTACAAAAAAATACGAATTTTCAAATGAAAAAGATCGTTTTTCAACCAAAAATTGTATAATTAGATTTTAAGTCAAAAAATGATTGTTCGACCACAGAGATAAATTATTTAAAAAAATTATTGGAAATTCAACTGGAATAACAGTTAAATTTTCAGTTCAAAAAAATTCAACAAAATGATTAAAATTTCAAGAAAACAAAATTTCTTTCCATGAAAAAAGACAAGTTTACAAATAAAATAAGGAATCTTAAGCGGAAATAGTTCAATATTATACCAAAAAGATCAATTTGTAACCAAGATGATTAAATTCGACAACAAATACGAATTTTCAAATGAATAAGATCATTTTTCAACCAAAAATTTCAATTTTTAATTTAGAAAAATTCAACAAATAATTAAAATTTTTAGAAAAAAATTCCTTGCTATGAAAAAATACAAGTTTTCAAATAAAATAATGAATCTTAAGCGAAAATAGTTTAATATTATACCAAAAAGATGAATTTTTAACCAATAAGATTAATTTTCTACAAAAAAAATAGACGAATTTTTCACAAATTACATGAATTTTCAATCAAATAGTTTAATTTTAAAATAAAAAGTATAAATTTGTGAATTTTAGGCTCTGGCAGCCCTGAAAATGATATATTAAATTTTTTTAAATACTTGAATTTTTCACTTAACAATAGAAATTTGTTGCAAAAAAATGAAATAGTTAAACTTTCAGTTAAAATCATTTTCAAGAACAAAAAAAAACTTATTTTCAACAAAATAGTTCAATTGTCAACCAGTGATGAATATTGAACTGTAACATTTGAATTTTCAACCAAAAAGATAAATTTTAGAACAAAACTGTTAATTTTCAAATAAAAGAAAGAATTTTTAACCAAAAATACATATTTAAAAAAAATTAATTTTTACAGGAATGATTAAATTTTGAATTAAAAAATACACATTTTCAACTAAATAATTGAATTTTAAACTAAAAAAATAATAATTTTCATCCGAAAATTGAATAGAAACGTTTTTAGTTAAAAATTTAATTTTAAACCAACCATAAGAGTTTTCAACTAAAATATTTGAATTTTCAAACAAAAAACCTTAATTTTTACTAAAAAAGACAAATTGTCAATCAGAACTTGAAGAATTAAATTTTAAGTTAAAAAATTAATATTTAACCAAACAGATGATTTTTCATCTTATCTTATTATTCACCAAAAAAATAAGTTAAAAAAAAATAGTTAAATTTTCAAACCAAGTGATGAATATCCAACTAAAGTTGTAAATCTTTAACTGAAATAGTTGAATTTTAAATCAGAAAGATGAATTTTTTACTAAAATTACGGTACATTCAACTGGAATAATAGTTCAATTTTCAGTTTAAAAAAAATCAACCAAAATCGAAAAAAGTTTTCAACAAAATAATTAAAATTTCGGCATAAAAATTCCTTTCCATAAAAAAAACAACAACAAAAAGTCAAGTTTTTAATGAAATAGCTCATTTTGCAAACAAGGAAATGATTTCTTTATTAAAATTATGAATCTTCAACCATAAAATTAATTTTTAACAAAACAATTTAACTTTCAACCAAGTAATTTTGTTTCGAATCTAAAAGATGGATTTTCAACTAAAATGATCAGTATTCAAACGAAAATACGTGAATTTTTAAACAAGAAGATTAATTTTCAAGAAGAATGATAATTTTCTGCCCCAAAAAATCGATTTTTTAACGATATACGTGAATTTTAAACAAAATAGTTAAATTTTTAATTAAAAAATACCAATTTTATCCAAATTGTGAAATTTTGAATTTTTAGTTTAAAAAATTAATTTTCAAAAACAATACGGATTTTTAACAAAATAGTTCTATTTACAACTAAAGTGATGAATTTTCAAATATAATTATGAATCTTCAAATAGAAGAGTTAAATAAAAAAACAAAAATGAATATTTAAATGTGAAACTTCAATTTTCAAATAAAAAGATTAATTTTCTACCAAAAATACAGCTTTTCTACAAAATACATGAATCGTTAACGAAATAGTTGAACTTTTAATTAAAGAAGACAAATTTTTAACCAAACAGTTGAATTTTAAACCAAACATAAGAATTTTTTAATTAAAACAATTAATCTTCATCTGAAATAGTTGAATTTTCAAACAAAAATTAATTTTTACTAAAAGAGATAAATAAATAAATTAAAATAAGTCAAATTTCCAATGGAAAAAATAACCTTAGTAAAAAATAAATTTAAAAAATAGTAACATTTTCAAACAAAGTAATGAATTTTCAAATAAAATTTAAATATCTGACCGGAATTCTTGAATTTTAAACCAGAAAGATAAATTTTCAAATGAAATGATAAATATTTAACTGCAATACTTAAATTTTTAAAAAGGAAGACGAATTTTTAATCAAAACCATAAACTTTCAAAGACAATCTTCCTCATTGGATTTTATTTGTTGAAAATAATGTTCCAACTGAAAATGTATCATTTTTAGTATAAAATTTGCCTGTTTTTTGGTTAAAAATGGATCGTTTCTATTTGAGAATTCATGTATTTTATTGAAAATTCATCTTTTTGATAAAAAATTTAACCAAGTAGTTAAAAATTCCTATTTTTTTGTTAAACATTCAACATTTTAGATGAGAAATTCATTTCTTTGGATAAAATTGTAACTATTTCGTTAAAAATTGCATGTAGTTTCTTCAAAAAGTATAATAGTGTCAAATTTTCTACCAAGAAATATTTTTTAGTTAATAATGAAAAGAAATCTGATCCCAAAAGTTAGGATTTTAAGACATATGGCAAATTAAAAAAAAATTGAATTTACAAACCAAAAATATGCATTTTCTACCAAAATAATTGCATTTTTTATTAAAATATACGATTTTTCAACCAAATAAAATAATTTTCAACTGAAAAGTACATTTTTTTTAGCAAAAATGAAATGGCTACGTTTTTAGTAAAAAAATTATCTTCCTGAAAAAAAAGAACTTTCAAATGACTTTTTTAAATTTGTAACCGAATAAATTGAATTTTGACTAAAATTATTTATATTTAATCAACACATCAAATTTTTAACCAAATAGTTAAATTTTCAACACAGAAGATGAATTTTCAACTACAAACTTTTTTTTAACAAAAAAGGTGAATTTTCATTTAAAAAATATAAATTTTCAACACAACAAAAAATACCTGAATTTTCAACCAAATATTTTAATTTTTAATTGAATTTTTAATCGAATAATTGCATTTTCAAGTCAAGAACATTGATGTTCAAACAAACATGAAATTATCAAATTTACAGTTAAAAAATTAATTTAAAAATTTTTTAAACTCATTTTCAAGCCAATGAAATGAATTTTGAAACATACAGATTAATTTTCTAGCAAAAAAAATGAATTTTTAACAAAATACATAAATTTTCAACCAAAAAGGTGAAATTAGTTAGGAAAAAGTTAAATTTTCTACCACAAAAGACAAGGTTTTGAAAAAATATCGATTTTTTAATTTATTATTAATAATTAATAGTTTAATTTTAAATGGCAGAAATAAATTTTTGAGAGCATAAAACGTATTTTTTAACTAAATAGTTAACTTCTTAACCAAAAATATTAAATTTCTATAAACAGAAAATTGTCGACAAAACATTTAGTTAAATTTAATTTTCAACCAAAGAAAAATTTATTTTCAATAAAAAATCTAATTTTCTACGAAAAAGGTATAGTTTTTAACAAAACAGCTGAGTCTTTCACCAAATGTTTTAACTTTCAATGGAATTTATAGCCGAATAATTGAATTTTCAACCAAAAAATTAAATTAGTCACCAACAAGATTAATATTTTACCACAAAAAAATGTTTCAACAAATTACATAAATTTGAAAACAAATTGTTGAATTTTCATCTAAAAATTATTGATGTTCAAACAAACATGAAATTATCAAATTTGCAGTTAAAAAATTAATTTTCAATAAAAAAAAACTAATTTTCAAACTAATAAAATGAATTTTGAACAAAGATTAATTCTCCTAGCTAAAAAAATTATTTTTAAAAAAATACTTGAATTTTCAACCAAGAAGGTGAAATTAGTTACGAAGAAGTTTCATTTTCTATCACAAAATACAAAGTTTGAACAAAATTTTGAAATTTTTAATTTATTCTTAATAAGTAATAGTTTAATTTAAATTACAGAAATAAATTTTTGTCCTAATATAATGAATTTTTAAATTATATAGTAAAATTTAAACCAAAAATATTAAATGTCTATAAACAGAAAAATGTCGAAAAAACATTTAGTTAAATTTTTATATTATACAAATTATTTTCAATCAAGAAACTAATTTTCAATAAAAAAAAAACTAATTTTCTACGAAAAAGGAATAATTTTTAACAAAATAGCTGAGTCTTCTACTAAATATTTTAACTTTGAGTGGAATTTTTAACCAAATAGTTGAATTTTCAAGCCAATTAAGTGAATTTTGAACCATGAAGATTAATTTTCTAACAAAAAGAAATGCATTTTTAACAAAAGACATGCATTTTCAACCAAAAAGGTGAAATTAGTTACAAAGAAGTATGATTTTCTACCACAAAATACAAAGTTCCAACAAAATATGAAAATTTTAATTTATCATTAATATTTAATAGTTTAATTTTAAATTACAGAAATAAATTTTTGACCCAATAAAATGAATTTTTTAATTAAATTTTTAACCAAAAATATTCAAAGTCTATAAACAGACAATTGTCGAAAAAACATTTAGTTAAATTTTTAGTTATATCTGGTTATACTTATTAATTTCCATTAAAAAAAACTAATTTTTAACTTTAAAAACTCATTTTCCAGCCAATGAAATGAATTTTGAACCAAAAAGATTAATTTTATAGGAAAAAAAGAATTAATTTTGAACAAAATACATGAGTTTTTAACCAAAAAGGTGGAATTAGTTAATTCGGAGTTTAATTTTCTACCACAAATTACAAAGTTTCAACAAAATATAGAAATTTTTAAGTTATTATTAATAAATGATAGTTTAATTTTAAATTGTACAAATAAATTTTTGACCAAATAAAATGAATTTTTAAATATAAATAGTTACATTTTTAGTTATACCTGTTTATACTAATCAATTTCTATAAAAAAACTAATATTAAAACAAAGAAAAATTAATTTTCAATAAAAAAACAACTAATTCTCTAAGAAAACGGAATAATTTTTAATAAAAAAAAAATTTCAACAAAATACAGACATTCGAAAACAATTAGTTGAATGTCACATTTTCCGTTAAGAAAATTAGTTTTCAATTTAAAAAAACTCATTTTCAAGCCATAAAATGAATTTTGAACCATAAGGATTTATTTTCTAGCAATAAATAATTAATTTTTAATAAAATACATGGATTTTTAACAAAAAAGGCAAAACTAGTTACTAAGAAGTTTAATTTTCTACCAAAAAATACAAAAATTCAACAAAATATAGAAACTTTTAATGTATTGTCAATAATTAATAGTTCAATTTTAAATTACGGAAATAAATTTTTGACCAGATTTTTACCTATAAATATTAAATGTCTATAAACAAATAATTGTCGTAACAATATTTAGTTAAATTTTTAATTATACCTGGTTATACTAATTAACTTACATAAAAAAAGTAATTTTCAATAAAAAACTCATTTTCTACGAAAAAGCAATAATTTTTTACAAAATACCTGAATTTTCAATCAAATATTTTAACTTTCAATGGAATTTTCAACCGAATAGTTGAATTTTCAACTGAAAAATTATTGTTAAAAAAAACATGAAATTATGAAATTTGCATTTAAAAACATTAATTTTCAATAAAAGCCAAGTCAAGCCAAGTAAATGCATTTTAAACCATAAAGATTAATTTTCTAACAAAAAAAGAATTCATTTATAACAAAATACATGAATTTTCAAGCAAAAAGATGAAATTAGTTACAAAGAAGTTTCATTTTCTACCAAAAAAAAAAAACAAAGTTTCAACAAAATATAGAAAATTTTAATTTATTGTTAATAATTAATAGTTCAATTTTAAATTACAGAAATAAGTTTTGTGAGCAAATAAAATGAATTTTTTAATTAAATAGTTCAATTTTTACAAAAAATATTAAATTTCTATAAACAGAAAATTGTTGACAAAAAATTTGGTTATACCTGGTTATACTAATTAATTTCCATCAAAAATTAATTTTCAACCAAAGAAAAATTAATTTTTAATAAAAAAACTAATTTTCAATGAAAAAGGAATAATTTTTAACAAAATAGCTAAGTTTTCTACCAAATATTTTAACTTTCAATGGAATTTTTAACCGAATAGTTGAATTTTCAACTAAAAAATTTAATTAGTCAACAAGAAGATTAATATTTTACCACCAAAAAAAATGTTTTAACAAAATACAGAAATTTGAAACCAAATAGTTGAATTTTCAACTCAAAAATATTGATGTTCAAAAAAACACGAAATTTTCAGTTAAAAAGATTAGATTTCAATAAAAAAAACTTATTTTTAAGGCATTTAAATGAATTTTAAACCATAAAGATTAATTTTCTAACAAAAAAATAATTCATTTTTAACAAAATACATGAATTTTCAAGCAAAAAGGTGGAATTAGTTACAAAGAAGTTTCATTTTCTACCAAAAAAAAAACAAAGTTTCAACAAAATATAGAAATTAAAAATTTATTTTCATAATTAATATTCAATTGAAAAATGTTTAAATTCTGAATAAAAAAAAAGATTTTTCAACTAAAATTATGAATCAACCAAAAAAATAAATCTTTAAAAAAGTATTTTCACTTGTAGATTTTTGTCTGAATACAAAAATTTTTGTCTGAATAAAATACTCTAGGATTTATTTATTAAGATTTATTATTTAAGACAAAAACGTTTTTGAATTTAAAATTAGTAGAATTTAAAAAATTGTACAATATTTAATAATGTTTATGTTAATTAATCATTATTGTCAATGGTTTCAATCTTATATATAAATAATTAACAATTAAATGTGCAAATTTACATATAAAAGAACGAAAAATTAATCAACGACGAAGTATACTTGGCATTATTGGCATGTGGAAAGAAGGCATGAAACATTACAATCAGAATATTCTGACCTTGACTTCATACATAAGAATCGAAAAATATATTGCCGAATTAATTAAAAATGTAAATAATTCTTGTTTACCTTTGTTTGTTCACTGTTTTACAATCAAATTTTTATAATTAAAAAACATCGACTCACCCCTCTTGTAAAATCCATAGTTTCAGGAGTACAATAACTCGTACCTTAATACGATTCTATTACTAACAGCTGCTAACACAACCAACTCTTTATCTTTTCCACACCGAAATAGAGAAATTTATTTTCTACAATCTTTGTGTCAAAAACGTGAAGGTTATGTTTGCACAGTTTGCATCGTTTGCGGTTTGCGCATCTGCTCAACAAGTTTACATGAGCTTTACATCGTATATTTACTTGTGCTTCCATTTTATTTTTTCTTGCCGCTTTTTTCCTATTTTACAAACAGGGGCGAATCACACCAGAGATCCAAGAGAAGGTTCGAGTTCCGCTAAAATTCAAATCTAATATATAAAAAATAGCTTTTTTATACAAATTATTAATAAAAACTTATATTTAATTTGTAAAATTAATTAAAAGAGTCATTCATTTATTTTGAATAGAATAAATTTAATATTTTAATTGATGATCATTTTTTCTTGCGTAGTTTTGAATGTTACAATCATAACATTACTGTCCTCTAAAAAAATTCAAAGTAGGTATTTTGATAAAATGCTCTATTCTTCTACCAAATAGTAAAATTTTTAACTGATAAAGATAAAATTTTAACCCAAAAGAAACAGTTCTTTTAACAGTGCTTCTAATTCAAAAAGTTAAATTTTCTACGAAAAGAAAACAAATTTTCAACAAAATTATAATTTATCAACAACAATAACTAAAAAAGAAAACATTTACAAAAAAATTGAATTGTTAAATTTTCTGTTAAAAAATCAATTTTCAACCAAAAAGTTTCCAACAAAGTAGTATAACTTTGACTAATTAAGAAAAGATGAATTTTTTATGAAAAATTGAATAGTTGATATTCCTACCTGAAAAATTTTAATATTAAATAAAATACAATTTAATTTAAACGAAAGGGCGAATTTTAAAGAATATGCCTCATTTTTAAGTTGAAAAATTAATTGTAAAAGAAATCCTAGTAACATTTTTTAATTTGTAACGGAAGAAATTAATTGTATAACAAAATTTTAAGCAAAAATGAAATAGTTCAATTAAAAAGAAAAATGAATTTCGAAGCAAGAAGATGAATTTTCTACCAAAAAGTAGAATTTTCAACCGAAAAATGATTTTTCGACCAAAAAAAATATTTCTTGAGCATCAAGAATTATTTTCAGCTAAATGAGACGAATTTTCAATAAAATACATTAATTTTCATCTAAATGGTTGATTTTCAAACTAGAAGAGGCGGATTTTTAACAAAAAATGAACAACCTAATTTTCAGTTAAATTATTTTTCAACCGAAAAAAAAGAATTTTTGAATAAAATAGTTAAATGTTTAGCCTTAGAGATGAATTTTCAACTAAAATAATGAACCTTTAACTAAAAAATTACTTCCCAACAAAGTAGTATAACTTTGCCTAAAAAAGAGATGAATTTTTGATGATAAATTGAATAGTTGATATTACTACATAAAAAGATTTTAATATTAAATAAAATACAATTTAATTTAAAAAAGGGGAATTTTAAATAAAATACTTATTTTTTCAGTTGGAATATTAATTGTAAAAAAAATCTTAATAAAATTTTTCAATTTTTACTGAAAGAAATTAACTTTAAAAAAATGTAAGCAAAAATGAAATTGTTCAATTTTCAAAAAAAGAAATGAATTTTGAAGCAAGAAGATGAATTTTCTACCAAAAATTAGAATTATAAACCCCCAAAAAAATGTTTTAACAGAGTGATAACATATTTTTAATGTATTTGAGTTTTTAACCAAAGAAATTAATTTTTAAAAAATAATACATTTGCAAACAAGAAGAATAATTTTCTAAAAAAAAGTAACATTTTGAAATAAAGAGAGAAACTTCAACCGATAAAATTTTTTAAATCAAAAACAGTTGAATTCAACCAATAAATGATTTTTCGCAAGAACAGATGAGTTTTTATTTTAAAATATTGTGTCAGTCATTCATTTTGTAAAGAAAAAATTTAATATTTTGAGTACGGTTTGTTTTTCTTTAATATTTCTCACTTTCATAAATATAATATTATTGTTTACTGAAAAAAACTTTTCAAAGTACATATTTTTTTAAGTTTTCTATTTTTTATAGCAAAAGCTAAAAAACAACCATATATTGAAATTGAAAAACCATCTTTTTTGGCGAAAAAAACGCCTTCTTTTTTTTTAATTCAACTGTTTTTTATTAAAAAATTATCGGTTGAACTTTCTTCTCTTGGGTTAAAAATTAGTCTTTTACTTGTTCTTTTTTTTAATTTTTTTATTAAAAACTAATATTTTTATTTGCAAAATTACATGATCAGTTGAAAATTTGTCCTTTTTGGTTGATTTCAACGACTTTTAATTTAAAATATTTTTTGATTGAAATGTCAAATAATTTGTTTATTACTTTAAGTTAATTTCAAATCAAAAAAAGACACTTTGGCTTAAAATGAACACTTTTGATGAAAATCAGTTCTTTCATTAAAAATTAATTGACTTACTTAAAAACTTATTTCTCTAACTTTGAATTAAAACAGTTTATTTTTTGTTGAAATTTTTTTGTTTTAGTGGAAGTTCAACTTTTTTTTGTGAAGTTTTGATTTTTTTTAGTAGAAAATTCATCTTTTGAGTTGAAAATTTAACTATTTGCTTAAAATTTTAATTTTTTGATTGAAGATGCATCATTTCGGTCAAAACTTAATTTCTTTGGTTAAAAAAAAACTCTTTTGAAAATTCATTTTTGTTCTTGTTGTAACATATTTTTTTTTACTAAAAATGTAGCTATTTTATTTTTAATAAAAAATAGTTCCTTTCAGTTGAAAATTCAGTTATTTAATTGAAAACTCGTATTTTTTAGTCGCGAATGCATTTTTTCATAGAAAATACATCATTTTTGGTTTGTCAATTCAACTTTTTTTATTCGCCTTTCTGCCTTAAAATCTCAACTTATTAGATGAGATTTTTTATTCATTATTAATGAAAATTTGTCTTGGTTGAAAATTCTAAACTATTACATTTTTTAAGAATTCATTTTTGTATCAAAAATTCGTCAGTTTGATTTATTAAAATCTAACTATTTTGTTGAAAATTTCCTTTTCCTTCGTTAAAAATGATTTATTTTAACTGAAAATGTAATAATAACACTTAAAATTTTTAAATATAAACCAACTGAAACTTCATTAGGTGTGTGAATTTGGTAACATTTGGAAAGATTACTCAAAGATTCAAACGAGAATTTCACCTTTGTTAAAAATTAATTTTATTAGTTGAAGATTTTGAAGTAATTTGTTAATAAGGGATTCATAATAATGCAGATAAATTATATTACTACACATTTCAGTTAGAAGTTCAGTTATTTTGTTAAAAATTAGTCTTTTTTTCTTTGTAGAAAATTCTTCTTTTTGGTTGATTTTTTTTGTCGAAAAATTATCTATTTTTTTATTTGTTGAACATTCATCATTTTAATTGAAACCCATGTATGTGTTTGGTTAGAAATTTATATTTTTGTGTAAATATAATTAATCTTCTGGGTTGACAATGTATCTTCTTTAGTTGAAAATTCCTTTCTTTGTTTAGAAATTTAAATATTTTGTTGAACATTAGTTTTTTAATTGGAAATAATTTTTTCGAATCAAAATTGGACTTTTTCCATTTTTTGAAGAAAATTTATAGTTTTTAGTCACAAAGTCAACTATTACATTTTTGTTGAAGATTCATAATTCCTATGTGTAAAAATTTAATCTTCTGGGTTAAAAATGTATCCTTTTAGTTAAAAATTCCTCTATTTAGTTAAAAAATTACATATTTTATTTAATACTCGTTTTTTTATTATAGATCATTTTTTACTAAAAATTGAAATATATTTCATTTTTTGATAAAAATGTATCATTTTTAGGTAAAAATTTATCTTTTTTTGAAAATTTTTGTTGTTGAAAATGATTGTATTTTGTTTTAAAAAGTTTTTTATTTCGTAGGAAATTGACCATTTAGTTGAAAATTCAAAAATTTCATTTCAAATTCATTTTTTTTTAAGTCCAACTTTTTTTTTGTTGAACCAGTTTATAAATGGTTAAGAATTATTAGACTATTTGATTCAAGTTTTTTTTGTTCTAGATCCATCATTTCAGTTCAAAATCATTTCAATCTTTAAAAATTTAACTATTCTATTAAAAATTCATTTTTTTAATAAAAATGTGAGTTTTACATTTTTGCTTTAATTGTAAACACATTTCTTTGGTTAAAATTTCAACTATTTTGTTGAAAGTTTAACTAATTTATTGAAAATTCATTTTTTTGTAGAAAATTAAACTTCTGGGCTGCAAATATCAGGTTGAAAATTCCTTTTGTTGTTGTTGTTTGGTTTTTGTTTAAAAACTGATCCTTTTTAGTAGAAAATTAATTTGTATTGTGGAAAAAGAATCTTTTTTGGGTTGGTAATTGAATTATTTTCATAAAAACTTCATATTGTAATGTTAAAAATTAAACTACTTTCTAGAAAATTCTTTTTTTTCTCTTTAAAATTTAATGAGTTTGTTAAAAATCTAACTTTTTTTGTATTAATTTTTTTTTCTTTATTGACTAAATTTTTTCATATTCTTGTAAATTCTTCTTTTTAGTTTGGAACTTAATTGTTTTTACTCAAAAATCGAATTATTTCATTATTTTTTCAAAGCTTATCTTTTTGAGTTTATAATTCATGTATTTTGTTGAAATTTTCTTTTCAAAAACTTTATTTGTTTTTGTCCAATGTTTTAAAATAACAAATTATTTAAAATTATCCCAGGAATATTGTAATATTTTTTTTCTCTTGAAATCTTTCAAAATTCTTTAAAAAAGTGGTTCTGTTTGAAATCTTCCAAAATCTACATTTTCATAACATTTTTTAAAATATCCTGATGATTTAAATTATTTTACAATCTTTTTAAATTTTTTCAAACTTTGAAATATCTTTTAAGATAATTCTAATTTTTTTCAATATACAGCATCCCTAAAAATAAAACCCAGAGTCCAACCAACAAAGGGCGAGGGTCGGTAAGGCCGGTTTTTGGCCTGATTTATTTTTGGACCAAAAAATCTGAAAAAATCATGGTAGTATCTTATAAGTATCCCGAGTCGATTGCACGCT
>NC_046662.1:44625444-44626898 GCF_010883055.1 Belonocnema kinseyi | reverse complement strand
AGCTATACTTATTAGGGGTTTGACTATACGATATCCCTGGTATATGGAAAATGGTCAAGGATATTCATTTTCGCTGATCCAGGGATCTTTCTAAATTCCTTCCTTCGTTTTCAGCTGAATGTTTGGCTATAATAAGGAATAATATCCCTGTCACAGCTCAATTTTTTTTACCGTGTGGAACATAACAGCAGGAAAATTCTGGATGACCAAGAACTTTTACATTTCATGCAACATTGTGTTAAAAATAAATACAATTTTGAATAATTGACTAATGTTTCTTTAAATTCAATGTCTCTTGTTTATTCAAATATTACATTTGCAGCATATCACATTGGCGTGAACTGATATACATTAAAATTGGAATCATTGACTTCAGCGATTTGGAACACTTTTAATATCAATAACAAAAATGTTGTCTTCTGCAGGTTGAAATTCTAAAGATTTATTTTTCACCTTTCTTTATAACGAACAAATATTTATTTTTTTGAAGAATGTTTATGATAACAAATTGACGCATGCGACGAATCTCGTATTTTCAGCTTCATGGAAATTTCCATTCCACGGGTAAAGATTCTTTATTATTGCTGAGCAATAACGTGATATTTATTCGTGTCCTTGGTCCAAATTTAAAGAGTTTGATAAGCTCTGCACATATATTTAAAAGATGTACAGCGGTATCATTTTTTTCATCTAAAAGATGATATCTTGTCATAATAATAGATTGGCTTTCAATCAGAATTGTCATTTTTACATACAATTGTTATAAAAAAATAAATTTATATCGCAATTTTGAACTGATAAAATTTATTTTCTGCAGTCACTTATTTTTTTTCATCTGAAGAATAATATCCTGACATAATTAATTGCAATTCAACACAGATTAAAAGAAAATTATATTTCTTGCTTGCTCGAATATTTTTTATTTTATTTTACTTCTTTTTGCTGTGATAAGGGTGCTGTAAGCGTGCCGAAACGTTGGTGATTATATTTTGTATAAATGTTTTTTTATTGTGATTTGATAATAATAAACATAAAAAAGACAAAAGAAATAAAAAACAGAAGGAAGGGATTTGGTTGGTGGCCTTCTCATTTTTCTTTCCTCTTTTTAATTATTGTCCAAAAAAGAAATTCTTTCTTTTCTTTTTTAGGAAACAGTTGTAAACTTTTTTCAAATTTCAATAGGGAAATTTTATGGTAGTTGACCAAAGTGGGAGGGTCGGTAAAGCCGGTTTTTGTCCTAATTTATTTTTGGACCAAAAAATTTGAAAAAATCATGGTAGTATCTTATAAGTATCCCGAGTCGATTGCACGCTAAACGGACTACCCTCCACCCCCCTGCAAATATAGGAAAAACCACTACCCACCAACTGTATTTTCGAGAGATTTGACACTCTTAAACATGTATTGTGAGGTTAGCTCGGGTTTACTATGGTTTTCGGGGTCGCCGAATACAA
>NC_046662.1:44622310-44625344 GCF_010883055.1 Belonocnema kinseyi | reverse complement strand
AGTAACTAAATGTGTAACTCTTCTAACTAAACGTTTTACCTAATCCAAGTGTACACTTTCTTTGAGTTTAATATATTCTCGATTCACTCGTTCGCCTCAAGATTTTTTTTCCGTGTACCCTCGTCAAATGATCCAGATTGTGTGACTATGTTGCAGGACCATTCTTGAATGCTCCTCCAAAATATGGATGAGCCAAACCAGGAAGATTATTTATCTTTTACTTTTCTTTGTCTTCCTTTTTATCATACTTTTTATTCTTTATATTTTTATCAGTATGTCCTGTTTGTGCGGTTCTTAGACCACCAACAATTGGATCAGACGCATAATAACCACTAGCAGCAAATGCGCGACCATTCTTCACTGGGCCATAATATGGAACACCCAAAACGGGAGAAGTGGGACTACCATAATGTGGATCATCAAAACCAGGACGATTATTCTTCTTTTCCTTTTCTTTCTTTTCTTTTTCTTTCCTTTCCTTTTCTTTGTTTTCCTTTTCTTTCTTTTCCTTTTTCTCAGCCTTTTTATTTTTTTTATTTTCATCAGCTTGCTTATCCGATATTGGTTTTTTAACATGTCCTGTTTGTGGGGTTACTACACCACCAACACGTGGACCAGACACATTATCACTTGCAACAAATGCACGACCATTCTTTACTGGTCTAAAATAGGGAACAGCCAAAATGGGAGAAGTAGGACTATCGTGATGTGAATCATCAACATCAGGGCGA
Source organism: Belonocnema kinseyi (assembly GCF_010883055.1). Taxonomy (NCBI): domain Eukaryota; kingdom Metazoa; phylum Arthropoda; class Insecta; order Hymenoptera; family Cynipidae; genus Belonocnema; species Belonocnema kinseyi. Next base: position 44,624,613 of record NC_046662.1, on the reverse strand, counting down.
TTATTTAACTTTTCCGATGAAGAAAGATCTATGAAAAGAAAATTAAGAATTTTTAATTAACATCTAGAATGGTTCTGCAGAAATTACTTCAAAGGAAGATTCAAATTACAACTGAATAAAAAGCAGTTTTTTTAATTCGATTTTTTTTAACAGGTACAATTAATTCAAAGAATCTGTATTATTATCAGAGAATTAAATTAAATTTTTTTCTGAAAAAAAAGATTTTCTTCTACGCTCCGCTAGGAAACGAACCACATAACTTCCGATTGCCGGTCGGGTGCTTTTCCCCTAAGGGCATGTGATACTTAGAAAATTGTCGATTTTACCAGTTTTAGGTTCCGACGCCTTTTTTATTTAATAATCAATATTTTGTCTTAAAAATTTGGGACATGATGGCGACCATGCTAACGGACGTCCCCACACACTTTTTTTTTGGTTTAATTCAAAAAAGTTTTAATTTAGCAAAATCTGATTAATTTGTGTAGCGCTTAGGAATTAGTATCGATTTTACCAGTTTTAGGTTCCGACGGCTTTTTTTCTAGAATAATGAATATTTTGTCTTGAAGATTTGAGAAATGATAGCGAACATGCTAACGGACGTCCCCGCACACTTTACTTGTGTTTTTTTTTTCAAAAAATTTTTTGATATTGCTAACAACGTGTGTACATTTGGGGGTTATGTATGTTACAATTCTCCTGTGTGTCACTTCCAAACTACACAATATTTTTGGCCGAAAACTTTGGACTTGCAAATAAACATAGTAACTAATCTCCCAGAACTAAACCTTATGGCAGGCAATCAAAAAAGTTTATTTCATAAATAATTTCCAGATTATCGGAAAGGCAGAGATGAAAAACGACGTAACCTCAAAATAATGCATATGCATAAAATTTTTATTTAGCACAATAAATTTTTTTGTTATTATCCTTCAAAAAGGAGTCCGGGAACGTCTGTTATGATATTTTATAGCATCTACGAATTCAATTTTTAAAAACTTTCATTTTTGTGGAAAAAAACCGGGGAAACTGTAAGTATCACATGCCCTTAAGCTACTAGAGAAATCGAAAGAAGAATCCTTTTTTAGAAATACACTCATTACTTTGTTAAGGGCATATGATACTTAGAAAATTATCGATTTTACCAGTTTTAGGTTCCTCCGGCTTTTTTCTAGAATAACAAATATTTTGTCTTAAAAATTTGGGAAATGATAGCGAACATGCTAACGGGCGTCCCCACATACTTTTTTTTGTGGGTTAATTCAAAAAAATTTTAATTTGGCAAAATGTGATTAATTTACATAGCGTTTAGGAAATAATATCGATTTTTTTAGTGTTAGATTCCCCCGAATATTTTCCTAGGATAAGAAATATTTTGCCTTCAAAATCTGGGAAATGATAGCGGACATGCTAACGGACGTCCCCACACACTTTTTCTGGGTTTTTTTTATCAAAAAATTTTTGATATTGCTAACAACGAGCGTGTATATTTCGAGGTTATGTGTGTTACAATTCACCTGAGCGCTGCTTCCAAACTACACAATATTTTTGGCCGAAAACTTTGGACTTACAAATAAACATAGTAACTAATCTACCGGAACTAAACGTGTTTGCAGGCAATCAAAAAAGTTTATTTCATAAATAATTTTCAGATTATCGGAAAGGCAGAGATGAAAAATGACGTAACCTCAAAATAATGCATATGCATAAAATTTTTATTTAGCGCGATAAATTTTTTTGTTATTATCCCTCAAAAAAGAGTCCGAGAACGTCTGCTATGATATTTTATAGCATCTGCGAATTAAGTTTTTAAAAATGTTCATTTTTGTGGAAAAAACCGAGGAAACTGTAAATATCACATGCCCTTAAACTGTTTCAAGTCAAATTTGTCAAGGAATCTGTATTGTCATCAGAGAATAACAGACATTATTAACGTCTTTTTGGATGAAACTAAATTCCCAGTTCATTGAAGGAGAAGATCTTTTTTCAGGAAAAATTTTATATAAAAAATGTTTAATTCATATTACCATCAAGCCTAAAAAGATTTAAGAATTTCTGTTATTCTCTGATGATAATACAGACTCCTTGAAAAATTCGACTTGTAACACCTGCCAAAGTAATAGGTGTACTTCTAAAAAAGGAATTTTCTTTCGATCGCTCTAGTAGCTTAAGGGAAAAGCATCCATCCGGCAATCGGAAGTTTTGTGGTTCGTTTCCCAGCGGATTGAAGGAGGAAATCTTTTTTCAGAAGAAATTCAGTTTCAATTAAGCTCGAAAACAATTTTTACATTCTCATCAAAGAATGT
>NC_046662.1:44612666-44622300 GCF_010883055.1 Belonocnema kinseyi | reverse complement strand
CAAATGTCCACGTTTTGAGATCCCTTGAATCCCAAAAACACGAATGTGTCTGTCTGTCTATATGTCTGCCTTTGGTACACTCGTTTAGTGTCCTAAACTAAAGGTCAAGTTCTTTAGCCAGCCATTTTGGATAGAAATTCAAAAGTTGGGCACATTTTGTATATTTTCGAGAATACTTTTTTCAAAATTCAAAAATTCTCTGTACAGTTACTCATAGTAATCAAAAAGTCGAACAATTTGTCCTAATGACTTTTTTCATAAAACCAAAAATTACTAGAGTTACAGCATTTACAATTTTCAAAAAAACACACGAAAATGCACAATTTAAGCCAAATAACGCCAATTAACTTTTTGAATTTTTTGGAAAAATCAAACATTCTAATTTTGACAGCATACAAAATGATAAAAAATCCTAACATTACATTTTTCGACAAAACTATGTAAAATACGATATAAGATGAGTAGACAAAAATGGTATATTTGAAAAAGATCTACAAATTTGTTACAAATCACTTTTTGATAGAATGCGTAGTTTTGGCTTTATTCATGAAAAACATCGTTAACAATAAAAAAAATCTGCTCACTGCGTGGGCATAGTCTCATCACAACTTTTTTTTTCTAATTTATTTTTCATCTCTTGTGTGGGGTTTCAAAAAGCATAATTTTTCTATGTTTTTAATGCTATTTTTTTCGACTAAAACCAAAAACAGAAATACCCAAAAATTATTCATGAAACAAAAAATCATTTTTACATTCTCATCAGAGAAGGTATTATATTTGTGTAGAATTTGACTCCCCCCCCCCCCAGTTTTTGTCAAAAGGTCCCCGTTTTGAGACCCTCTGAATCCGAAAAAGAGGTTCTTACTAATGTGTCTGTCGGTCTGTTTGTCCGTGAGCATGATACATTTTGAAAAAATCAGTCAATTAGATTGGTCTTTGGCACTCTCTCTCTCAGTGTTTTAAACTAAAGACCAAGTTCGTTAGCCAGCCATTTTGGATTAAAATTCAAAAAGTGAGTGCAATTTCAATATTTTTAGGAACACTTTTTTCAAAAAAAGTCAAGAGTAGAAGAACTTTGATTTTTAAGTGCCCTAAAAGATCTTCATAATGCAACTTTTTAAATTTCATTGAAAAATCAGAAATTCAAATTTTGACGGCATTCAAAATAATGGAAAATCCAAAAATTACATTTTTTCATTCAATAATTTCAATAATTTCATATACATATACATAATTTAGAAGTTAAAAACGGTAAACCTGCTCAAAAGACCGCATGTGTAAAATTTAAATCATTAAAATAACATTGAAAATTAGCAGATTCAATTTATGGAAAACCGACAAAAGTTGCCATTGAATGTTTGATACAATTTTTTTTTAACGGGACAATGAAACTACGTCCGTTTTAATACCAATGTAAGTTATGAATTATAATAATATACATTTATGGAAATGATATAAAGTTTCAGGGATAAACTCGAGTGCGAAACACGAGATTCGTGATGAGAATGTGGACGTTAAAGCCGAAGGAGCTTTAACATAAGAGAATTCACAATCCATGCTTTCGCCCTTAGTTATAAAATCTGTGCACAAAGATCGAGTGCGTAGCGCGAGGTAAATACATTATCGAGCGCAAAGCGCGTGTAAATATATTATTGAGCGCGAAGCGCGAGAACCGACAGTCGCGCGTAACAACTTCTTTAAGTGTTAACGAATTTAAATATTGAATGTATATACATATACTTACGAATGAAGTACGCGGAGGTGAAGAGCAGAGCAGTCAAAAAGAGCTTCATTTTGCGTAATTAGAAGAACCACTTTCTTTTGCAATATTGTCCGTAAGTGATAATTTTTTTAAAGTGTACCGCTTCTTAAATATACCTCATTATTGCTCAACTTGTAGACACATGAATACAGATGTAGAAATGTTTCATTCTTGATCACGTGTAGTTCATAAATATGGCTTCTCACCAGCAACTATTTATGTCAAAATCTAAAACATTCTTATCATATATGATCAGATTAAGGCACTAAAAGTTATTTATTTTCCTCGAAAATTCAAAGCCAATCTTCATGATTTGAACACGCAGATAATATAAAATTTTACGTGCTCAGTAATACCCGAGGTTATTATACACAACGAAAAGTTCTTTTTGATTATAGGAATTCGCTAATTTAACTTTTTCTTAATTCAAAGTAAAAATTCTGTCAGAAGAAATGAGTATTTGTTAATTTTACATAAGAAATGTATTTCCTTTCTTATTTGAATTAAAAACATGTTTTTTTAAATAAAAAAACATATGAGATCCCTAAATTCAAAAGCGGACACTTGCAAAAAACCAAATTTTACAGGAGTCCGTTTTTGAACCTCACCTGACCTTTCCCCGCCGTTTGAAATGGCTGCATTCGGGTTCAAAAACTAACAAAAGCACTTGAATCTGTCTATATAATTTTATTTAAACAACTTTATAAAATATTAGAATTTCTTATTTTTCTGTCTTCTGTAACTTTCTGACCTTCTTTTAGACTTCTCTTCTTAAGCCCTTCTGAATAATCAAAATGACAAAAGTAGATTTTTGGAAGTGAAAAAATCAGCTGACACTTGAAAACTTTTCAATTTTTTGTTCTGTTTAATACAACGTTTTTGTGATATAACCAGTTCCTTTATCTTCACCGAAAACATTTATTTCAAGTAATGTCAAATTTTATATAAAAATAATCACATTTGCATTACTTTTTAAAGCAAAAAGGCGAAAAACAGTCCGTTACAGCGCGACACCGTTATCCCAAAATTTCATTTTCTCCGAACTAAACAACTTGTTCAGATCGAAAAATTTTTATTCTCAGCATATTTTTATTTTTATAACAAATTTAAAATCCTACTTTTACTCACTACCGCAAACCGATTTTTAAGACCTGTGAAATTCTAGTCGATTTTCATGAGCTGTGAGGGACGACAGAACCACCAGAATAGCGGCGCGCACCTAGTGGACAGACTCGTAACCAATCGAGGCCGGTTTTGAAACTGAGGCGGATCTGCTCGGTAGGTTTCAAGCCAGAAAGAAGCCGGTTTTGGTCCGGTTTTGAATCTAGGGTACTAAAAAATCTTAAATTTGTCAGAGAAACATTAGGTAATTTTGAAAATGAAGTTCTGTGGAAACCTTGATATAATATTCTTGTTAATAGTTGATTTGCCTTATATTATTTTTCTAATTCTTTCAGTTCCTTTCTCCTGACAATCATATTTTTAACAAATAATGTTATTATTTGTTCAAAAATTTATCAATGCTCTTAAAAAGCTTAAAAGTTCGTATTTTTGGGTTGAACATTTAAATTTCCCTATTGGGTTTAGAAATTCATCTATTTCAGAAGAAGTTTCATCTTTTTATCCGATAAACTTACAAGTGCTTTGTCAAAATTTATCTTTTTTAGTTCAGGATCCAAGCATTTTGTTGAAAATACTTTTTACATTCTTATCACAATGAGAAGGTATTGGTTTTATGTAAAATTTTACTTTGTCGGTTTTTATCAGATCGCTACGTTTTGAAACCCCCTGAGCCAGAAAAAACAATTTTTATGAAGCTGTCTGTCTGTCTGTCCATAGTCTATAGTCTGTAGTCTTTAGTCTGTATCCTGTAGGCACGGTAACTTTCGAACGATTTATCATATTGAATTCTGCTTTCACACACTTTTTTAAGGCTTGAAAAGAAAGAATGAGTTCGTAAACCAGCTATTTTGGATAAAAATTCAAGAAGTGAGCGCATTTTCAAAATATTTGAGACTATTTTTTTCAAGATTTAAAGATTCTATGTATGACTATTTTTAGTACTCGAAAACTTAAAAAATTTATCATTAGCAAGATTATTATGACAAATTTTGAATTTTGTCGAAAAGTTCAAAATTCAAATTTTGATCACATAAAAAATAATGAAAATTCAAAAATTTCATTTTGCGGTCAATCTATACAAGATACGAAAAACTGCATTAACTAAAATTACGCGCCCTGAAAAGATGTACAGATTTTTTATTATTCACTTTTCGATAGGATGCGTAGTTTTTTTTAATCGTAAAAACCAACATTAGAAATAAAACATTAAAGTACTGGATAAACGACACAAGCTATGAGAAGAATAAATAGACCGAAGTTGCTCTGACAAAAAATAGCGAAAACTTATTAAAATTTATCATGGATAATTTTTAATAGGGCACGTAGTTTTTATTTTAATCGTAAAAAATATTCAAAATTAAAAAATAAAATTTTTTGAAAAACGATACAAGGTAAGATCTCAAATTAACAGACTAAAGTTATTCACCCCAAAAAGATCTATAAATTTGTTCTAAATCATTTTTAGATAGGCCGAGTGGATTGTCTTTCATTCGTAAAAAATAAGATTAAAAATATTTTAAATCACTTTTTGGAGAAACGACACAAGACACAAGCAAAATTAAGAGATAAACGTTATTTAACTAAAAAATATTTACAAGTTTGTTATAAACTCTGGTTATAAAAATATATTAAAAGTAAAAAATTAACTTTTCGGAAAAAGGACATAAGATACAATAAATTTTTATTTAACAACATTTTTCGTCTAAATTACATTTACATTGAATATAAACAAATTAAATTTACGAAAAAACGACACTAGTTGTAGTAAAATGTTCAATAATAATTTTTATTTGAATAGAATGCGGATTTTTTTAATGGTAAAAATACTTTTGTTCCAATACTAATGGATATTATAAATGGTACAATAATATAAATTTATTACAATGATATACATTTTTCATGTTGGCTAAGAATAAAATGTAATGCAAAATAAAAAACAAATATTAATTAAACATTAAAAAGGAGATTTGTACTTTATTTTTTAATATCTGAATAAACAACCCTAGACCGAGGTACAGAAATAAATAAATAAAAAATTTGATATAATAGAGTTGAACATAATATAGAAAAGTTCACATTTTCGACAAAATCAAGTGCGAAGCATGAGATACGTGATGACCATGTGTTCGTTAAAGCCGAAGGAGCGTTAACAAAAGAGAATTCACAATGACCAAATGACAGTTGTCGATGCTTTGACCTTTAATTTTAAAAGGCCCTAGGCGCACTTAAAAATGCGAGCAAAGTGATTCGCGCGCAATGAGAAGCTACAAGCGCAGCGGGTAGATTTTTTCATTTGAAATCAACTGTTTTTTATTTTATATTAAAATCTTTTTTGGTTGAAGTTTGAAAATGGTTTTAAATATTGAACTACTTAGTTCAAGGTTTTCAACCACTTTGCTAAAAAATAATTTTTTTTGTAAAAGATTATGATTTTAATTGAGAATTCATCTATTTCACAAAAAATTAAATTTATTAAAATTAAAAATTTACTTTTTTAAGTGAAGATTTATCCTTTCAGTTGAAAGTTCATCTCTATGGTAGAAACTGTAACTATTTTGTTAAAAATTAGTTTGTTTTTTTAAACTGAAAATTAATTTTTTATTAAAAATTAAACTTTTATATTTTAAATTAAAAACTCATATTATTTTGTAGTTTAAAATGTAGTTATTTGTTTGAAAATCTATGTAGTTTGTTGAAAATTTGTCCTTTTTGGTAGAAAATCTTAGTATACAATTTAACTGCTTCGTTAAAAATCATTTTTTGTTGTTGAAAATACGTAATTTTAATTAAAAACTGATCTTTTTCGTTTACAATTAGATTTTATTTTTAAACTAAAAATTTAACTAGACCAGTTTGAAAATCATCATTTTAGTTGAAAAATAAAATCTTTGGTGACGACTGTTTCGATATATAGAAAATGATCAGAGTTATGGCTTTTTTATAATCCTAGAAAGAAACGAAAATGAAAATGTCGAGTCAAAAAACGCACGATATGAAAATGAAATAAGCACTCAACAAAGATCTAAATATTTATTATAAATTACTTTCTGATAGGTTGCGGTTTCTTTCATAAAAAACAACAGAAAAAATGTTTTTAAAAATTGTTGGACAAACGACAGAAGCTACGAAAAAAATAAATGGACAGAAGTTATTCAACCAAAAACAGCTACAAATTTGTAATAAATCCTTTTTTGAGAGAACGTGTTTTTTTTTAATCGTGAAAAATAACATTGAAAATAAAAAAATTCAATTTTCAGAAAACCGACGCAAGGTAAGAAAAAAAATTAATAAACAAAAATAGTACACATGAAAAAGATTAAGGGAGCCACAATTCTGCCATTTTTCAAAATTTCGTGCCCTAAATATTAATTAGTGTAAATTTTAAGAATAAAATTATAAATTGAGTGTTTTATAAGATTGTAATATTTCTCTGAACCAAAGAAATTTCTTTAAACCGTAATTATCATGATAGAAGATATTGCATAAATAGGGCAAATTTTAATTTAAAAAATTCTTTCTTTTTTCTTTGTTTCAAACTTTTTGTTAAAAATTCATTTATTTTTGTTGAAGATTAATAATTTTAGTTAAAAATTCATCTGTTTGATTGAAAATTCACGCATTTCGTTAAAAATGCATCTTTTTGAGTTGAAAATTCATCTTCCAGATTAAAAACTCATCTTTCGGGTTGAAAATTCAACTTCTTCGTTAAAAATCCATTTTTTTCAAGAATGATTATTTTAGTCAAAAATGTATCTCTTTGTAAAAAAAAACTTCTTAACTTTAGTAGAAAATTTAATTATTCGGTAGTAAATTAACATTTTTCTTAAAAACTCAAATATTCGGTAGAAAGTTCATTATTTTGTTGAAAATTTGCTTGAAATACTATTTAATTAAAAATGTATCTTTTGGTATTTTTTGTTAGATTTTACTCCTTGTTTGGGAATGTACCAATTTTTTTAGAAATTATTTTTTAAGTCAAACATTTTTTTTCTATCTCAAAATGTAACTATTTCATTCTTCATTAAAAATGTATCCTTTATATGTTGAAAATCCACTATTTGGCAGGCAATTCATGTATTTTGTTGAAAATTCATATTTGTGGATAGAAAATTGATTATTTTGTTAAAGATTTAACTATATTGTTAAAGTCACCATTTTTTGTAAAAATGAAACGGTTTCATTGAAAAGTCGTCCTTCTGAATTAAAAATTTATCTTTCTTTGCAAAATTATATTTATCTGATTCAAAGAGTTGCTGCATTTATAACGATTGATGCATTCGTTTGAATAAAAATGATATTATTGTGTTTACATAAATACGTATGTCTTTAGTTTAAGAACATTTTTTATTTCATTAGTGAAATTAAATAATTATGTATAACAAACAAAGATTTATTTCAAGAAATAATTATTTTATTGAATTAAACTTTCATTCATTTGATTGGAAGAATCACAGAAAAACGCTGGTGTTAAATTTGTTTCAGCTCAAATTTCATTGTTCTCCCAATGAGCAGTTGAAATGCCCAGTGGGCACAAAATTTGGTGACGTCTTTACGACATCGTTACGATATCTTTACGACAATTTTACGACATCCTATGTCCATGTCGTTTCAGTGTCTTTACGATAGCGTAAAAACATCGTCAGATCATACGACTTATTTACGATATCCTAAAGACACCTTAACGACATGGACATAGGATGTCGTAAAGTTGTCGTAAAGATGTCGTAACGATGTCGTAAAGACGTCGCCAAACTTTGTGCCCACTGGGTAATTTTCAAGTATCAAATGTATTCCTCTGAATGTAGATACACATCTGGGCACCTAGGGGAAAGTATCATTTGGCGACAGAATTTTGACTCATGCAGAGTTGTGGAGTGCTGAACCGCGCTGTCAGTCACCTAAACACCTGTCAAAGCAACTATTCGCTTGGCGATATTAAGCTAAATAATTGTTAATAAAAAAATTAATTGCAATAATATTTACCTAATTTTCAACTTTCTTTCATTTAACAGTGCGTAATAGTCACTTAGAATAAAAGTATAACTTCCTAATGCAACCTTCAAATATCAGGTTCGTCATGGCCGTCGACATTTAAACTAAAGCCGGGATATACAGAAACAGTCATGACCAAAGATATTAATGTCTTTGGTCATGACCATCTACATACACAATAAAGTATTTTCACTTCAATCACTAGCTAACTTCACCTCGTTGAATGCTGAGGGGATAAAAATTGACCAAATGCATGGGATTCGGTTAATTTTTGCTTTATTTTTCCAATATCTTCGTAAAAAGTCATTTTTTCTGTATAAGTGTATTTGAAAAATAGTTTTCCTTTTCTAGAGACTATTTAATGCAATAATACAATGATAATAATTATTATTCATTATTCATTCAATAGTTTAAGAAGGTAAGTACTCACTCAACCCTAAAATGATAAGCTTAAATCTGGTATAAACTTGTATGTTCCGAAATAGAAAGGATTGTTTTTAACTTTTTATTCAAATTTAAATTTTATATGTTACTTTAGCAAGTTTATTGGATGACGTTTAAATTAATGTTTTCCCTTTAGCATTTATATAAATCTCTTGAACAACTATCCTGAAATATTATATAAATAAAATAGAATTAATTTTAATAGGGGTTTTTATAAAAATAACAATTTGTTTACTGAGAAACTTTTAAAAGGTGGGCTAGTCCCATGTGGTCCCATGCCATACAATGCAAAAAAGCAGGGAATGGTGGGACAACTAACGCCGCGCTGGAGATATTAGGAACTAATCAACTTATGACAGTAAGCTATCACCATTTTGTTTTCAGATTCATAGGGCTGGAATCTTTTCACGTGAAAACGTTTTATTTTAAAGCTTCATATGTTTCATGAAACGTAGGAATGAGAAGAAAAATTATTTTGTGCATGGGCAGATCGGTTTGGCCTCTAAGATCAGGTTAGGATTTTATCTTATCAGTTAGAAATTTCCAGCCGCTATGTTTGAAACATTACAATGTTTCACGAAACCCCCCCCATGTTTCATCAAACTTTTCATCAGGCTAACGTTTCATGAAACTTTACATCCATACTCATCGTGAAAAACAAATTTCTGTTTTTATTATACTATTGTATTTACCTTATTTTTCATGCATGACACTAGCAACTGCAAGATTAGATAACTTTAGACTTCCGCAGAAAATCTAGTGGAAATTTTTCGAACGCCCAGGCATCAATTTCGATGCAGACGGTCACGACTCAGTTATTACATCGCGGCTTCGGTGGTTTGAATGTCATGTAGGTTTTGACTAACCTAAAATTTGGATATTATATCATGCCAAGTACAATTTTTATTCCAAGGCACTAATAGTGACTGGTAAATGGGAGGAAAGGAAAAGTTAGGTAATTATTATCATAACTTACCTGTTTATTAACATCTATTTCACCCAAATAACACGGGACAAAATCATCTTGAAAGGTGACTGACAGTTTGTAGACGACACTTCACGTTGCTCTGGATGATAAAAAACAGTGTCTAAATGATGCTTTTTCCCTAGATTCTCCGAATGAACCTGTGTGGCTCAAATTTGTTGCAACTCACTTGAACACCGATTTCGGTGTACATTGGAGGATCGGCGATTTTCTGTGATTGTTTCTTTCAATATAGAATACAAAGCATACCATTTCAAACAAATATTCCCTTCAATCAAAAAATATTTCACTAAGATAAATGCATATCCGTTCAACTGAAAATAATACTT
>NC_046662.1:44609746-44612566 GCF_010883055.1 Belonocnema kinseyi | reverse complement strand
AACCTGTGAGTTACAAGGTATAGCCAGTAAATAAGCAATAGGAGATTCATTCTAGAAGACACTATGCAGCGTTGCACTCTTCAGGAGAATTTTCATTGCGCAAGCTCGTCGCTTCTCCCTCTCATTCGCCCACGCAAGTAGAGGGCAGGAATGACGCAATGCTGCCTATAAAAAGGCCTGCACATCCAAAAAGCAGGGTTGTTAAACTCGCGGGCGAACCGCGAGGATCTAAGGGCCAAATACTAGCATTGGCTAGAAGAATCTCTCTTCTAGCATTTGACTTAAGGTCTAGAATTTTTATTCTACTCAAATTTTAAGGAAGTATCTGTAGACGAATAGCCTCGTGGTTTTCCATGAACGCTAGTCTAGGGAGCAGACGAATTAAAATTTGAAGGCTTTCCTATTCTCTAGAAAAGAGACTGTATTTCTGAGAATTTCAAAGTGAGTTCCAAAAAGGGAAACTACCTGGTTACACAGTGATTGTAATTTTCTCTCTCTCTCTCTCTCTCTCTCAAACGCGTCGTGCCTTGTATGCCCTCGCTCTATTGTTCGCGCTACGAAGCCGAGGACCTGAAGTGTGTTTTACCTCTCAGGCCTCAATTCAATTTCCAAAGATCGGAAGCGTCCCTTTTTCAAGTGCATTTGCACCTATCCGTGAGGCCGTAGATTTATAACTATAATCCTTCTCTCAGGATCTAGAAACTTTTGAATTATCGGTTAATACATTGACTTTGACTTTCACAAATTATCTGGGGTCAAGTGAAAGGGTGAAAAACCCACGAATCGATAAACACATTGTCTCTGAATAATTCGTTCGTAGATATTTTTCTGATAAAACTCTGTAATATTTTCAGAAGTATAGACCCGAGGTTCTCCTTGGACTCTAGACCAGGTAGTCAATATTACAGTAGGTACAAAGTAAGTTTCAAAAGATAAGGCGCAAAGAGGAATAGATTCGGGGTTCTCCTCGAAACCTAGTCTAGGAAGTGTGATTATCTGGCCAAACTGAAATTTCAAATGTTAGAAGAGATATTCATACAAGAATAGTCTTGGGGTTCTCCTTGGGAACTAGTCGAGGGAGTGGATCTCTCACGCGTATTAAAATCCAGCTTCGATTTCTAGACAATTAAAACAAAATAGAGGTGTGTGTTTCGTTAAAAGTAATTATCAATGAATTAATTCATACCCAGTGGGCACAAAATTTGGCGACACCTTAACGACATGGACATAGGATGTCATAAAGTTGTCGTGAAGATGTCGCAACGATGTTGTAAACACGTCGCCAAACTTTGTGCCCACTGGGTAATTAAACGTTTTGCTTAATATAGCATCATAGGAATAATCACGCGTGATCCTCTTCACAGGTTAAGAGTGACCATAAAGAAATCATATTACAACTAGATTGTATAAATTGATAAATTAGAATTAACGAGTACTAAGAGGATCGGCTCTAGAGTGCATCTTTTATTTAGCGTATTTCGCGTTATTTGCCAAAGTTTAGTTAGATGATAAGGATCTAAATGTAAGAGCATAGATCAGGGTTTTATTGAATAAACACCTTTTTATAAAAACAGAATTTTACGTTTTTTTTACATAAATTCCTTTCTTATTTCACTTTTTTAATTTAAATTAAGATTGACTCTAATTAATTGCATGTGTAATTAATTGTTGCGTACTGCGAATTAAACGTACAAGTTGTCGCAGGTTACAATATATATATATATTATTCAATCTAATAATTCAATATCCATGTTTTAGATTTTAATCCGGTCATCAATAATACTTCTGTATATGCACTGACAGTTCCCCGAAATACAAAAAATTAGATTTTTCATTTGTTACTAAGAAATAATCCTGTTTAATAATTTTCCTTGAAGCGCTAAAAAACATATACCTACCATTAATAACATTGCTTATTGATCATAAATTTTCTTAATTCATTTTAATTACAATTATTATAAATAAAAACAATTAATGAGCATATTTATTTATTTATATTTATTTTTTTATTATTCTGATAACACTGTAAATTGCATTAAAATTAAAAATCGGAAGCAGAATTATCTTGAAATGTAGGGCGTGAGAATATGCATAATCATTTTATAATTTAATAATTTGAAAATTCTTATTTTTCATGACTTTGTTAAAATAACTAGAAGACAATATTTTAAAATGAAAAGAGAGTAGGTCACGTCAACAATATCTCGGTATGACCTACTTATCGTTTCAATAGAGTTGAAAATGTAACACCACCGCGTCGTCTTATTAAACATTTTTATTTTTTAGGTTTTCCATTTTTATAATCTTTTTTAACTATTTCATATGCAATCCTTAGTATATTTATTTATTTTTATTAAGAAATTAATTTCTTTTCCACTATTAAATTATGAAATATTTTGACTAATCGAATTAATAATTTTTCACTAACCTTTGGTGGCTCCCTTTTTGCCAATTAAATCTATGAAATTTCACTTGTAATTAGTTAAATTTTACTAATTTAAATTTTGAGAGACTTTAAAGTATCTTAAATTGAGGCAGGCTAAGTCATGCTTTCAATGTCACAAAATGGCCTTCTTCTTGTTTCAATAGAGATAAGAATGGTATGCTATAGACTCCTTTTATTAAACTTTTCTATTTTTCCCGTTTTTCATGATTTTACCATTTTTTATTATTTTATCAAGTCATAAGTTTCCACTGTTGAATCAGCAAAGATCTCGACAACTCGAATTTGTAATATTTCATTAGTACCTAATTAAATTCTTCAAACTTTGATTTAGAGAGAAAAATTTTAATCCTAAATATAAATTTACATAATTAATA
>NC_046662.1:44601302-44609646 GCF_010883055.1 Belonocnema kinseyi | reverse complement strand
ATTATTGTTTTTAGCAATTTTCCCTCATAATTGAGTTATGAAGTCGCAGTTTTTTTTGCTTTTTACCAATTACTTTCACTTTTTCAATCAAACTAAAGTAATTATTATACACGTTATCAAACATAATTGCTTAAACAATTTAGTATTTATTTTAATAATATTTTCATTGAATAATGCCATCAAGTTAGGGGTTTTCTGAAGTATTCAACATTTCATCCACTTTTTAATCAGAACCAGGCCACCTTCATAGTTTTCAGGAGTATTGCCTCTGTTTTTTTGGATGCTGTTTGGAATTTCTTTTCATCTATACATTCCACAATTCTGAGTATCACCGTGTTAGCAGCTGCCACTAGCAGTTTTTCGGTCTTTGCTATTTATGTCATCATCTAACCCAACTTGATAAACTCCTTCTCGTAGTTCCAGTTTCAGGACATCGTCGTATTGAATGTTCCAAAGGACTTCGCCTATTAGTGTTTCATATATGCCTCTTTTTCGTAGGCTATCAAGAATCACTTGCTGCGGGGCACTGTTGAATGCATTTTTCACGTCTAGCATGATGAAGGCATATAGACGTCTGCATATTCTTGAATGGGCGGCTGCCTCTTCTGCTTTCCCTACTACCTCCCTGATAGCATCTGTGGTATCCCGAGTATCAAATGCTTGTACAGCTTTCTCTCAGCCTTTAGCAGGCAAATCGGTTTGAACGAGGTGAGATTTCCAATTGGCGTTTTTCCTTTCCTTAGAAGAACGAGTTATGACCTTTTCCATACTTCAGGAAATTCTCCTATTACAACCAACCTATTATACGTATAGAGGATATATTCTGGTAGAACTTCCGTAATCGGCTTGACCATTTCTGGTGGGATGCTTCCTGGGCCCGGTACTTTATTGCATTTCATTTTGGTACTTGTCAAGCCCACTTCTTCCTCCGTGAACAATTGAAAATTCAGAAGCCCAATTCGGAGAAACTGTACTGAGTCATGTGTTGGAAATAAGTTTTTCACTACCTCTTCTGTGGCGTCCGTAGTTAGTTGAGGTTTGGCTGCGTATCACTGAAGACTTTTTTTAGCTATATAGTACCCCTTCCCCCATATGCCATTATCTATTTCGTCACATATACCAGCCCAGCCTCCTTTCGTTGCAACCTTGATAGTTTTCTGTAGTTCTTTCTGACTCTCGTTCAAATTATCCCGAAGTAGGCGCCTCAGAGCGAGGGTGTTTATCTTTCTGGCTATCGTATACTCCCTTCTTATTTGGATGCAGAATTGCCGTAGCTGTGCAATTTCACGGTTCCACCAGTACATGGGCCGGCACCACTGGAATAATTTAAGTTTTGGCATGCAGGCAATGCTTCGGCCGATTTTGTGGTGGGATTTATTACTATTCCTTCTACGGCTCGCCGTTTCTCTTCGATTTTGATCTTCTTATGATTCCATCCCCTATCTGCTTTACTTTTACTGAGACCGCGGGGTTTATCTTCGATCGTACAAGTGATCTAATTATGGTCTAAGGGACCTAAGCTCTAAGCTCAAAGTCATCTATTTTGACATCAATTGCCTTTGACGCTGCTTCTCTTATATTATCGGAAGTTGTCACGTCATCCATTCCCCTGGTGTGGAGAAATTTCTTTCTGCCCAGGAGCGATATAGCCTTTAAAGTTCACCCCGGTATCTGTGGGGTTTACGTTTTGCTTGCCCGTTTTCAATATGTCGGCGTAGTTTTTACTTTCCAATTTCACCACAAGGACATCTTGTTGTGGTCTCTTTATCCTTGTGGAGGTTCTTGGCGCAGCGTCTATTTCATTTTTTCAGATTGAGTATCACCAATGTCTCCTACTTTCCTTCGTGCCTTTTGTTAACAGATTTATACCCGTCTATTTGAATATCGGTGTCGGGAAATATGAATTCCAGCATCCGTATGAAGAGAAGCCCCATGATTCCCTCAATATCTGGGATAGCGAGTTTTTTCTTGCTGTTCTGTTACATATATTTGTTCGTTTCTTTTAGCGACTGGAAGAGTAGTTTATCATTACCATCGTCCCTATTAGCTAGTTCGTTATGTAAAGGGTAGATTATGTTCCTAGTACGGTGTTTGAACTTCCTTTGCGGATCGGGGAAACTTAAGAAATGAGGAATTCTTGCTACTTCACCTGCTTTTTCTCTTGCTTTGTCAGACTTTCTCTAAGCCCAAACTTTTCTATAGATGCGTCTATTTCATAGGAATTCGATCGAAGATTTACTTTACAGGGTAAAATAATGTCTGAATACTTAGCTTCCCACATGTTGCCTTCATTAACCTTGGCTTTTTCAAAAAATTGTCCTTCACAGTCCTCTTCTGTTACTTTTAAGAAACATTCGAATGTTTTCCCATATGTTGCCTCCCTCTTGCGTACCTGGAGGTTCTGCACTTTTAGGCATTGCTCGCGTTTAATAATGAGATTCTGCTCTGCTTGTAAACTTTTCATTTAGCGAAGTAGATCGCCCTTCTCTGCCTGTGTTTTGCCTTCCATAGTCCGGATTTGCCTACGGAGTTTATTGTTCTCAGTTTCGAGTTCTTCCTCCATGTCACTATCTCTAGTACGCTATTTGTGGTCGCTAGAGGGAAGAATTTTCGCTGGAAGCGTCAGAGCGCTGCTTATTATACACAACTCCTTCTTGGGATTGTACGTTGCGAAGAGCAACTTCGCCAGATCTCTTGAAAGGACAAAGATTTCTTTAATCACGTCTATTTGGAGACTTGTATTGGCCTAGCATACCGTAACTGCCTTTTTTGGCGTACTTCCTTTTCTCTTCCTTTTTGATACATTAGATTTGGTTAAATTCTCCATGGGGTGACCTTCTTTGCTGTATTCGTGCAACGAAGAGGTTCTATTTCTCAGTAGAGTCCTGAAAATTAAGCTTCTCCTTACAAAATGGTCTATTTCTATATCTGCTCTTTCTGTGTTCATTGCCGTTTCGTTACCTTTGGTTCTGTTCGGGATGGGTGGTGCTATGAAGTTTTGCCAGCGCTTCGTGCATGGAGGGGCTATATGCTTTCCCATTATGATTAGTGCGACAGAAAAAGGACTAGACTGACGTACCTATGTTAGAGACAGAGACTGATCTTGTAATTGTTGGGGGCTCAGCGCCTAATAATAAGTGATAAGTGTAGGGGGGAAGATTTCCCGCCTTCTTGGTTGCAGAGACTCTGTTTCTGCCTCTGGAGGGTGTGATGATTCTGGATCAACATTAGGTTGCGCTAAATCTTCAATTTCCGCTGCTTGATCTCTGATGCGGCTTCTTCTAACTAAAGCAAACTTTGTCCTTAAATTTTATTCTTTTCACTTTTAATTTCAAACTTCGTACTTTAATAACTGAGACGCATGAATTCCTTTACATTGTGTTATCCCACTTGATGCTTTCCCACGTTATTTCTGTTAAGGTGGTTGACTGCAAATTGCTAACACTAGCCAGAGTATCCTCAGCCGGCACCAGGGGCGCCCCGCCGATCCTCGGGAAGCGACCACTGTCTACATAGATTTAGAAACTTCTTCGTGTTTTCTATGGGTTTTGGTGTTCCTCTTGGTCCCCTCACTCTTCGTTCTCCGCCTGTCTAGCATAGGACACCCTGCCAGTAGCAATGCTACAGCCATACTAGCTGTAAACTTTATAAGAGGAAAGCTACCTTCCGCGACGCCTGCCCAAGAATACTTTCGTTAGGGTAATTTATAAATGAATGTCTCAGGCTTAATATGGTTACAGTCCAATCCCAAATAACAAAATGTCCGCACGGAGCCCGCATAATGTGGGCGTCACGTGTACATCAATCCGCACATGGTGAGGGCAAGGTTAGAGACAGTTGTGTCAACAATTGAATCGCATATGCGCCACATCGCGTGTTAGCAAGCGTGCGCCGGCATATTGCCCCCACAAAGTGTCAAAAATTGTTGAGTGTTTAAATTTTGTAACAGTGACAGGGACAATGGTTTAATAACTTTTTAGAGAAGTCTCCTGATTCAAGTTATTTTTTTTACAATTTTGAGAAAAAGAAGTATCTCCTCTAAATGTGAAGCACAGTATTGCTCCTGATACTGTTTAAAATATATTGCAAAAGGCTAGAATGAAAAGAAAAGAAGGTGAACTATACGAAATTTCCTAACCTCGCAAGGCCGAAAACTCAGGGACTTTCCATGCTTACACGTCAATATATGAAGATAAATATAGAATCTAATTAAATAGTTACTACAGGCACATTTTTTCTGGATGATCTTATAAAATTCGTCTTCTTCTTTGCTTTGTTTCTGGTTAAGTTATTAAAATATCTTTGCTTGTGGCCACACTATGACTGCGATCAGGTACTGCACAAACTAACACGAACCATGAACACTCAACGCACTCACAGGACAGGACCAGAGATGAATTCTTCTTCTTTATATTTACATTGGCTTTGTGCCTGCTTCTAAAGCTTTGCACATACGGCCATGATCCGGTAGATTTGTATTTTGAACGCAAAGTTGGTAGCTGACGTAAGTGCTTCCCTCCTTCGCGCCATCTGGAACAAAGCTGAAGAGGCTCCCGCCCAGCGGGGCAACACGCTGGGAAACCCAGTCCATTGCCCCGGGTGGTGGAACAAAGTACGAGAAGAAGCGAGGTCGGCCCGGTTTCTCCCTCTAATGGGAGGAGAGGCCCGTCCGAGCCCGCAGCTCCCCGCATCCATTGAAGTGCAATAGAACTCCGGGTTTCCAACACCCATCAGACGGTGGCGGACGCTATTGGTTCAATTGAACCAGCGCGCAGGCAGTATATTTGAAAGAAAAGAAATTCAATTTTTAAATCAGCGAGTTTAAGAAATCTAAAACGTGAGAAAATACTCTAATAGAGGGGTTAATTAAAAATTGCTCAGAACGGAAAAGGGAAGGTAATTTCAGGGCTTTAGAGAGAGCTTTAATGAGGTTGGGTCGGGAATTTTGGAATCTGGGACGATCCCAGAGGACATGGCCCAAGTCTTCTTCGACATTGGTGTCACACGGACAGCTAGCGGAATCTGTGATGTTTTTACGTGCTAAACTGGCATTTAAGGCGTAGTAGTTACTTCTCATGCGACAGATGGATACAATCCATTCTCTTCTCGCGTTAGAGGAGGTAAACCATGGTTTCTTGCGTTGTTTATAGAAACATTGAGTGTAGTGGACACCTTTCGAATTGCCCACAGCAAGAATCCAGGCATGACAGCTGCCATTGAGATCCTTGGCGGCAGAGTGATAGAAATCAGACTGAGTGAGGGAAATATTCAAAAGAGTGGCGTTTGTAGCTGCTGATTTAGCAGCCACATCTGCCCGCTCATTACCGGATATTCTCTTGTAAACAGGAATGCATTCTAGTTTAACAGTAAGATTAAATTTAGCAAGGGTGGCAAGACGGTTTCTAATAAGAAAGATCAAGCTAGACCTAATGGTGCTAGGATGTAATCCCAGGTGTAAAGAATAGCTATAGCTTCGATAGAAAAAATAGAAGCATGACTGGAGATTTTCCATGAACGAGAAAAGTTTGCTGACGGGCAGATACATGCACAGCCCGCGGAGTTGTCAGATTCTGATATTGAACCATCTGTAGGAAATGGTATGTTATCGTTATACTTTACGTCTATCAGATCGCAATCAAGTCATCTGGTGCATCTAGAAAGGAAAAGGTTTTGATTATATAATTTTTGGCCTAATAGCAGAATCTAATTTTTAAAGGAGGCTGACAAGTTTCCGCAAGCATGACATTTATGGGGATGCTGCTGCGGTACCCGAGTGCTAATCTCAGCGCTTGGTTACGAATTTTCTCTAATTTATCAAAGTATTGGTGCTTTTTAAAAGTAAAAATATATGTGATCCGTAGTCGATACAACTTCTAATCATTTTGTTATAAACTGTCAGAAGGATAGTGGGATTGGCCCCCCACCATACTCCCCTGAGGACTTTTAAAATATTAAAAACTTAGCGACATTCATGAGCTAAATAGCTGAAATGTGCATCGAAACAGAATTTAAAATCTAGAATAAAGCCAAGAAATCTCGCACTACTCTAGGCCTCTTTCCATCAGATAAACAGAGATCAGGTTCAGGCACCGCTGTAGACTTAATAAGCACTTTTTTTGGATCTCTAGATCTACAAAGGATGGCTATATCATCAGCAAATTCAATAAGGGTACAGTCATTAAGTATAAGTGAAATAAGTTTCCTAGTATAAACAGAATATGAAATAGGAGTGAGGATGCTGCCCTGAGGCAGACCGACAGTGCTAATTCTGGATTCAATAACCTCATCATTAATTTTGAAATATATATTTTTGCATGCAGTGGAACTATATATAAAGCGGGCCACGGGATAAGGAACACCTAAGTCGCGCAGGTCCTCCATTAAGATACTGGGGAAGGCTTCCTTCAAATCCAAAAAGATGCCAGCTGTGACCTCCCTACTTGAGAAACCAGACCAGACTTCGGTTACCAGAATGGCCAAATTGTCAGTGCAGGATCTGCCCTTCCTGAAACCAAATTGGGAAGGTGATAAGCAAAAATTATGTTCTAGATACCAATTAAGTCTATTATTAATCAATTTTTCCATTAGCCTGAATAAGCTAATGAGGTAGCTAAGTGAGGGTCATCGCAGCTCATACACTTAGGTGCTTTCGGTGGTGTGCTCGGATACAGGTTGCTCACATCGTGTTCATTCGCGCTACCGCAGCGTACAGAACGGGAGGTCGAGCGACACTGAGAGCTAACGTGACCGAATCTGCAGCACTTGTGACACTGAGTAACAGGTGGATTATAGCGATAAACCGCGGTGGAAGCGCTATATATGGCTATTTTGTCTGTATGGGAAATGCCTTCGAAAGTTAGAAGGACTGAACGGGAGGGAACTATTTTGGCTGTTTTAGTTTCTTTATTGATGATTTTTCTATTGATTCATCGGACTACCAGAACAGAAGAAGAACCCCTCAATGCACCAAGTATTTCAGCATTAGCCTTGATTTCGTCAATAGTGAAATAAAGGGGGATATCACGGGTAACAGCCTGACATGTGACAAAATTTGCAGAAATGAAAGTTATCAAGCCTTTTGATTTTAACGTGGGGTCGTCCAGAATTTTGTTAGCCGCGCTTCCAGATTTTAGGGAAACTGAAACTTTAGCGAAATCGTTCGCTTTAACATCTTTGATCGCGTTTTTGAAATTGTAATTGAGAAAACGAGCAAGAGTCATGTCATTAAGTGGCTGCTTTCGACTTCTTGATATTGCATCAAAATAAATCGAACAAGTTATGCAAGCTTTGAAATAAAGCTTACAAGCATTTAGGTATCTTACATACTAATAATTTATAGTAGGTTCTAATAAAAAGGATTCCCTCGTGTAGTGGGTTTTTCTATTTCTTGTATGGATTTTTAACGTTTTTTTTAGATATTTAGAAACAAATTTAAATATATTGATCATACTGAGCAGAATCATCACAGAAGACATAAATGAAAGTTGCAGCTATTTTTTTTTAAATCCGCACGTTACTCAAACACCTTTTCTCGATGGAGATCACATACTATGTGGCATATCGGGCATACCGTGTGCGGATATAATTGGAATTTACGTACGATCTGCAAGTCGTGCGGGAAGTGTGTCGATACACCGAAAAAAATATCCAACTATATTAGTTGAATAATACCTTGGACTAATACGCTTTGCATAAATTAGAATTCTGTTAGTAAAAAAGTCAAACTGGATCTCTTCATTTAACTTGTATTTTATCGGTTTGAGTATAGAACCGACGCTAAAAAAAATACCGAACTATATCGTTTAAGTAAGTATTGAAATGGAGCAGTTCTTCATACAGAACTCGCAACATTCATAAGTAGAATATCAGCTGTTCCAAAGCATCGAGCACACACTGTTAAACTTCTGTATCGGGTACGTAATGAAATTTGAATCATAGCGCGTACGTAAGATAGAACTTTTACGATGAAAAATACTAGACGCGCTTCGTTTAAACAACAAGCAGCTGTGATTCTAATCATGCGCAAACGGAGCAGTTCCACTTATGAAATGCTTACATTGAAGTATCAAACGGCGCTAATTCAGGCAAAGCGAAACCCGACCCGTTCAATGTTTTCATACGCGAAATATCGGCGTCTAAACAGCAGTGCGTCGATATAGATATACTCGCTATACTTCGCTCCGTACGACTCTGCTGGTTCGAATGACGACGAACAGCTAGAATCCAACGAATCTGTAACGTAGAAGCAGGCTCTGGTAACTCAATGCTTTAGAAGCGGTCGCGTATATTCGACTGTGGCGCCATCTAACAAGCCCGCAGGTTTTTAAGATAAGATAAAAGATGC
>NC_046662.1:44599602-44601202 GCF_010883055.1 Belonocnema kinseyi | reverse complement strand
GAAACTTGTAATTATTTTCACAAACATTGGATCCTAAATTACTTTTATAAATGTTGTAGACTTAGTTGTTGCATTGTTTAATTGATAAACGCCGAATTCGTTGAATTTATGAAATAAAATATGGAGATTTTGCTCCAAAAAATATTTTTTCTCAACTGATTTGGTTCAAAAGTAAGGGAAAGTTTCCGTTAAAAAAGAATTTCAATACGGAAAAATATGGTTTTCAATTTTGACCACTTTTCAACCACTTTTCAAGAAGATTTCCAAAAATTCATAAAGATTGAAAAGATTCTTCAAAGCCATGCAAATCAGATTTTGAAGATTTGTAACAGTCTAAAAAATATAACGGAAATTCGATTTACAAATTTGATTTACTTCAAAGAATCCATTCAATCTTTACGAAATGCATGAAATCTTAGGAACCTTCAGGAACCTGTTGAATTTTTCAGCTGTTGAATTTTTCAGCTTAAAACTGAACACTTCTGTTTATCACTTAAAAAGATCATTTTTAGTATTTTTCTGACAGCACTGGACACCACAAACAAACACAAGACACTCAAAACATTCGATAGCTGTGATTTGGTAAACAGTAAAGGAGTGAGAGAGATAGATTCAAGTATGGCCCCTGAGCGACGTGAAAGGGGGAACGACCGACAGAGCCATCTAACCAGCCCGCAAAACAGTATCAGAAATATAAGTGACCGCGGTTTCCTATACTAGTGTCCAGAGCCTGCGTAGAAGCTTCGTGTAAGCATTGCGTTGAGTTGAGGCTGTGGACAATATGTGTTGGGAAAAAATAAACAATAATTATTTAAATATCAAATCTCGCGTGCTCACAAATTTAAAAGTTGCACGTAAATAACTAAAGTAACAAACATCTTTCATGCAATAAAGTGCGAGAGTTAAGGATAATGAACGGTCAAAGTTACGCTAATGGTGTATTAAGATATATGCAGATATATAAATATCACATAAAAATGAGTTTCATTTATTTTTACTAAAAGTTGTTTTGTTGGAAAAAATCGAGTTTTTATAAACATTATTTTTTTTGTAACATTATTAGTTATAAATGGTGATTTGATGACCCGGATGCGCAGGATCGTGCACGAAGTAATTTATTACGTATTCTACAAGAACTTTTTCAAAATTCAAATTTTTCCAATACCCAAAATAACTCTCAATGGTGAGTCCACGACCCAGGTGCGCCTGATCGTGCACCAGGTCCTATCAAACGTCATCTACGAGAACTGTTTTAATATTTTCATTTTGTCAATAACCAAAACAATTACAAATGTTGAGTCGACAACCCGGGTGCGCCGGGTCGCGCACCAGGTCATTTAGATGGTCATCTACGAGCACTTTTTGGAAATTAAAATTTTGTCCATTACCAAAACAACTACAATTGGTGAGACACCGACCCGGATGCGCAGGAACGTGCACCAGATCCTTTCAAACGTCATCTACGAGAACTTTTTTGATATTTAAATTTTGTCAATAATTAAAACAATTGTGGGTCCGGATGCAATAAGGGCACATAAAATTTTTTCGTGCGAAAACGAAGTCCCCTGGAGGCTTTAGAAAAAATTTTCGAATTTTAATT
>NC_046662.1:44598256-44599502 GCF_010883055.1 Belonocnema kinseyi | reverse complement strand
AAAATTAAAATTCGAAAATTTTTTCTAAAGCCTCCAGGGGACTTCGTTTTCGCACGAAAAAATTTTATGTGCCCTTATTGCATCCGGACCCACAATTACAAATGCTGAGTCGACGACCCAAGTGCACAGAATCGTACACCAGGTACCGTATCACGACTTCTACATGAACTTCTTTAAAATTTAAATTTTGTCAAAGAAAAAAACCACCAATAATAAGGTGACGACCCGGGTGCGCCGGATCTTGCACCCAGGTCGTCGCCTCAGTATAAGTAGCTATTTTTGATGTTGGCAAAGTTTGAATTTTGAAAAAGTTCTTGTATAATACGTGTTAAACTACCTGGTGCACGATATTGCGCACCCAGGTCGCCGACTTACCATTTGTAATTCCTTCGGTTAGTGACAAAATGTAAATTTCAAAGAGTTCGCGTAGATGACGTATAAAATGAACTGGTGCACAATCCGACGCACCTGGATCGACGCCTCACTATTGGTAGTTATTATGAGTATAGCAAAAATTTGAATTTTGACAAAGTTCTTGTAGAATTTGTATTAAACTACCTGGTGCATGTTCCTGCGTGCCCGGGTCGTCGTCTCACCATTTGTAGTATTTTTTGTTATGGACAGAAGTTTAATTTTTTAAAAGTTCTCGTAGATGACCTTCTGAATGACCTGGTGCGCGATCCGGCGCACTCGGTTCATCGACTCACCCTTTGTAATTGTTTTGGTTATTGACAAAATTAAAATTGTTTAAAATTCTCGTAGATGACGTTTGAAAGGACCTGGTGCACGATCAGGCGCACCCGGGTAGTCGACTCAACATTGAGAGTTATTTTGGGTGTTAGCAAAATTTGAATTTTTAAAAAGTTCTTGTATAATACGTGTAAAACTACCTGTTGCACGATCCTGCGCACCCGGGTCGTCGTCTCACCATTTGTAACTAATAATGATGCCGAAAAAAAATAATATTTCCAAAAAGTCCATTTTTTTCAACAGAACAACTTTTAGCAAAAATTAATGAGTTTGATTTTTTGTGATAATAATTGAGCTGCCAGATCGAAGAAGGGCACATAAACTTATTTCGCCGGTAGTTGTGATGCCCCTGGAAGTTTTCAAAAACATTTTCGAATTTTAATTTTCAAAGACCATACCTAGATGTAGAATTTCATTGCAAATCTTTTTTCCCTGAAAAAAAAGTTGTAGCTTTTTTATTTTTCCAATTAAGCCGTTAAGCCGATAGCGACTAGGC
>NC_046662.1:44594885-44598156 GCF_010883055.1 Belonocnema kinseyi | reverse complement strand
TTCTTCATTCTGAAAGAAATAAAGGACATTTCGCTGATAAAACACTGAAAAAAATGGTGCAGCTGTTGTAGCTAGAAATATATTACTAGGAAGATATAGCTGAATTTGCAATAAAGTTTAGGTTTAGCTAAACTTTCTAGCAGTCAGGATCAACCAGCATATTTCCTGTAATGAGTTTGCTCGTACAGCTAAAAAATCTAACCTAAAATAATTGTAGAATCAGTTTTATGCCCATAAATTGAAATGCATTTTAAAAAATTACCGTCTTGCATTCATTAGCACAACACTAACGTCCGAACTTTCCGTAAATACAAGAAGCTCGTGCCTCGTGTCGTATGGCTTGTGAGAGTTAAAAAATGAATAATATATACAGCAATGCAACGACAATGATGAAGCCAAATATGGAAATAAGAGCTTTTTTAATTAGGTGTAACCTCCAGAAATTTATAAAAGCCTTCACAGGAAAGTCAGTATTCTTTTATCAGTGCGCGTATAACCTCAAAAAATGTTTGTTTACAACTTTTTCTCGATTCACCCTATTGTACATATTGATATTTATTGATTATAATTTATTTCTTTCAATTTAAGATTTTTAATTATTATGCCATGTATGTATCTTATACATAAATAAAGGTTTAAGTATTTATATATATATGGTTGATATATTCTTTTGTCATTATTCCTAAAAATATATCGGCTTATTAGCTAGAAAAAATTATAGGCACTTCAGCCAGAAAACGCAGCTAAATAGGCTGTTAAGTTTAGTTATATATTTCACCTAGAATGTCCAGCTGAACCTGGTCAGGTGTGACACCTATACTTGTTTAGCAATAGAAATATAGACATGACAGCTAAATTTTCTAGATACTGCACCTATATTTTGCCTGCAAGAATATCTGTTCAATACAGCTAGCTATTAAGGAAGACGAAATCCAGCGATACTTTTTAGCTGCGATTGCAAGAATTCTAGGTAATATACCCAAAAAAATTTTTTAGTGAATAGTGAGAACTCGTTCGCTCACTTATTGTCACTGATTTTCAATGAAATTTTACTGATTCGAATTCAATGTAAAATATCTCACAATTATAAATTGATATTTGCAGTGAAAAAATTATCGCTATCCTTTTTATGATATATTAATTTACTGAATTTTTTTAGAATATAAAGTTCATACCTTGTTTCTCTTAGTTTTTCCCAAGTTTTCCTTCCACTATTCTTCATGTCTACTTCTACTACCTATACGATTCGCTTGCTGACATCATATCACAACACTTTTGTTAAAACATTAAAAATCCATTGACATTTCTCTTTCAGAAGACAAAAGATACTAACGCTCTATTACAACAAAAATGAAAAAAGTGCACTTTCTCGATATTTCACTGTTTTGAATTCTACGAATTTGAAGCATTACAAAATTTGCAAAATTTAAGAATCTGGTGAATCTCAACTATTAGACTATTTTACATAATATTAAATTATTAAATTATTTTACATTATGCACTATTATTTATTTATGCATAATATTTTTATATTACCTCTTGAATTGTTGTAAGTAAGTTTGCATCAGCCATACTGCGTGGTTTGTAGCTTATTCCGACTATAATAAGCAACTACGCGTTTTTCGTTTCCGTGTTTTTGAATTAGCATGACACCTAACCCGATTGCGCATGCGTCTGTATGTACCTCCGTTTCACGAGAAGGATCGTAAATTGCCAATATTGGTCGATTAACCGATATTGTTTTAATTTCTTCGATCACTCCACTTTCTGTTTCTCCCCATGACCAGGGTACGTTTTTCCGCAACAAATTCGTAAGTGGGCGACTTTCCGCGCGAAATCTTTTATAAATTTGCGGAAATATCCGGCAAGTCCCCAGAACTTCTTGACTTGTTTTACAAGCTTCGGATCAGTAATTTTCACAACTGCATCAACCTTATTTTTGCCTGGTCTGACCCCTTCACCAGAAATTTCACGTCCCAGATAATCAATTTTTCTTTAGAAAAAACTGCATTTCGTGATATTTAGAGTTAAGTTGTTTGCTTGAAGAGCCTTCAAAACGACTTCTAGTTGTGTAAACCCTTCTTCTATTGTTTTTGTGGCAATTAATACATCATCGATATAAACAAGTGCACAACCCTTGAGGACTTTGTTCATGTTCCTTTGAAATACGGAAGGAGCATTCACCAACCCGAAAGGTACACGTAAAAACTCCCACATTCCACCATCAGGTGTTATGAATGCAGTTTTTTCCACAAAATCAGGATGCATTGGGATTTGGTAGAATCCCGATTTCAAATCCAACGAGGTGAAAATTCGTTTGTCAAAAAGTTGATCTATTTGATCGTCTATTATTGGCAAAGGATATTGAATACGCTTAGTGATCTTATTTAATTCTCGATAATCTACTGCCATGCGAAATACCCCGTTTTTCTTCCGGACAAGTACTACCGGACTTGCATAAGGAGACGTAGTCTCACGGATAATACCATCGAAAGTCGGTATGGTCCACAAAGAACTGGTGTTTCTGATGTTAAGTCTATTTTCATTTCTGCCGCACTAGTTTTTCCTAACTCTTTCGTGTTCATTGCTACGCTCCGCCAATAATTGATCAACAATTTTAGTAACTGGTCAACTGATTCACGATCCTCACAACAAACATCCACCGCCTAAATTGGATTAATCTGGTAAGAATCGACCATCTCGACTTCCGGCATACTGTTTAGTTCAAGTGAGTCACCCAAAGTAAACGTCACTCCCGAGATGTCTGATATCGCTTTAACCCCAGTCTTTAAAAGAATATTTCTACCAATAAGAATTTTCTTTGTAACCTGATCATCTGGGACAATGTAAACTCTTATTTTGAAAGGGATTTCGTCAATACGCACTTTAATTTTTGAACGCGCGATCGGAACAGCAATAAAGTGATTAAAAGCTGACAACATACTTTGAGTATTTTTTAAGTTTAGTTTTAAACAACGGGTGGTGCTTTCCCGAACAATCGAACAATCGCTTCCCAAATCAACCGTGCATAATTTTTCTCCATTTTCGAAGAAACACTTCTTGACTGGTTTGTTTACTTTGGCTGACTCGACTTGTAAAACTGCGAGGATTGTCGAGGTGCCGGGGGGCGTGTCCTCTTGAGAGGTCGTCCCTTCGTTTACTAGTCATACGGTCTTTTCTTTCCTTTCCTTATTCTTCTTTTTAAAACAGTCCTTTTCTATATGACCTAGTATGTTACAATATCCGCATTTTAATTTATTCTTATCAGATC
>NC_046662.1:44592916-44594785 GCF_010883055.1 Belonocnema kinseyi | reverse complement strand
CGCGTCGTCGTCTCTGACGTTGACTGGATCTTGAGCTTTTCCTCGATCGGCTCCTACTTCGACGTCCTCTGTGATGCGCAACAGGGGATCTGCTTCTAAAATGTTCATAGTTAACCACAGAATGTCCTGGTCCCGATCGTCGTTGTCTGCTATGCCGATCACCTAAACGATGTGAAGACGATTGTGATCGTCTTCCATCCCTGCCTTCAGATCTTCTGATCTCCATATCACAAATCACTTTTTCACAAAACCTCTGATTCACTCCGGGCGAACTTTGTTTTCTATCGACAATATAGTCAATTTTGGTTCGCGTATCAAAAATTCGATTCGGCACGTGATATATCCCACTTCTGAACTGTAGAAAATAATAACTCTACAAGCGTATTCGTGGTAATAATAATTTATATTTTTATGAAAGATCTGCCGATACACAACAGTTTAACAATTATCTTTAAAAACAAAGGGAATATCCAAAAAATGGTTTGCGTGGTGCACTTGTCCGGACAAAATCACATACAGCGACTAACTGAGACTTTTCTACGTCTCAAACTCTAGGACCTCTAGGTTAGATGCGCCATGTGTTTTGTTTAGTCTTGGTCCCATAAACAAGTCCCCCTCAGCAACAGTCCTACGTCTGTTACATAGCATTCATCCGAGAAACTGCTCCCATCATTATTAGATGTTTATGTTTTGTTTTACTTTTGTACAGTTTGTCATAAAAATAAAACCATTCTATTTTACATAATATTAAATTATTAAATTATTTTACATTATACACCATTATTTATTTATGCATAATATTTTTATATTACCTGATTACTTGATTAGTTTTTACTTTTGGCGCCGGTGAACTGTATTATGAATCGGATCTGAGACGCTCGCTACAGCCCGCGCGCGAGTCGCCCAGCCGATATCGGCTTAAGGCATTAATAATTTCTGGCATATCAATTCGATTGCGCCAAAATTTTCCAGAAAACTTCTTTGTACTGTTTTTAAAACTTTCTCGCTGAAATTTTTTCGTTGCTCAAAAGTCGCTCGATAAACGAAATCATTTTTTTTTTAATAAATGTTTAAGTTCCTTTTGCTCTATCAGTCTAAGGATTACATTCTCTGAAAATTTCATTAAAAAATCCTGAAAACTGACTGACTGAGCAAGAGTTGAAGTTAAAAAAAAATTGATGACACCAACGGATCAAATATGCAAGCTCAAAATTGTTATTTTAAGAAATTAATGAATTTTACTTTCCAAAATTTAGACGCATATATTTGTATATTTTACCGCAAAACGCAGTTTTTCGCAGCCCACAAACGCAAGACATACCAGGTTAGATTAACAATCGGCTTGCATTTTGCATGGCGAACATTCTAAATCTTCATTCGATCAGCTGGAGTTCCTTGATTGATCAGATATTATTCTATATCTGCAACTATTTCAATACAGCATTATCGTAACTTTGACCGTTCCGCATATACCGTGGGCTGACAACGTAAATGGGAGCGTGATACGGATAAGGCCAATTTTCACATGAGATGTTCGTCTGATGATGAGGAACGTAAAAATGGGTGCCTGGCAGGTGTGAGTGGATGCGTTCACCTGTGGCGACCTGTCAAAGGTGCGAATTTTTGGCAGTTAACTTACGTGACTCGGATAAGGTTGAAAATTGGTGTACATGTAGGGGCTGACATTAGAAATAGTACCTGCGCATTGCCAGGCACTTACCTGGATGCAAAAGTGTTGCCAGGCGGCTTCGAAGTCGCCGGAAATTTAGGTGAAATTTCTTGAAATTGATTTTACAGGAAAAAGTTTGAAACAAAAGTTGGTCCACTTCCGGAGATGCATATTTTCATTGGTATATAATTTTTTGATAA
>NC_046662.1:44550938-44592816 GCF_010883055.1 Belonocnema kinseyi | reverse complement strand
GCACCCATTTTTACGTTCCTCATCATCAGACGAACATCTCATGTGAAAATTGGCCTTATCCGTATCACGCTCCCATTTACGTTGTCAGCCCACGGTCTATCATCCTTAACTCTCGAACTTTATTGTATGAACGATGTTTGTTAATGTAATTATTTACGTGCACCGTTTAAATTGAAGAGCACGCGAGATTTTATATATAAATAATCATTGTTTAATTTTCCCCAACACTTATTGTCCGGCGCCTCAACTCAGCGCAATGCTCATGCGAAGCTCCTACGTTACAGATTTGTTGGATCCTCGCTGTTTGTCGTCATTCGAACCAGCAGAGTCGAACGGAGCGAAGCATAGCAAGTATATCTATATCGATGCACTGCTGTTTAGACGGCGAGATTTCGCGTATGAAAATATTGAACGGGTCGGGTTTCGTTTTGCCTGAACTAGCGCCATTTGATACTTCGATGTGAGCATTTCATACGTGGAACTGTTCCGTTTGCGCATGATTAGAATCGCAGCTGCTCGTTGTTTAAATGAAGCGCGTCTAGTATTTTGAATCGTGGAAGTTTTATCTTACCGATACACTGTGATTCAGATTTCGTTACATGAAAAACTGCTCCATTTCAATACATACTTAATCGATGTTATTCGGTGTTGCTATAGTGTCGGCTCTATACTCAAACCGATAAAATTACAAATTTAATGAAGAGATCCAGTTCGACTTTTTTACCTACTGAGTTCTAATTTATGCGAAGCGTATTAGTCCAAGGTATTATTGAATTAATATAGTTACATATTTTTTTCGGTGTGCTCCCGCAGACACATCACGCCGTGCGGCGTGCGTGCTGTATCACGCATTGTTATCTGGGACATGTCAAAGGCTCTTTTTGTTAAATTTAGGTTTTTATTTATTTCGTCAAAAGTCTACACGGGGCTCTCTTGGTAAGTATTATCAGTCACGGATGCATTTTTGTGATGCAATCAAGTGATCTGATTAGAGCGGAGTGCCTAATATGAAATAATAGGAAAAGCCTAGTTTTTAGCCCACCATTTATAGACTGCATAGCAGTAAAGTACATGAAAGGGAGACATACAGCCTAAGGTTGAATATGAACTACCAGAACCACGGTAAAGGTACATAATAATACTTCCAGACCCACCGGTTTTTTTTTTTTTTTAGAATATAATTGTTGGTCTATTTCATTATTTGATGAAAATGTAACATTTTAATTTGAAAATTCGTCGTTGTTGGTGCATAATTCAATTATTTGTTTGATATTTATGTATTTCGTTGGAAAAATTTATCTTTCTGGTTGAAAATTGATATCTTTTTTTGAAAATTTGGATTTTTAGTCAACATTAATTTTGTATATTTTTGTGTTGAAAAAGAATGTATTTTTTCAAATTCGTCTTTTTGAACAAAAATTTATCTCTTTGAGTTGAAAATTTAACTTTTTTTTTAATTAGTTTTTTAGTCAACTTTTTTTTTTAATTCATGTATTACTTCAAAATTCTTATTTAGACAAAAATGTATCTCTTTGATTAAAAATTGAACTATTTTGTTGAAAATTAGTGCACGAATTTTGTTGTTTAACTATGCTTTCCCATACTTTTCTTAATTTACAAACAGAAGCAAACATGCATATTTTTTAAGCAAGCGCGAATCACATCAGAGATTCAAGAAAACTATCCAACAAAATCACATCTCCGCTCTAAAATACACTTCTGCCGGTTGTGAAAAGCTCGTCACGAGTTTTATTTTTTCATTTCACAATTTAAATATTTTGTTGAAATTTGCAATATATTATGAAAAAAATTATTCTTTTTAATTTAAAATTCTTTTTTTTTCTTTAAAAATTCAAGTATTTGGTTAA
Source organism: Belonocnema kinseyi (assembly GCF_010883055.1). NCBI lineage: Eukaryota > Metazoa > Arthropoda > Insecta > Hymenoptera > Cynipidae > Belonocnema > Belonocnema kinseyi. Next base: position 44,590,948 of record NC_046662.1, on the reverse strand, counting down.
GAATTTTTTTTGGTTTTAAACATTCATAATTTTAGTTTAAAATTTATTTCTTAGGTCAAAAATTTTTTAATTCCTTTAAAAAATTCTTTTTAAAATCTTTTCTTTGGGTAAAGAGTTGTACTATTTCGTTGAAAGTTAAACTAATTTATTAAAAGTTTATGTATTTCGATAAAAATGCATCTTTTTTGGTAGAATATTTATCTTTTGTGCTGAAAATATATCTCTTTAGATGACATTTTTTTTCTTTTTTTTGAACCAAAATTATTTTTTCAGCCAAAAATTTGTCTATTCCATTTTTTATGAATATTTCTCATTTTTAGTTGCAAATTTGTCTTTTTGGTGGAAAATTCAACTGCTTGATTTAAAATTTATATATTTTGTTCAAAATTAATTTTTTTACATAATTAATCTTTTTGGTTGAAGAATACTTTTTTGTTGTGAAAAATTTCACGTATATTGCTGAAAATTTAATTTCTCAGTCAGACATTAATCGTTTTAAGATAAAATGTATTTTGTGGAAAATTCTTTTTCTTTTGTAGAAAATTATGTTTGTTGATTGAAAATGATTGTTATTGGTTATAAATTCTTTTTTTACGAAATGTTTACTATTTGGTTACACCTTATTTTTGTTGGACATTCATAAAAATTAATTTTTTCGACTAAAAATTGAATTATTATTAAATTGGTATTTTTTTGTATGAAATACTTCTATTAGTTGAATATTCATCTTGTTGGTAGAAAATTCAACTATTTGGTTAAAAATTCATTTTTAAAAGTGTGAATATTTTGTTATAAGTTTAACTACGGTATTTAGAATTCATGTATTTTGTTAAAAATCAATCTTTTTAATACTAAAAATGTGACGTTTCCATTTTTTAATGAGAATTCGTTATTTTTATATGAAAATTCATCTTTTTTAGTTGAAAATTCAACTATTTGGTTACAAATTCATGAATTTTGTTGAGAATTAGTTCTTTTTGATAGAAAATCTTCCTGTTTAGTTGAAAATTTAACTAATTGATAAAAAATTTTTGTTAAAGATTCATAATTTTAGTTAAAAATGCACTTTTTGTGTGGAAAACTAATATTTTTTTGATATCATTTAATTTACTGAATATGTAACTATACCCTTTTTGCTTTAAAATTCTTTTTTTTATTTTTTTGTTAAAAACTGCGTTTTTTAATGCTTTTTTTGCTTTAAAATTGAACAAGTCTATCACAATTAAAATTTTTTGTCAAATAATTCGTATTTTCGGGCTGAAAACTCAACTGTTTGGTAAAAAATTCGTCCTTTTGGATTGAAAGTTCAACATTTCGGATTAAATTTTTTTCTTTATTGACTAAAAATTTTTCTTTGTAGAAAATCCAACTCGTTTGTTGGAAATTCCTCTTTTTAAAAAATAAAATATTGTTAACAATTATATTTTTGTTGAATATTCTATTTATTTAATTTGAAAATTGTTTCATCCGATAATTTAATTATTGCATTATTTGTTCAATATTTTTGTATTCCTCTTTTTGGTAGAAAATTTATCTATTTCATTGAACATTATACTGTGTTGTTAAAAACTATTTTTTTCAGTCAAAATTAATTTTTTTTTATCTTGAATTTATCTTTTTTAGATCAAACTTCATGTACTTTGTAGTTTTACTCTGCTTTCCCGCATTTTTCTTAATTTACAAGCAAAGGCGAATCACAACAAGGGTTCAAGAGAACTACCCAACCAAATCTCGTCTCTGCACTAAAGTACACTGCTGCCCCCTTTTACCGATTTCAAATAACTAAAATTCAAAAATATTTTAGTTTAAACAAATAAACTAGGAAACAATGTTTTATTTTGAAATTTTCTTTAAATAGTCTGATTTCAAAATATTATATCTTAATTTATTCAAAATAAGCACCTTTAAATGAGAATTAAATGCGATCTTTTTTTTTCTCACTTTGAACAGCTGCAGCGACCGTTATCGTCGGTTGCCCAAAGTCAAGTCTCAACGTGTTTCAGTATTATAATTTCCCCGGCAGCCATTGTGAGCATATGACGCCGTCAGTTGCACTTGATATATTGACGTGCGGTTGTTTTCTCAGCGATTAGTTTGCAATTAGCACATTAATAAATCTAGGATTATTATCTAAACGATCTTCCTCCTGCTCGGAACATTTGCAATCGATCGAAGATTAGATTCTGCTAAAAATATCGTTAAATCATTGTTGTTTATGTGCTAGTGCTAGACACTTCGCTCCAAAACTGGTTAAGAATAATCAGTGCTGAGTACTTTTTCGTCCAATTTCCAATCCCGGTCTCAAAATGAGTGAAGAGCAAATCAAGGAACAGACTCAGAATGTTGAGGTAAGAGAAGGGGTCTTTTTAATCAATAATTAGGGATTGAATAATTAATTACTTAGTGAGGACGATGATTAAATAAATATGGCAAATTATGCGTGTCACTGTTTGAAAGGAGGGTTCATTTGTTATTCTGTTTAGAGACTATTGTTGTAATTCAATTTATTACGTCCGTTGCATCCGTCAAATGTTAATTCATGATTTTTCGACTGACCTTAACCTACAAATTGTGCCAAGTGAGCGAATCACCGGAATTAAAATTGATCAAAATTTAATTTTGTTATAAATTCTAGGTTTTTTTTAAAGAAAGATTATTTCAAAAATTGTTTCGTAAAATTTTACGTTTTTTTATGGAATTTTTCATGAAAGTCTTTGCTTATAAAACATTTATTTAATGAAAATGCTACAAGTAATTTTAATTTTCTGTTTATTTTCTTAAACTGGGGAAGTAATTAACCAAAAAAATTGTACATCTCTTGTTAAAGAGATAATGGCATATATAAAAATTTGTTTATTTGTAATTGTGCTTTCATTAAAAAATATTTGCCAATAAAAACAAACTAAAAATTATTCTCTTTCGTAATATTCTTTGAAATATAATGATTTGTTATTAACAATTTAGAAAATTTAGACAAAAAACACGAACATAACAAGCAATTGTTTAAGATTGTAAATCTTCTTTTGTAAACAAAATGTTTACTGTTAAAAAGGGTAAAAATAACCGATATCTGGTTAAAGAAATTTAACATAACATTATTGTGATTTTCGTTTAAGATAACCGATTTCCGGTGAAAATTGTTAAAATATCCGGGATAGCAAGATTTTAAATTTTCTTTCATAAACAAAATTTTATCTTGTTAAACAGGTTAAAAATAAACAATATTTGCTTTAAAGTTTGTTATCATAAAATTTTAATACGATTTGTATAACTGGAACTTTTTTTCAAACATCGGAAATATTCTTTGAAATGTAATAACTTTTTAATAACAATAGCAATTTTTAAAGAAAAATACTAATATAATAAATTTGTTGGTAAAAAATAACCGATTTCCGCTGACAAATATTAAAATAACCTTAAATTGTTATACAATTTTTTTATTATATAGGATTTTACAAAATATTATGAAAATTTCGACTCCTTTTAAAAGATTTTAAAAACTTTTAGCAGTTGGGAAGGAATGAAGAAATATTTGATACATTTTCGAAAATGTTTCCGAGCTTTCAAATATTTTTAACTGACACGAATTTTTCTCAACATTTTCAAATATCATTCTAAATTTAAAAAATGACCTTACAATCTTCTAAATTTTCCCAGGAATTAAAAAAAAAATTTGTTTATTTTCTTGAAAATTTTCGAAATTCTTTTAAATTCTATTAAATATTTCTCGACTTTACCCGATTGTTTTTCGTTTTTATTTTGCAATCTTACGAAATTGAAACATTTTGCTCTAAAATCTTCTAAAATATTTTTAGGAATTTTAGGAAATCTTTTTTTATGTTTAAAAACCTTTTTCAATTTTCTCTTCGAATTCTTTTTTCAAAATAAAAAATTATTTTAAATTTTCACACGATTATAAGAAATTTTTTTTTAATCTTGTCAGATCTTCTAAACCTAATTTCTAAAAATTATTCAAATTTTTCCTTAATTTTTTATTTATTCTACAAAATTAAAAAAATTGCCTTAAAATCTGTCGTTTAAAAACTTTTGAATCTCTCTTGAACTTACTCAATTTTTTCTAAAATCATAAAATATGACAACATTGCAAAATTTTGCTTTAAATTTTTCACACTTTTTAAAGATTTTAGGAAATAATTGAAAATTTGTTGTGAGCTTTTTTCGATTTTCTTTGATATTTCTTACAAAACAATAATTTAAGAATTTCCCATGAATTTTAAGAACTTTTTTTCACACCCTGACAAAATTCAGTTTAGCTAAAAAATTTGTAAATCTTGGAAAATAAAAAAAAATTGTCTCGAAGTCTTCAATATTCTTTTAAACCACATTTTAAAATCTAAAAGACTTGAAATGATTCGACAAAAAAAAACAGAAAAACACTATTAGAAAAATCCACTGTGTAATTTTCACAATAATTATATAAATAAAACATTTTCTTGATATATTTTTATGAGTTTGTGACGGCTCAACATGGCAATTCTCGGTAACAGGAAGCTGGTTAAAAATAACCAATTTCCAGGGCAAAATGTTGACATAACCTACAATTATTCTAAAATTTATTAAATACCAATTTCCGGCTTCAAATACTAACATGGCTTAAAGTTATTTAAAATTGTGTCATTTTTGAAATAAAAAATTCTGCAAGTTTTCAATCTTCTTTAAAATGTAATTTTTGTATGAAATAACCGATTTCCGTTTAAAAAAATGTTAACATAACCCTAAATTCTTCCAAAATTTTAAACTTCTTTAAATTCTAATGTTTTTTCAACTAAAAATACCGATTTCCCGGTTAAATAACCAACATAACCTAAAATAGTTAAAAATTGTAACTATTCTTTGAAATCTCTTTCTTTTCAAAAACGTTGACGTAACCCTAAATTGTTCAAAAATTAAAAATTTTTTTAATTTATATCGTTATTTCCGCTGAAAACCGCCAGTTCTTTGATATATATATATATTTTTTAATATCGCATTTTGCTTAAAATGTTTTTCCTTTTTTTTATCACAATAGCCGATTTCCTGTGAAAAACGTGAACATAACCTGAAACTGTTCAAAAACTGAAAATCCTTTTTGAACCAAACTGATTTTTGTTTTAAAATTCAATTTTTGTATAAAACGCTTACAAAACCTAAAATTATTCAAAAAATTATGAACCTTTAAAATCTAATCATTTTTGTTTAACAGTGTAATTTCTGATAAAAAAACAAAAAAAAACGAAAACGGTAATAGTTAAAAAAGGATCATTGAAATCTATTTTTTTTAAATACCCATTTTCTGTGTAAAACGCTAACATAACCTAAATTTGTTCCAAATTGAAAATCATGCTAAAAATTCGCAAAAAAAATGCTCATTTCTGATATAAAAAAAAAAGCTTAACACAATCTAATTTTTCTTTTTTAATTTGAAGTCTTCGAAAATTCATGATATCATATTAAAATTATGTTGTAAAAATACTAATTTTCATCGAAAACCGTTAACATAAAACATGTATAAAATTTGAAATAATTTGAAAGTCTTAATTTAAGTACGCAAGAGTATTAAAAAAAGTAGATTTAAATTTCAAAATTTAATATTTAAAAAATCTTAAGTAATGAATTAATAATTAATTAATCAATAAAATTCATAATGATAAATATTTACAATGATTGTGCGATTGTCGAGACACCTTCACACTACTTTTTTTTCAGAAAAATAAAAAAAAGAATGGCTCATTTTTTATACATTCTTTCGTTTGTTTTCTTATGTGCGTTTTTTCCTCGCAGATGTCCACAAATGACATCGAGAAGTTGGAGGAAGCTAAATTAAAAGCGAAATTTCCCAATACCATGAACCGACCAATCAGTGGTCACTCTGCTTTTCTACAAAAACGATTAGCCAAAGGGGTAAGATTTTTTTTTAAACAAACTTATTTCATTTATTTTTATGCCTTCGAAAATTTCAATTTGATTCCTTCAAAGCTTAAAAGTAAATACGATTTTAATTTATTAAGTTGAAATAATAAAAATTGTAGAATTTTATAACAGAAACGTAAGATTTCAGTCATTTTAAATCTAAAAGGTTGAACATGAGCCATGCAAAATTTTATAATTTAAAATAGAACAATTTTGTTAACAATGTCTTGATGTAAGTAGCAGGCCTCGGACTCATCGCACTATTTGATTTTTTTAGCGATGTGAATACATAAATTTTTAATCTAATAGTTGAATTTTCCACCAAGAAAATCAATTATCTACAAAAAAAAGACGAATTTTAAACCAAATAAAAATTTTTTAGCCGAATAGGTGAATTTTCTACCAAAAATTCGAATATTTAACATATGACATAATTTCTCAACTAAATACTTTTAACAATGGCTATGCTATTAGACTAAATTTGAATTGATTGTGTTTTAGTCTATTTTTTTTCTAAAAAGTGCCAACTAAATATTTGATTTAAAAAAATAAAAAAGATGAATATTTAAACAAAAATGGAGTAGTTAAATCTTTATTCAAGAGAATATTAATTTGAAAAAAACTAATTTTGTAACAAACTGTTGAATTTTTAATCAAAAAAGACAAATTTTCTACACAACAGTTCAATTTTCAACCTAAAAATATGAATAAAAAAAAACAGATAAAGTTTCAGTTACAAATATGAATTTTTTATTTTTAAAAATGAATTTTTAACTAAAATTATGAATTTTCAAGTTTTAACGAAAGAGTTCAATTTTCAACCTAAAAAGATGAATTTTCAACGAAAATTTGATATTTGGTACTTCAACAAAAAAAGGTTTAAAATAAAATAAAAACAGTTGGATTTAACCGAAAAAAAATTTCAACAAAGTACTTCAATTCTCAATTATAACAGATTAATTCTCAACAAAAAATCTGCATTTTTAACCCAAAAAATACGAATTTTCAACAAAATCCATACATTTTTAATGAAATAGTTAAATTTTCTACCAAATTATTAAAATTTTCAGTTGAAAATATAAATTTTCTACAAAATAGTTCAATTTTTTTTACCAAAAAAAGGAAAATATCTACAGGAAGAGGTAAATTTTCAAATTAAAAAGATGAATGTTCAACAAAATAATTGAATTATTGACGAGAATAAATTTGTTAGTCAAGAAAGGGAAAAATTTTAATTTCGAATTTTCAAGCCGAAAAGACAAATTATCGGCAAAACATTTGAATTTTTAGCTAGATAATATGAATCTTCAACCAAAAATTAAATTTCCACCAATCAGTTGAATTTTAAATAAAATTGATCAATTTTCAGTTAAAATTTCAATTCAAAATAAAAATCAGATTTAACTAACAAAAACGGATTTTCAACCAAATATTTGTATTTTCAACTAAAACAGAATTATTTTCAACCAAAAAGTTGCATTTTTAAAATAAAAATTGATTTTCTACCCAAAAAGACGAATTTTCATCAATATAGTTCAATTTTAAATTAAAAAGTATGATTTTTTTCAAGTTTATTTTTAAACAAAATATTTTATTTTGAATCAAATAATAAAATTTTTGCCAAAAGAAAAAGATAAATTGTCGACCAAAAATTTAATGGTAGACTTTTCAACGAAGAAGTATTAATTTTGGACAAAATGGTCGAATTTTCTACAAAGTTGTTAAATTTTCAATTAAGAAGATTAATTTTAAACAAAACAAAAAAAAACTAATTTTTTATTAAAATAATGAATCCTCAACCAAAAAAATTAACTTTTAAGAAAGTTTTACCCAAGGAGTTGATATTACAGCAAAAAAAGATATTATTTGAAAATAAAAATACAATTAACCAACAAAAAAGGAATTCTCAACCAATTATTTGAAACCTCAGCTAAAACAGTTTAATTTTCAACAAAACATTTGGATTTTTGCAAAAAAAAAAAATATTTAAATTTTTATCAAAAATATTAATTCCTAACCAAAAATGTAATAGTAGACTTTTAAACAAAGACGTATGAATGAACAAAATTTTCGGATTTTCAATAAAATAATTTAATTTTCAGTTAATAAAATTAATTTTAAATAACAAAAACTAATTTTGAACTAAAATTATGAATTTTCAAAAAAAAAGGAAGGCTTGTTATTTTTCTGTATAATTCATCTCATCTAATTTCATTTAAATTTAAAAATAATATTCTAACTTTTAATTATTTAAACTTATGATTTATTGTTAATTTTAATAAATAAAATATATTCTTGAACATTTATTAATTTAGAATTAAAATTAATAATTAACCAAGGAGATTATTTTTGAACTTGGAGATTAATTTTCAAACGAATAGTTGTATTTTTAACTAAGAAATGGAATTTCTACTAGAAAATACGAATTTTTAACAAAATAGTTTAATTTAAACCAAGAAGTATGACTTTTGGACAAAAATGTCGAATTTTCAATCAAATAATTTAGTTTTATGTTAAGAAAATTAATTTTAAACAACAGAAACTTATTTTTTTTCTAAAACTATGGATCTTTAACAGCAAAAAAATGAACTTTTAAGAAAGTTTTACCCAAGGAGTCCATAAAAAAGTTACTATTTTAAAATAAAAAACAGATTTCACCATTTAAAAAAAAAAAGAATTTTCAACCAAATATTTTAAATTTTCAACAAAAAAGTTGCATTTTTAACCAAGAAGTATTACATTTTTTTAATTGTTAAATTTTCGACAAAATAGTTCAATCTTGAATCAAATAATAAAAAAGATTAATTTTCAACCAAACTGTTGCATTTTTAACAAAACAAAAAATTGATTTTCAACTGTATAGTTAATTTTAATAAATAAAAAATGTCCTTGAAAGATTAAGTAATTTATAATTAAAATTAATAATTAACCAAGGAGTTTAATTTTGAACTTGGAGATTAAGTTTCAAATGAACAGTTGCATTTTTAATAAAATAGTTTAATTTTCAACCATGAAGTATGCTTTTTTAAAAAATTGTTGAATTTTCAACAAAATAAGTCAATTTTGAAGGAAATAATACAATTTTGATCAAAAAAGATGAATTCCTAACCAAAAATTTAATAGTAGAATTTTCATCCAAGACGTATGACTGAGCAAAATTGTTGAATTTTCAACAAAATTATTTAATTTTCAGTTAATAAAATTAATTTCAAATTAGAACAAAAACTAATTTACAGTTGAATTTTCATATTAAAAAGCTGATTAATTTTCAACCAAACAGTTGCATTTTTAACCAAGATATTGATTTTATACTAAAAAATACGAATTTTCAACAAAATACCGGGTCAAAAGTTCAACAGTTTTTAAATAATTAGGTGAATTATTATGTTTTTCAATTATGCCATCATTTAACTTACAATTCGTAATTTAAAATTTTTTTACTTTACAAATTTTCTATGTAAAATTTTCATTTTTAAGCTTACATTTTTAATTTAAAAAATTTTTAAATGCTTTCTTAAAGACTTGAACAAATAGAAAATAAAAGCCTTTGAATATTTATCAATATTTGAGTTTTTATTTAAGACAAGTAAATTGAAACGAAATATTTAAAAGTAAAGAATCTTTAACTGAATTATTTCACATAGAAAGCCTGGAATCGTTAAAATTTCGAAAAGCCTCTAAACTTTGAACGTTACAATTTTAATTGTTTTATTTGAAAAATGCTTAAATTGTAAGTGAAATTTTTAAATTTTGATGTATAAATTACAAATGAACATTTCTTGAATTTTTTTGTAATTTTAAGAGATATTTCGGAGTTTTTAAAAAGATAAAAAATTATGCAAATTTTAGAAAGTTTTCTTAAAATATTCTTTTTTGAAAATTTTGTTTAAATATTTGAAAACTTTTTAAATATTCTCATAAAATAATTTTTCAAAATGAAAAATAATTTTTCATTTTCCTATGAATCTTAAGAAAATGTTTTTATTCTTTTGAAGCCTTTAACAATTCTTGAAAAGAATCTAATTTTTTTGTTTAAAATCTGCAAAAATCTACATTTTGTTGTATATCAGGTTTTACATTAAGTTTGAATTTTTTTTAAACTTCTACATCTCTCTTAAAATTAATTAAATTTCTCTTACTAATAATAATTATTCAATTGTTATTTATACATCCAAATTGTAAAGGAATTTTCTAAAATTTGCAGCATTTTCTGAAAATTGTAGAAAAAATTCAATTAATTTTGACAGATATTTAGAAGTTCTGAAAAAAATTCCAAAATAATTTTTAATTTAAAAAAAATTTAAAACTTCTAGATTTCTCGAGATTTTAAAATAAAATTTTGAAGCTTTCCAAGGATGTTTAAACTATTTAAAAAGAATATAACTGAATTTCTAATTTAAGAAGTGTTCAATTAAAACATTTTTAATTTATCAATATTTTTCGTTTCTAGCTTAACATTTTTTGAAAATTTTGTTTAAATTTTTGAAAAACTTTTTAAATATTCTCTTAAAATAATTTTTCAAAATGAAAAATTATTTTTAATTTTCCTATGAATCTTAAGAAAATTTTAAAATTCTTTTGAAGCCTTTAACAATTCTTGAAAAGAATCTATTTTTTTTGTTTAAAATCTGCTAAAATCTACATTTTGTTTTATATCTGGCTATCATTTCAAGTTTTACATTAAGTTTGAATCTTTTCAAAACTTCTACATATGTTCAACTGTTATTTATACATCCCAATTGTAAAGAAATTTCTAAAATTTACAGGATTTTCTAAAAATTATAGAAAAAATTCAATTAATTTTGAAGGATATTTAGAAGTTCTGAAAAAAATTCCAAAATTTTAAACAAATTTAAAACTTCTAGATTTCTCAAGATTTTAAAATAAAATTTTGAAACTTTCCAAGGATGTTTAAACTATTTAAAAAGAAAATAATTGAATATCTAATTTAAGAAGTGTTCAGTTACATTTTTTTTCAATTTTTCAATATTTAATGCTTCTAGCTTAAAATTCCCTAAAATTATGTAATTTTGAACATTTTAAAGTTTATTGATTGATTTTTTAATTTAGCTCAGTTTTTATTAACTCAAGTGGAATTTTTTTTATCTTTAGTGCTCCATTTTTTAAATATAATTGAACGTTAAAAAATGTTTTCGAACCGGGAAAAAACCGGGAATATATTTTGTCGATTAAAACAGCCACTCTGAAAATAATTTACTTTATAACAAAATAATTCAATTTTGACCGAAAAGAATGAACTTTCAACCAAAAGGTGTTAGATTCTCTTATAAAGAATTTCGATAATTTACAGACTAAAGAATAACATTTTAAATAAACATTGAAGTTTATTTTTTATACTATTTGGAAACAGTTTTCCAAATTTAGGACACTATTTACACTATTTTTGATCTCTAAAGTGAGTCCGAGGCCTGAAATAAATATATACAACAACAACAAAAATACCTCAAACCTTTAAAATTTTAGCAAAAGTATTTCGACTCTGGAGATTACCAAATGGCAAAGCAAAAATCAGCAGCCAAGCCAAAACCAACTGGAGTTTTGCCAACGGGTGATGCAATCCCAACACCTGAATCAGTACCTCAACGAAAAACTTCAATTATCCAGCAAAAATTCAACTCTTCGACGGCATCTTAAGCTAATTTATTCTCTATTTATTTATGATTATATCCGGTTGCGTTGTGAATAAGATGATGCCCTGTGCTGGGAAGGAACAAGTTTTCGATGGTGCAAACAAAATCGTAGCATGATTTTACGTATGGCACGGATTTATTTATCATTTTACAGAACTCACAATGTGGCGCTTATTAGTCTGTTAACAAATAACGCTTTACTTAACGTTCTAAGATTCATTATTATTATTATTATTATTATTTTTTTTTTTTATTTTCAACTTATTTTAGCTGCCGAACGAATTCGAATTCCGGTCGTCATTTCATATGTGATGAGATAGTCTTACAGGGTGTCTACTCATCTGTAAAATCTATAATTTTCAGGGAATTTTTATATACTCTGAAAAACCTGGAAATGTCATCGATTTTTTTCTTTCTTAATGTCGGGAAATTTTTTTCGAGAATATGCTCTTAAATTTTTTTAATTTCCTAAGATAAAATTAAATAACAGTATTTCTTCTTTTCTGAAAGTATCCTTATATTACTGGATTTAACTATTCTTTTGAAAATTAGTCTTTTTGGGTTGAAAATTAAATTCTTTTTTGAAAAGTGATACTTTTCTGGTAGAGAATTGAACTGTTTTGAAGAAAATTCGTCTTTTTTATTAGAAAATAAAACAATTTGGTTTAAAATAGAACTATTTTTGTAAGGAATTTAACTTTTTGGTTGAAAATTGACTTTTTTTTATGAAAAATTTAAGGTTTTTCATTGAAAATTCAATTGTTTTGTGAAAAATTTGTCTTTTTAGCTTGAATATTCAACAATTTGTTTTACATTTTACATTTTACTTCACAAATTGAACTGTTTTGAAGAAAATTCGTATTTTCGATTTGAAAATACGACAATGTGGTTTGAATATAACTATTTTACTATGAAATTCAACTTTTTGGTTGAAAATTAACTTTTTTGTTAAAATTTAAGTTTTTTCGTTGGAAATTTAATTGTTCTATGAAAAATTCGTCTTTTTAGCTTGAAAATTCAACAATTTGTTTTATATTTTCTTTTTTCGTAGAAAATTAAACTTCTTTGTTGAAAGTTCATATTTAATTTGAAAATTCATCTGTTTTAGTAGAAATTTAATCCTTTTTAGTTAAAAATGCATTGTTTTGGTTCAAAATTAATTTGTTCTGGTTGAGAATTAAACTATTTTGTTGAAAACTTACCTTTTTTGGTTAAAGATACATAATTTTATTTTAAAATTCATCTGTTTCATTAAAAATTGAACTATTTTTGATGAAAATTCGTATCTTTTTGGGTTGAAAATTTAACTATTTTGGTAAAAATTAATTCATTTGGTTGAAAATTAAATTTTTTGTTGAAAATTCATCCTTTTCCGGTTGAGAATTGAACTCTTTAAAAGAAAATTCGTCTTTTTTATTTGAAAATAGAACAATTTTGTTTGGATATTCAACTATTTTGGTTTAAATTTTTACTCTTTCTCGCCTAAAAATTCTTTTTGATTAAAATTTCGTATTTAATTAAAAAATTAATCTGTTTTTGTAGAAATTTAATCCTTTTTAGTTAAAAACGCTTTGGTTTGGTTACAAATTAATCTGTTCTCGTTGAGAATTAAACTATTTTGTTGAAAACTTTCCTTTTTTGATTGGAGATTCATAATTTTCGTTAAAATTCATCTCTTTTATTGAAAATTCAACTATTTTGATGGAAATTCGTATCTTTTTGTATGAAAATTAATTTTTTTAACTGAAAATTTAGTTATTTTGTTAAAGTAGCCTTATTCGTTCGCATTTTTTTTTCTTGTCTAAAAAATCGTTCTTGGTAGAAAATTAACTTTCTTTTGTTAAAAGTTCGTATTTAACTTGAAAATTCATCTGTTTTGGTAGAAATTTGATCTTTCTTGGTTAAAAATGCAACGGTTTGTTTAAAAATTAATCTGTTTTTATTCAAGATTCATAATTTTAGTTGAAAATTCATTTGTTTCATTGAAAATTGAACTATTTTGTTAAAATTAACTTTTTTAACTGAAAATTTAATTTTTTTAAAAATCTTTTTTAGTTGAAAATTCGTAATTTTTGGTTGAATTCAACTCTTTTTTTATTTAAAATTTAAGATCTTTTTTGGTTAAAAATTCAACTATTTGGTTGAAAATGAACTTTTTTCTTAAAAACTCAAATTTTTTGGTTGAAATTTCAACGGTTTTGTGAAAAAATGGTCTTTTTAGCTAGAAAATTCCACAATTTTATTTACATATTTTCTATTTCTTGTTTGAAAAATGGTACAAAATGGACCTTTTTGTTAAAAGTTCGTATTTAATTTGAAAATTCATCGGTTTTAAAAGAAATTTAATCTTGCTTAGTTAAAAGCGCAACTGTTTGTTTAAAAATTAATCTGTTCTGTTTGACAATTCATAATTTTAGTTAAAAATTCATCTTTTTTATTGAAAATTGAACTATTTCAATATAAATTCGTATCTTTTTGTTTGAAAATTGATTTTTTTTAACATAAAATTTAATTACTCCATTTTTTGGTCCAAAATTTATATTTTTAAATGAAAATTCAAATGTTTGCTCAAAAATTCTTGTATTTTGATAAAAATTCAACAGTTTGATTAAAATTTCTTGTCTCTTCACTGAGAAATCTTTTTTAGTTTTGAATTCGTATTTTTTGGTTGAATAGAAACTGGCTTCTTAAAAACTCAAATTTTTTTTTGTTGAAATTTCAAAGGTTTTGTAAAAAATTTGTCTTTTTAGCTGGAAAATTCAACAATTTGGTTTACATTTTTCTATTTATTACCTGAAAAAATGGTAGAAAATTAACCTTTTTGTTTCAAAATTCGTATTTAATTTGAAAATTCATTCGTTTTTATTCGTTTTTTAATTTTTTGTAGTTAAATACGCAACTGTTTGGTTAGAATTAATCTATTTTGGTTAAAGAATCATAATTTTAGTGAAAAATTTAAATCTTTGCTCGAAAATTCGTGTGTTTTGTTAAAAATTTAATGTTTTGCTTAAAAATTCAATATTTTTTGGTTGGAAATTTAACTACTTTTAAAAAAATTTATCACTTTAGTTGAAAACTGAACTATTTTGTTAAAAATTCGTTTTTTTTTTTTGAGAATCTTCTTTAGATGAAAATGCATTTCTTTTGTTTAAAATGTAACCATTTCTGTGGGAGATTTTTGGTTGAGAATTCATCCTTTCTGGCTTGGAAATTCATTTTTTGCTTAAAAATGCAACAGTTTGTTAAAAAAAATTCTCCCTTGACTGGAAAATATTTTTTCATTGAAAATTCATTTTTAACGGTTGAATTCAACTGCTTTATTTGAAGTTAAATCTTTTTTCGTTGAAATATCAACAATTATATTTTTCTTTGAAAATTAATCTTTTTGGGTTAAGATTCATATTTTTCATTGAAAAGTCTTCTCTTTTGTTGAAAATTTATTCTTTCAAAACTCGTTTTTTTGTGAGTTGAAAATCAAGTTTTTGTATTGAAAATTTGATTATTTCAGTTGAAACTTCAACTATTTTGTTGAAAAGTCGTTTTTTTTGGAGTTGCAAATTGATTTTTTCAACTGAAAATTTAACTTCAATTTTGTGGTTGAAAAAAGCATCTTCTTAAATTGAATATTTATGTATTTTGTTTAAAATTTAATTTTTGGAACTGAATTTTAGGTATAGAAAGATAAAATAAAAATTTCTTTTAATTATTATTCAAATTCATGGAGTTCTGGGACAAATTCATGAAAATATTTGCATTTTCACACATAAAGATGAATACTAGAATGATGAATCTGTAAGCGAAAAATGAATTTTTAACTCACAAAAAATATTTAAACAAGAATATTCGAGAACAAAAAAAAAATAATTTTAAACCAAATACTATAATTTTCATTTAACAAAATTAATTTTTATAAAAATAGTCTTCCTCAATTGAAGACTTATATATTTTGTTTTAAATGCAACTATTTCTGTTGAACATTCATCATATTAGTTGAAAATTGAACAATTTCGCTAAAAAAATCTTTTTTATCTTGATTTTTAATTAGCATTTTTGAATGAATTTGAAGTACAGAAACAATAAAATCGAATGAAAGTTACTTTTTCAAGTGAAAAAAAAAGTTATTTAATTTTACATATTACTAGTACTTTTTTTACAAATTAATATATTTAAAAATACTAAGAAAGTACATTATTTCTAATAAACTCGTGAAATTGTCAGGGATTTTTTTCTCCAGGTTTTGAGTAGACACCCTGTCTTAAGAGTGCATGAGAGTTTACTTAATCCCGCTGTAAGTGTAATATAATTATTAATTATCAATACGAAATTATTCCGTCACATGAAATCCTTAGAGAGAAATCGTGCAACGTCCGTGGAAATTCCGGGACAGAAAGTTACATTTGCTGCCATTTTACAATATTCACTAGCCTTTAATTTAGAGATACAAATACGGTTAAATATTCGCTTGAAAAATTTTCGGTGCGAAAAAATGTAGACTTCATTGGTGAGGCCTTTGGTAAGTCTTCTGACGAGGTCACACTTTTTTTTTTTTTTTTAATTTTTAGTATCATTTTTGTTATTTAGTCTTGGACAACCAATTAAATTTGAAAAATTACATTGAGCTATTTAAAAAGGCTGAGGCTATTCGTACGGTCAGCCGTACTCGTGTCAGTTTTTCAAAATGATGTCAGCCGTACGAATAGACACTTGGATATCAAATAAAAAATAAAGGCAAAAGCAAATAATTTGTTACTGATAAATGGTACAATTGTACTTGAGAATGCAATAGAGAATCAACGAAACTAGGAAGGATTCACAGATCTGCATTTGAAAAGTTGCTGTGATGTGCTTATAATTAGTGAAACTATTTTTTTATATGAATTAGAGCGTCGAAAATATTCGCCTCTTTTTCGACAGATCGAGTAAATCTATTATTGTAGTATAAAGTTTCAATTGTAAAGTAAAATAGAAATGCCTCTTTAACTGAAGAAAATTTCGTTTCAAAGTTATTCAAGAAAACCCTCTCAATAGAGAATTCTCCTTCATTTTTTATTATTTTTTTTGTGAAAACCTTGAATTTGAAGAAAAAAAATTCGAAATGTGTAATTTTTGCCGTTTTCATTTTTTGCGTTTACTTGAAATTACTTCAAATTTTTAGAAAAAAATGGTGTCCAACTTTAATTTCAACCTTTTTTTAAATCATTATTTTTTGACCGGGAATTTGACAAATTTTTGGGAAACAAAAAATCCTTCCAACTTTAATTATGATCGTTTTAAAAATAATTAGTTTAATTTTTATCTTTCTTAATTGTGATATCATTCAGTTTAGAATGGGTAATTCAAAAATCTTTCACTTTAAAAATTTTCCATTTTAGACTTTTAATTTTTAAGCATGCATTTCAATTTGCGGAATTTCAAAATGCAATTTTAAAGACTTAAACAATTAAATATTAAGAGCGTACAAAATCGAGGATTTTTGATTTTTAAAAATAATTTTTAGTTGATCAACTGTGAATTTAAATTAATTAATCAATTTTTTAATTGAATTTTACTTTAAGATTCAAAAAACAAATAATTGATTGCACAAGACGATTCGGAATCAGTTCACAACATATTTTTAATTTTATAATAACTTCAAAATAATATAATTTTAATCTAAAATATTACATTTTTAAACACAGCAATTTTAAATTAGGAAAAAGAACAGTTACTTAATATTTAGGAATATCTGATTTTTAGTTTAAAATCAGTAATTATAAATTAAATATTCAAAACTAAACCTTGAACGATACAATTTTAATTGTTATATTTAAAAAATTTTAATTTGTAATTTAAATTGTTAAATTTTGATGTGTAAATAACAATTAAGCATGAAAATTAGAAAAAATTATAAAATGAGAATAAAATTAGGAAAAAAAAATATTAATTAAATTAATTGGAAAAAATTAATTAAAATTAATCAATTTGATAAAAATATATATAAATATGAAAAATTAAAAAATTAGTAAATAAAAATTTATAACAAAATATAGATTTTGGCAGATTTCGAACAAAAAATTTAGTAACTTTAAGAATTTTTACAGGCTTCAGAAGAAGAAAATTCATTACCTAGGAAAATTGCATATTATTTTTTATTAATGTTTCAAGATTTTGAAATTAAATTTCGAAGCATTTTAAGGATTTTAAAACTTTTTCAAATAAAAATAATTCAATTTTTTATTTGAACAGGGAATTTTCAATTTTTTACAAATTTATAATTGGAACTAGAATTTATCCAGAATAATAATAATTCTGACTTGGAACCGGTACTTTTCAAATTTCAACAAATTCCGAGCTAGTACTGGAAATTTTCGAAAAGGGAATTTTCAAATTTTAACCAATTCTGAGTTAAAAGTGGTATTTACCAGAAGAATTATAATTTGTCTTGGAACAGGGAATTTTTAAATTTAAATAAATTGCGAGCTGGAACAGAATTTTTTAAAAGAATGAATTATAATTCTAAGCTGAAAGGGGATATTTTCGAAAAAAATTATAAACTGGAACAGTGAATTTTACAGAAAAATTCTAATTCTATAGGAAATTGGAAAATGATTTTTTTTATTTTGAAAAATTAATTTTTAGAGAAAATTTTAAAAGATTATAAAATTAGAAAAAATAAATGTGGAAAATGTTTAGGAATTTTTTTTCTTATTTAGCAGCATTAAAAAAGAAGAAAAATGCGAATGATTTTAAAAGGTGTTTAAAAGTTCTGAACCAATTTCAAAAATAATTTAAAATTTGGACAAATATAAAACAAATTGTAGATTTTTCAAAACTGAAATAAAATTTTTAAGCATTTTAAGGATTTTTAAATTATTGAAAATAAAAATAACATAACTTTAAAATTAAGAAGTGTTTATTTTATAAAAAATGAAATTGTTCGATTTAAAAATTTTTTTAATTCATTGATTGATTCTTCAATTTAAAGCATTGCAAATGACAACGTGGATTTAAATGTTTGGAACAGAATCTGAATCTTTGAACTCTACAATTTATAAATTAAAAATTCTGATTTTTGAAGTTTAACTGCATTTAATTGAACATTATTTAGTTGAAAAGTGTTAGTAGCTTCAATTTTGTACCTGTAAATTATTGAGCATTTTATTTTTTAAAATTTGTAGTTCAAAAGTTTCACTTTGAGTGCTTTAATTTGCAGATCAGTTTTTATTAATTCAAATGGAAGTTTTTTTAGCTGGAGCGTTCGAGTTTTTCAATTCCATAGATTTTTACCAAAAAAGACCAATTTTTAACAAAACACGTGAATTTCAAATCAGAAAAGATCAATTTTCAATTAAAATGGAACCGTTACATTACCAATGAAGAAAATTATTTCTCAAATAAAAAAATATTTAAAAAAAAAAGAATTTTTAGCAAAATAGTTCAACTTTCAACTAAACAGTTGCATTTTCAACAAAATAATGAAATTTTGAATCAAATGAGATGATAAATTGCCAATAAAACACATACATTTTTAATGAAATAGTTGAATTTTCAACCAAAAAGATTAATTTTCTACCCGAAAAGACGAATTTTCAACAATATGCATCAATTTTTTTTACCAAATAGTTGAATTTGCTATTATTTTTTTAACTAAAAATTTAACTATCCACTATTTTGTTAAAAAATTCTTTTTTTTTAGTTGCAAAATCGTATTTTTTGTAGAAGTTGATTTCTTTGTTGGAAATTCAATTATTCCTGTTAAAGACTAAATATTTTAATTGAGAGTTTATCAATTTGGTTGACAATTAATTTTCTTAACTGAAAATTAAACTTCCATTTTTTGTTGAAAATCGATCTTTTTTAGTTAAAAATTCTCTTCTTTGATTGCAAATTTGTCTTTTTGATTTTAAAATACATGTTTAGTTTTGAAAAATTGTCTTTTTTGGTAGAAAATTCATCTTTTTTATTAAAAAATCATCTTTCTGATTTGAAATTATTGTACTTCAGTTGAAAACAGAACTATTTTGTGAAAATTTTTTATTTTTAGCGGAGATTAATTTTTCAAACTGAAAAATTTCACTATTCCATTTTTGGTTACAAAATCGTCTTTTTTGCTAGAAAATTAATCTTCTTTAAAATTCATCTTTTTAGTGGAAAATTCAAGTATTCCAGTTAAAAGTCGTCATTTTCGTTTAAAATTCATATTTTTAGTTGAAAATTGATGTTTTTTAGTTCAAAATTAAACTATTTGGATAAAAATTTGTCTTTCTTATTTGAAAATTCATGTATTTTGTTGAAAGAGCTTCTTTTTTGGTAGAAAATTAATTAATTTCAACTAAACAGTTTCAACAATGGTTGTGATCTAATCAATTTTTAATAAAAAATTGGGTAGTTCAATTGCTATTTAGGAGAATTACTTTTAATACAGAAAATAAGTGTCTACAAAACCGTTTAATTTTGCATCAAATAGATGAATTTTCAAGCCGACAAGACGAATTTTTTACAAAAAAATGGAATTTTGCACCAAATTGTTGCATCTTCCAGCCTAAAGGACGTATTTTCTAATAAAAAAAAAAACTGTTGAATTTCAAAAAAAAGAGCATTTCTCAACAAAATACATAAATTTTTGAAGAAATATGTAGTTGTATTTTCAACCCAGAAGATTAATTTTCTTTTAGAAAAGATCAGTTGTCCAAATTTGAATTTATTAATTTTTGGTTTATGTTTTTTTCGTTTCTAAACACTTTTAAATAAATAGTTGAAATTTTTCACTAAAAACATTATATTTTCACAAAGAAATGGATAAGTTAAACTTCCATGTAGGAAAATTAATTTTCTACAAAAAAATTTCATTTTGTACGAAAAAGTTGTTTTATTTACAAAAAGACGAATTTTCATCAAAATAATTCAACTTTAACAAAAACAGGTAATTTTTAACAGCCAAACAAAAGATTAAATAATTTGAATTTAGAATTGAATTTAGAAATCTTTGCAAATTATATTACTACCATTAAAAAGATAATTAATCATTTCCAGAATTTATGCCTAAAGTCCATAAATTTGCATAATAATTCAAACAATTTTTTATTTTTTTACTTTAATCTACTTTAAAATCCTAACTTTTGAAATGAAAATATCACATTTTAAACAAAATATTTGAATTTATAACCAAATAGTTGAATTTCTAAACAAAAGGATTAGATTTTAATTAAACACTTGTATTTTTATCTAAAAAAAAAAAATAAATTCCAACCGAAAATGGAATAGTTAAATACTATTCAGATAAAAAATGTATTTCCCACCACAAAAACAAACCAATTTTCTACAAAAAATATGAATTTTCAAACAAAACCAATTTTCTACCCAAAAAGTTCTTTTAACAAAATAGATGAATTTCCAACTAAGAAAGACAAATCTTATAATAAATAGTTGAATTTTTAACTAAAAAAGATCAATTTTAAACTCAAATTATGACTATTTAGCTGGAATACTTACATTTTCCACCAAAGAGATGAATTTTCAAGGAAGAAGATTAATTTTCTAGCAAAAAAGAAAAATTTTCAACCAAAAATTTTATAAAATATTTTTCACGCTTATTTTTATTTTAGATTTAAATTACATTAAAAAGTTTTAACTAAAAATATCAATTTTCACAAAATAGTTCAATTTCCCACTGAAATGATGAAATCTCAAATCAGATACAATAATTTTAAACCATAAAGATGACTTTTAACAAAAGAGTTTAACTTTCAACCAAATTATGAATATTTATCTGGAATAATTGAATTTTCTACCAAAAAAGACGATTTTTAATTAGAAAGATCAATTTTCAATCGGAAATGGAATAGTTAAATTTTCAGTAAAAAAAATTGTCAACCAACCTGATGAATTTTCAATTAAAATCTTGAATCTTTAACGGAAATAATTAAATTTTCAACAAAAAGATGGATTTATACCAAAAAATACGAATCTTCAAATAAAAAAGATCATTTAAAAAAACTGTATAGTTAAATTCTTAGTTAAAAAAATTAATCCCCAAACAAAAGAATTAATTTTTAACTAAAATGGTGAAATATTCAACTGGAACAGTTACATTTTCAGTTAAAAAAAATAATTTTCCAAAAAACACAACTAATTGTGAACAAAATAGACAGAGATAAAGTTTCAACTGAAATATTCAAACTTTGAATAAAATAAAAATAATTTTAGGCCACAGAAAAAAAACGAATTTTTAAGAAAAAATATCTTTGTACAAAATTTTTTAACTTTTAATAGAATAGTTTTATTTTCAAATAAAATTATAAATATTTAACTGGAATACTTCAATTTTCTACCAACGAGATAAATTTTTAACCAAGAAGATGAATTTTCAACCAAAAAAATTTTTTTCCACAAGACACATGAATTTTCAACTAAAAAAGACAAATTTTCAACCAAAAATACAAGTTCAATTTTCAGTTTAGAAAATGTTCAACCAAACTGATGAATTTTTAATTAATATGTTGAATTTTTAACGGGAATAATTAAATTTTTAACTAAAAATATTCATTTTCAACCAAGAAGGTTAATTTCTACCAAAAAATACGGATTTTTAAATAAAAAAGAGAGTTTGTCAACAAAAAACTTATTGGTTCAATTTTAGGAAAAAAATAATTTTAAGCTACAAAAAACCCGAAATTTGAACAAAATAGCTCATTCTTTAAAAAAAGAAATTACTTTTTAACCAAAGAGTTTAAATTTTAAGCAAGTAAATTTTCATTCCAAAAAAGGTAAATTCAAAACGAAATTTTTTCATTAAAGTTAAATATTCAGATAAAAAATATATTACCACAAAAACAAACCAATTTTCAACCAAAGATATGATTTTTTCCAACAAAAAGTCAAATTTTACACTACAAAAGACCAGTTTTAAACTAAAATTATGACTATTTAACTGGAATGCTTGAATTTTCCACCAATTTTTAACCAAAAATGTCATAAAATATTTTTTTATATTTAATTTTATTTAAATTAAAAAAAAATTAATTGAATTTAAGAATATTAACTAATTAATGTTAAATGTTAATTTAACAACCAAATAGTTTAATTATTAAATAAAAAATATCAATTTACTATCGGAAATGGAATAGTTAAATTTTCAGTTAAAAAAATGGTGAACCAAACTAATAAATTTTCAATTAAAATTCTGAATCTTTAACGGGAATAATTGAATTTTCAATTAAAAGAATCATTTCTACAAAAAAAAATTAATTTTCAACTTAAAAAGATCAATTTTCAGAAGAAAACATTCTTTAAAAAAAAAAAAACAACTAATTTTGAACAAAATACAATAGATAAAGTTTCAAATGGAATAGTTAAACTTTGAGTAAAAGAAAAATAATTTTATGCTACTGAAAAAAAACTAAATTTTAACAAAAATCTCATTCTTTAATTCAAAAAATAACTTTTTACAAAAAAGTTTAATTTTCAACCAAGCATAGTTTTTTTTTTAATATGAATATTTAAATGGAATACTTTAATTTTCTACCAACGAGATAAATTTTTAATCAAGAATTTGAATTTCCTACCAAAAAAATACGGATTTTTTACTAAAAAATAGAATTTGTCAACAAAAAACTGAATAGTTAAATTTTAGTAAAAAAAAATAATAATTTTAAGCTACAGAAAAACCTAGTGTTCCAGAAAATAGCTCATTCTTAAAAAAATTACTTTTTAACAAAAGAGTATAACTTTTAACCAAGTAATAAAATTTTAATTCCAAAAAAGGTAAATTATAAACGAAAAAATCTTCATATTTCAAACAAAAATATTTTTATTTTTCATTAAAAATAGTTGAATTCAATAAAAAAAGACGAATTTTTAACATGACTTGAATTTTCAATTCAGAAGAATCGGCTTTCAAAAGAAAAAAAATCCATTTTCAACCAAAAATATAATAATTAAATTTTCAGTTGAAAAAATTAACATCAAATAGAAAAACAATGTTTAAAATTTTCATTGTTATTCAATTTTATATAGCCTGCTGTGGAAAATATAAAATTGTATTCTTAAAAATCGCTGAACGCCCTGGGAAAAAAATGGGGCAAAAATGAAACAAAGGCAAAATATTAACAAGGAAATTTAATTACATGAACGTTACATATGTACATTCTTATTTGCGATGGAGCACAAAGCTTTTTTTTTTTTTATTGTGTAGTTAGCGAGAATACATCTTGAGTGGCTTATACACAGTTATTGTCATTTACATTCCCGATTACGAATTGAATAGAATTTTTTTAAATCAAGATTTAGACTCTTTATCATGCAAATTTTGAAAATTAATGAATAATTTTGTAATCGCTCCACAAAATGAAAGTACATTGCCGACTACGTGAATTGGATACCTGCACCTTCTCTTTCAGATTTAAATCTGATTTCTAACTAAGAAATTTTTTAATTTTCGTGTTCTTCGCCTTCGAAAAATCTATTTTACAATGTGCTTAAGCCTATATTAACTAATGCATTCTCAACGGTGATATGTGGTCGACTGATTTCAAATTATTTCTAATTTGGCCTTTAGTATTTCGCAATTTAAAAAAAAAAATGCAATTTTTAATTTACAAAAGTGTTCAAAAACTCAAGTCTGAACAGTGTGTGTACTCAAAACCTGAAAAAAATTCCCTGAAAATTCTAGAATTTTTTTAAACAATCTAGTCGGAGCATGTGCACAATTTCACGAATTTATTATAAATAATGTTCTTTTTCAGTCTTTTTAAATATATTAATGTGCAAAAATGGTATTATTAATATATAAAATTAAATAACTGCTTTTTCACTTAAAAAAGTATCTGTGATTCAATTAATGCGTTTAATTTAGAAAGGTTAAATTTTCATTTGAAAAAGTTAATTATCAACTAAGATAATAAAGAATTTTCAATAGAAATAGCTGAGTTTTAAACAAAAAATATAAATTTCTAACTAAAGAAGACTATTTTGTCAAAAATTCATTTTTTCTAGTATTAATCTTTATGTTTGGAAATTGCAAATATTTTGATGAGATTTTTTTTTCTTACACTATAATTTTTTCAACTGTAAATTGAAATATTCCATTTTCAATGAAAATTAATTATATTAAATTTGCCCCAGAGGTCCATGAATTTGAATAACAATTAAAAGAAATTTTTATTTTATCTTTCTATACTTCAAATTCAGTTAAAAAACTTAATTATCAACCAAGATAGAAATTAATTTTCAACAAAATAGTTCAATTTTCAATTAATATTGTAATTTTTTAACAGAAATAGTTAAATTTTAAACAAAATACATAAATGTTCAACTGAAGAAAAATATTTTTTCACAAATTTATTTTTTAAAATGAAAATTAAGTTTTTCAAATGAAAATTTATCTATTTCAGTTAAATATTTACTTAATTTATTGAAAATTATAGTATTTTGTTGCAAATTCGTTTTTCTTTTGTACTTGAATATTCTTTTTTGCTGTTATTTGGGGGAGGGGGGGTTAAAAGTTCATTTATTGCTTGGAAATATAGTTCAAAATTCAGTTACATTTTCAGTTAAAAAAGTTAATTATCAACCAAGATTAAAAAGCATTTTTAAGAAAAAAGTAAAATTTTAAACAAAATACATCAATATTTAATTTAAAAAGACGACTTTTTCAACAAATTGAAAAGTTAAATTTTCAGCGTAAAAAAACACGAATTTTCAAGACAATAGTTAAGGTTTCAACTAGAATAATCAAATTTTCAATACAAAAACTTGATTTTCAATCCACAAAAACGAGTTTTCAAAGAATAGATAAATTTTCAACCAAAGAGAAGAATTTTCCATGCATATTATGAATATTAACTTAAAAAGATTAATTCTCAACGAAAAATTTAATAGTTAATATTTTAACCAAAAAAGATCTTAACTTTCAATAAAGTAGTCAAATTCAATGAAAAAATACAAAATTTCAATGAAGAAATATTTTCTAGTAAAAAGAGAGAAATTTTATTAATTAAACCGTTGAATTTTTAAGCAAAAAAGAAATTTCCAACCGACAACATTACTTTTCTACCAAAAAAGATTCATTTTTAACCAGAAATTGACTATGTAAATTTTTTTGTTAAAAGAATTATTTATCAGTCTAGATAAAAAATAATTTTTAACAAAATGGTTCAATTTTTAACCGAAGTGATGAATTTTTAACTAGGATGATGGAATATCCAACAGAAATGGTTTAATTTTGAACAAAAAACATGTATTTTCGTTTAAAGAAGATTTTTGACAAAAAAAAAAATCTTCGACCAAAAAAGGTGAGTTTTCAACAAAATAGTTAAATTCTCAACCGGATCAGATTAATTTTTAACTAAACCAAAATTGAGAAAAATGTCAACTAAATTGTTGAATTTTCTAGCTAAAAAGACAAATTTTTCACAAAGCCGTTGAAATTTCTACCAAAAAAATTGAGTTTTTGAGAAAAAAGTTAATTTTCAACCACAAAATACAAATTTTAAACTAAAAAAGATTTTTCAGTCAAGAGAGAAGAAATTTTTATCAAACTGTTGAATTTTTAACAAAATACACGAATTTTTGAGCCAACATTTCAGTTTTCATT
Source organism: Belonocnema kinseyi (assembly GCF_010883055.1). Lineage (NCBI taxonomy): Eukaryota > Metazoa > Arthropoda > Insecta > Hymenoptera > Cynipidae > Belonocnema > Belonocnema kinseyi. The sequence goes on along the minus strand of NC_046662.1, from coordinate 44,564,815 downwards.
TAAAAATATAAATTTTGGATTAAAAAATAGAATAATTAAATTTTCAGGTAAAAAAATTAAGTTTTATACAAAAAAAATACGAATTTCAATCAAAATAGTTCAATTGTTATTGAAAAAGATGAATTTCCAACTAAAATGATGAATCTTCAACTAAAACAGATTAATTTGTAAACCAACAGTTGCGTTTTCAACTACAAAAAAATTTAATTTCAATCATAACATATGAATTTTCAAATTAATTACGAACTTTCAACAAAAAGGTTAATTTTCTATCATTTTTCAGGCAAGATAGAGGAAAAATGTAAACCAAATTGTTGAATTTTCTATCTAAAAAGACAAATTTTCCACAAAACCGTTGAAATTTCAACCAAAAATTTGAGTTAAGAAAGGAGTTAATTTTCAACCAAATAGTTGAATTTTTAATAAAAAAAAGATCTTAATTTTAAATTTTAAAAAAGAGTTGAATTCAAGCAAAAAATACGAATTTTCAACTAAAAAAAATTTTTCAGTCAAGAGAGAGAAACATTTTTAAATCAAACTGTTAAATTTCTAAGAAAAGAAATTGAATTTTTAACAAAATACACGAATTTTCAAGCAAACATTTGAAATTTTCATTTAAAAATATACATTTTAGACCAAAAAATAGAATAATTAAATTTTCAATTAAAAAAATTAATTTTCATACAAAAAGATACGAATTTCCGTAAAAATAGTTCAATTTTTTAATGAAACAGATGAATTTTCAACTAAAATTATGAATCTTGAAAAAAAAACAGATAAATTTGTTAACAAACCGTTGCATTTTGAACCAAAAAAGATTACATTTTTACCAAAACAGATTAATTTTGAAGTTAAATACGAACTTTCAACAAAAAAAGGTTAAATTCCTACGGAGAAAGATTTTTCAGACAAGAAAGAGAAAAAAATGTTAAACAAATTGTTGAATTTTCAAGGTAACAAGAGGAATTTTTCACCAAAAAAATTGATTTTTTAATTAAAAAAAGTGTGATTTTATAACAAAAAGTTCAATTTCAACAAAATAGTTGAATTTTATACCTAAATAGTTGAATTTCCAAACCAATCTGTTGTATTTTCTGATCAAAAAGACTAATTTTCTTCAAAACAGTTCAATTTCGACCAGAAAATATCAATTTTTAACAAAGAATTTAATTTTCAACCAAATGGCTACTTTTCAAAAGAACTAAATTTTCAGTTAAAAAGAGTAATTGTTGTGCAAAAAAATACGAATTTCCATAATAAAAAGTTCAATTTTTAATGAAGTAGACGAATTTTCAACTAAAATTACGAATCTTCAACCAAAAAAGTAAAGTTTTCGACACAATAGTTGAATTCTCAATCACAACAGATTAATTTTTAGCCAAACCAATGCGTTTTTAACTGAAAAGTATTAAATTTCTAATAAAACGGATGAATTTTCAAATTAAATAAAAAATTTCAACAAAAAGTTTAAATTTTTTACGAAGAAAGAAAAAAAATGTAAAACAAATTATTGAATTTTCATGCTAAAGCCAAATTTTTTCGCAAAAAAAAAAGATTTTTTATTAAAAAATGTGAGTTTTTAAGAAAAAAGTTCATTTTGAACCAAATAGGTGAATTTCCAAACCAAATTCTTCTATTTTTAAATAAAAAGGTCGAATTTTCTTCAAAACAGTTCAAATATTGACAAAAAAAATATAAATTTTCAACCAAATAAATGAATTTCTACCAAAGTAGTTAAATTTTCAACCCAAAAATACGAATTTTCAAAAGAATAATTAAATCCAGTAATATAAAGCTACTTTTACAAAATAAGAAACATTTTTACTTAATTTTCTATTATGAATTTAAAAAATTTAAGCATATTCTCGAAAAAATTATGACATTAAAAAAATATATTCCTGACATTTCCAGGTTTTCCAGGTGAGCAGACACCCTGTTTAAGTAAAAATCGCCCAATAACTGCAAAATTTCGTCAATTTTGAATTTTTTGTCGATCACAGTTTTCACCTGAAAGAATGTAGTTTTAACCCTCAACCTATGGATCGAATACACATTGTAATTAAATCAATATTGGCGAATATTGAAGAATTTTCAGATTGATCTACTCGCGTCAATGAAGCTGACAATCGAGAATTATTTTCTCTCGACAAAAAGGCACTTTTGTTGGATGAATCATCGGATTATCATTATTAAATTGGACTTTTTTTCCAAAAGCGCATCATATCTAAAGATCTTAAATGCCCAAGAATTTATTTTGAGCAAATAATCTCGAGAATATGCTCAGCATTTATTGTTTAAACAAAATATATATCATAATTAGTATATATATTTAAAAAAAAAAAAAACTATTTAGAGTAAAATAAACATATCATTTTTTTAAATTACAGAGTTGCTACAGATCCAGTGATTTTAGAAAATTAGAGAATGTCAGGGAAAACAAGGAATTTTTGGAAAAAATAAACTTGAAGTTAATTTCATTATTATAGTTAAAAATTATAGTTGAAAATTGATCTTTTTTTGCATTAATTCGACTATTTTGTGTATAAATTTAACATCTTTTTTGGATGAAATATTAAATATCACGATTTTCGTTTAGAATTTATCCTTTTTGGAATTATTTGGTCAAAAATTCATTTATTTGGTTGATGATTCATCACTTTATTTGACAATCCTTTTTTTTTGTTCAAAATTTAATTATTTTTTTGAAAACTTAATTATTTTGTTAAAAATTATGTTTTCAAGTTGAAAATTAATGATTTTAACTGAAAAATTATCTCGTACATGTTTGGTTCTAAACTTATCTTCGCTAGTTGAAAATTCAAACATCTGTTTAATTTCCTGTTAAATTTCCTTTTTGAAAATGCGAATTTGTTGCAGAATATTTAAGCTTCTTGGTAAATAACTCCTCTTTTTGATTGAAAATTCATTTTTTTGGTTCAAAAATTTTTATTTTTATTCGAAAATTAGTTGTTTTTTTTTTTTATTTAAAATTAATTTTTTCAACTAAAATCGTAACTGTTCCATTTTTTGTCGAAAATTTGTTTTTATAAAAATTTAATCTTTTTGGTTGCAAAATTAGACTATTTAGTTGACAATTTACTTTGATTTTATTGAAAATCAAGTTTTTTTAATGAAAATCTAATTATTTAATTTGAAAATTTATGTTTCATTTGAAAATTGAACTATTTGCTGAAAATCCGTTTTTTTGGTAGAAGGGAACTCTCAGTAGTTAAAACTTATCTTTTTGGTTATAAATTAATTTCTGTGGTTGAAAATTCGTTTTTCTTTTTGTTAAAAATTTATTATGCCAACTGAAAATTAAGATATTTCATTTTTGTTAAAAAATTTATCTTTTTAGTTGAAAATGTATGTAATTGTTTAAAAGTAAATTTTTTTTTTGTTGAACATTTATCATTTTAGTTGAAAACTCATTTTAACTATTCCACTTTTTGTGAAAAATTTACTTTTTTTGATAGACATTTAATCTCTTTTTTGTTAAATAAAGTTAAGTTTTGTAAAAAATGTAACTAGACTATTCTAATTTTTGTTAATAATTCATTTCTTTGGTTGAAAAAATATATACATTTAAATAAACATTTTTTTACAGAAAATTCATCTTTTGGTTTGAAAATTCCACTATTAAGTCAAAAATTTATATTTTCGGCTGAAAATTCATCACTGTGATTAAAAATTAATTTCTTTGGCTGAAAATTGTAACTATTTAATTTTTTTTTAAATTAATTAATTTTGCTGAAAACTCTTTTTTTTTTGTTTCAAATTTACTTTTCCAACTGCAAATTCAACTAGTTGAATTTTGAACTAGAAAAGACAAATTTTGAACCAAATAATTGAATTTAAAACTAAAAAAGATCGATTTTTAACCATAAATGGAATAGTTAAAATTTCAGTTAAAAAAATTTTTATTTTCAAAAAAATAGTTAAATTTTCAATTAAAATGATGAATTTTCAACTATAATAATAAATCTTCAACTGAAATAATTGAATTTTCCAACAAGAAATTTAATTTTCTATATAAAAAATAAATTTTTCAACAAAATACATGAACTTTCCACAAAATAGTTGAATTTTGAACTGAAAAATATTGATTTTACACCAAAAATGCAATTAATTTCTACCAAAAATACGAATTTTCAACTAAAAATAATTTTCAACCAAATATTTTAAGTTTCAACTGTAATAATTAAATTCCCACTAAAAAAAATTAACCTTCAGCCAAGAAAAGGACAAATTTTTTTACAAAACCGCTCAGTTTCTACCAAATAGATGAATTTTCAATTGAAATTTCATTTCAAAAAAGATAAATTTTAAAGGAAAAATTTAGTAGTTTATATTTTAATCAAAAAATTTAATTTCTATTTAAAAATAGTTTAATTCAACCAAAAAACTCCAATTTTTAACTATGAAAAAGATAAACCTTGTACATTTTCAAAAAAATACATACAATTTCAACGAAAAATTTGAATTTTCTACTAAAAATTATTAATTTCAAACAGAAAAAAAAACATATTTTCAAGAAAATAGTTTTTAAAAACTCCTACAAATAAAGAATCATAGTCATTGAATTTGTTGTGTAACTAAAAACAAAAAAAATTAAGCACGCTCGCGTGCTTTTGAAAATTTAGTTTTTCTGTTTTAGGTTTAAAAAAACATTAACTATTCAAATTTTTTGTTGAAAATTGATCTTTCTTAGATGAAAATTCATCAACTTTGTATAAAATGAGTATTTTTTTCGTAGAAAGTTAATCTTTTGTTTTGAAAATTTAGCAAACTATTTGGTAAAAAATTCATATTTTTAATTAAAGATTCATCATTTTAGTTAGAAATTCATTTCTCAGGTTCAAGATTTATCTTTAGATTTTGAAAACTCAACTAAAAAGTGTTTGAAATGTATTTATAAACAAAATTTTTTGTTTGCATTACTATGTAGCAATCCCGAATTAGGCACTGTTTAATGCAAATAATATGTTTTCTATTACTTTCACTTCTTTTACCATTAAAATAAATCGCCCTTTCCAATATGAATTGATACATTTTCCCGCGAGATTTAAATAATGTAATTATCAATAAAGATAGAAAAAAAAACCGATTTTTTAAATCCTAATTCAAAATTCTCAAAGCACATAAAGCTCAAGCATATTCTCATGCTCGTAAAAAAATTCTCCGAGCACTCAAACTCTTCAGAACACTAATCATATTTGCTTTCATCGACGGCTCAGCAAAAACCTTGTTAATGAAAAATCGTTTGCGAAATGCAGACAATTGCTTAAAAATTATTTACAACGTTCTAACAAGGTTTTTTTTTCCTTAGGTGTAATATATTACACTATTTTATACATAGAGCACATCATGAGCGAGAATTCGATACGCTTCAAAAAAATGTAATATGAAGAGGTTCACTGTAATGACAAAAAAATTAAAAAAAAAAAAAAAAAAAAAAAAAAAAAAAAAAAAAAAAAAAAAAAAGACTATCAAATATAATACAAACCAAACAAACTGAAATCTCTCACACCAAACTACGCATTTTTTTCAACTGGACTGACATTTGCAAAATAATGACGCTCGAATGATACATTATATAATATAAAATACTTTTCATCGACGCCTGCAAAACAAGAAGTAAATATTGCCCCCGAATTTCTCACGAATCTACAAAGACTTATCCATATTTCGCGCACCAGTGCGACTTATTGTTAGATACAAAATTTTTCTATTTCAGATGCTTGACTAGTCTCGTTTAAAAAAAAAAAAAAAAGACGCATGAATTTTCATTCTTCTCACGTGCAATTTTTCCATCAATTCGCATTAGTTCGCTTCGAGCTGCACAGAAAACTAATGAAAAGCTGTCTTTTTAGTTGTTTGTTTGTTCTTTTTCTTTTTTTGCTTTTTCTTTTTTAAATATTCTGAAAAAAGACGCTTTTAGAATATTTCTGTAAGGATAACGCGGGATCCTTTTGCTCCCCGATGATAATCGTAAAATACGATAATTATATTTAACGCCCTATACTTCACATTTTAAAGTACTCGTTGTACTTTGTCTTTCTTGCCTATAATGTAGAAATTATTTTAGTTGTACATCTCTTCTATCAAATCCGAGTACATTCTTTGAACGACATTTCGTCTCACTTTTAACGTCGGGCCCAATTCTCCCGTTGGGACGGAAAAGTCGTGAGGAAGGAGCTGGAATTTTTGCACTCTCTGGGCATTGCTTATCGCTTTCTCGTTTGCTCTGCTGATGGCATCTTCTATTTCTTTGAATACCTGCAAAAACAGAAGCGAATTTTTGTTTATAACACTTTGGAAAAGAAAAAGCTTCCAAACACTTTTTATTCTCTTGAAACCTTTAAAAATGCGTATAAAGCCGCTTCCTGTCGCCGAGAATTGAAAATGGCCTATGTGTTGAAAACGGCCATGCGGCGGCGCTAATAGTAACTTTGTTCTAACTGGTTTGACTGCTAGTAAAAAAAAACCTATGCTATTCTTCGACGAAAAACACTAACATAACATAAAAAATTTGTTATGTATTTTGTTTAAGTTATAAGTTAAAATTTATCCAATTTTAATTAATAGGTCAATAATAAGGTAAATTTTTAACTCAAATTGGAACGGTTAAATTTTCGGTTGAACAAATAAACTTTCAACCAAACTGATATATTTTTAAATAAAATGATTAATCTTCAAATTTGAAATCAAAGAAATGGACTTTTGACAAAAAATATAAGTTGTAACTAATGAGATTACTTTTCTGCCAAAAAAAAACACTAATTTTCAACACAATAGTCAAATTTTCAACCAAGAAGATAAATTTTCAATCAAGAAGATTAATTTTCTACAAAATAGTTTATTTTTGAACAAACAAAAATTCTGTTATCAACTAAAATGATGAATCATCAACTAAAAAAAGTGAATTTTCAAAAGAAAAAATGTGAACAGAAAACTTAAATTTTCGTTTAGAGAAATAAAACCAATTTTCTACCAAATATTTGAATTTTTAATCAAAAATATTAGTTTCAACCAACGAGATTACTTTTCTACAAAAAAAAAAAAAGAATTTTCGACAAAATGCCAGAATTTATAACCAAACATGGAATAGTTGAATTTTTAATAAAAATGTAATTTTTAACAAATAGTTTATTTTTGTACAAACATTTTTTTTAAACTAAAATGATGAATTATGAATGAAAGAAGATGAATACTCCACAAAAAATGTTAATAGTTGAATCATCAAGCAAAACAGATTAACTTTCAACCAAACAATTGTGCTTTTTAATAATAAAAGATGCAGTTTCCACCAAAATAGATGAATTTTCAACAAAACAATTTAATTTTAAAAAACGATACTCTTTAATAAAATTGTTGATTTTTAAACAAAATAAATTAATTAAATTCTACTTCACTTTATCGAAAATTACTTGACTTTCCTGATTTTTCAATTTTCAACTAAAATGAAGAATCTTCAACCCAAAAACTACATTCTAACAAACTTGTTGAATTTTCTACAAATCAGTTTCATTTTTACCGAATAAAATGAATTCTCAGCAACAAATGTAAAAATTATTATTTACCCTAGAAAATGATTTTAATTTTCAATAAAAAAAGTTGATATTTCAACCAAGAAGATTAATTTTCTACTATAAAAGACGCATCTTGAACAAAGTACGTGAGTTTTAGACCAAGTAGTTAAAATTTCAACGAAAAAGGATCAACTTTCAACTCAAAATGAAATACTTAAATTTCTATTTAAAAAAAAAACACAATTTTCGGTTTCTTATGTTTATAATGAACTAATTAAAAATTTATAACTAACACAATTTCGCATCACCATTGTATAAATTCTTTAAAAAACTATCGTACACATTTTTTAAAAGGCGATTGAATTTTTAAAAAAAAGTCGCATTTTCAAACAAAAGAGATTCCACATCAACCAAAAATAGTTTGAATTTTTAAACAAAGAATTCGATTTAAAATATAAATTTACAATAAAAAATGGAAAAGATGAACTTTCTGATAAAACAGAGGTTTTTAATCAAGAAAGAAAAAAAAAATCATCCAAATTTTTAAACATTTCAGTCAAAAGACGAATTTTCTCTTAAAAAGTGGAATTTTCACCAGAACATATATACTGATATATTTTAAAATAAAATGTTTAATTATATAATTATTGTGAAAATGACACTGCGAATTTTTCTAATAGTGTTTTTCTGTTCTTTTATCGAATCATTGCCATTAATTAATAAAAACATTCTGGATTCTTTCCTAAAATCTTGATAAAGTGTGAAAAATTTTAAAGCACAATTTATCCATATCACATAGTTTTAGAAAAAATTTGAGTAGGTTTAAGAGATATTCAAAAGTTTTGAAACGATTGAAAAATAATTAAAACTTGTAAATATTTTTAAATAATTTTATAAAGTTTCACGAAAATGACAGACATCTTTTCTGGTTCCTAGGAAAAATTAAAATAATTTTTTATTTCGAAAAATTTATTTGAAGAGATTATTTAAAAAGATTTTAGAAGATTTCAAAAATAGTCAAAGAAGAATCGAAAAGGTTTTAACGCAATTTTTTCAATTTTGTAGAATAATTAGAAAGCGCAGGAAAAATTTAAATAATTTTTAGAAATTAGAAAGTTTAAAAGGTCTGACAAGATTAAAAAAAGGAGGTTTTCTTATATTCGTGTGCAAATTTTTAATTATTATGTATTTAAAAAAATGCACTTTAAGAGAAAATTGAAAAAGGTTTTTAAATATAACAAACGATTTCCTAAAATTTATAAAAATAGTGTAGAAGATTTTAGAGCAAAATATTTCAATTTCGTAAGATTGTAAAATAAAAACGAACAAAATGGAATAAATTCAAGAAATATTTAGTAGAGTTTGAAACAATTTCGAAAGTTTTCAAGAGAATAAACAAATTTTCTTAAAATTGCTGGGAAAATTTAAAAACTTGGAAACATTTTCGAAAATGTACCAAACATTTCTTGATTCCTTCACCAACTTCTAAAAGTTCTAAACATCTTTTAAAAGGACTCGAATTTTCATAATATTTCGCAAAATCCTATATTATGAAAAAAATTTTGTTTAATCTTTAGATTCTTTTTTGACAAGCAGCCTGAAATATTTCAAAATCTTTTAAATTTTTTCAAGAATTTTATGAAAATTATATTTACATAAATTTTAAAACAAGGTAATAATACTTATTTTCTTGTTCTCAATTCTCAGAATTTAATTTCAGCATGGATTTATTATGGAACTTTAAAAAATAATTTTCGATTAATTTGAGTGTTGTCAAGGATAAAAAAATATACGTTAATGGTCTTTCTTCAAGAGTGACATACAAATTTTTTAATATTTTAGCTTCGTTACAAAGTTGCCGAATGATAAAATAAATGAATTGTTAAATTCCCATAAATATTTCTATTGAAAAATATTAAGCTTCATTTTATTTCAAAATCTTGAAATATCTACATTTTGTTTGATTTATTTTTGTTCATTCAATTTTTAAATTATTTTTGAAATTTTTTCAAAACTTCGAAACATCTTTCAACATGAGACAAATTCTTCCTATTTTTTCTTTTTAATATCCTGTCAAATTGAGAATTTTGGAAATATTTGTATATATTCTCTTAAAATTAATTTTTAACATAGACAGTCGTTTTCAGTTTTCCTAAGAATCTTTAGAATTTTAATTTTAATTTTTTTTTAAGCCTTTTATAATTGTTAAAAAACGTCTAAATTTTTAGTTAAATTACTTGTAAATTAAATTTCAATTTCAATTCATACTTTGTTTAATATTTTTTTAATCTGTTAAAATATTAAACTATTTTTGAAAAAGAAGAAATTTTAACTAAACAGCTATTTAATGAAATTTAATTTTTCAAAAAAAAAACCGGAATATTTAGATTTGCAGTTAAAAAATTAATTTTTAATGAAAAAATTAAATAATTTTCAACCAAAAAGATAAATTTTCAACCAAGAAGATTAATTTTTTTTTAAACATGAATTTTTAACCAAATATTTAAATTATTAAAGGATTTTTCAACGTAAGAAATTATTTTTAACCAAAAAGATGAACGAGTCATCAAGAAGATGAATATTATCCCACAAAAAAACGAATTTTCAGCTGAAGAAAATAAATTCGTAACCAAACATGGAACAGGTCATTTTTTAGATTAATTTTCAACAACAATTTTTCGACAAAATAGATCATTTTTTAACATAAAAAAAGTTTTTTTTTTTACTAAAAAAGATGAATTCTCAACAAAAATGTTAATAGTTGATTCTTGAATTAAAACAAAAAAAAAACAAGTTAATTTTATGCCGAGAAAGACAAATTTTCAGCAAAAAATAGAATATTAAAATTTTTAGTTAGAAAAATAGTTTTTCAACCTAAAAACAAAAATTATTTAGAACACTTTGAAAAAGAAAATGCACTTTTAACTTCTAAAAAATAAATAATATAATTTTAAAAACAGGTGTAATGAAATTTTCCCATGAATCTTCAGAAAACTTTTTTATTCTTTTGAAACCTTTAAAAATTCGTAAAAAGGTTCTAAATTTTGTTTCGAAACCTTACAAAATTCATATTTTGTTAAAATTCTTTTTAAATCTGTCCAAGCTTCAAATTATTTTTAAAATATTTAATTAAGATAAAATGTCAAATGAATAAAATGAATTTTCAACCAAAAAGATAAATTTTCAACCAAGAAGATTATGTTAAACAAAAAATATGAATTTTCAATAAAAAATTTTAATAGTTGAATTAAATCTATTCAAATTTCAAAATATTTTTGAAAAAGACAAAATTTTAACTAAACAGCTAAATCTTTAACGAAAAAATGTAATTAAAGAGAAATTTTCAACCAAACATAGAGTAATTAAATTTGAAATAAAAAAAATTAATTTTTAATGAAAAAAAACAAACATTTTTAACCAAATATAATGAATTATTAAAGGAATTTTCAATGAAAGAAATTAATTTTCAACCAAAAAGATGAACTTGTCATCAAGAGAATAAATATTCTGCCACAAAAGACGAATTTTTAGCTGAAGAAGATAAATTTTTATCCAAACATGGAATAGTTAAGTTTTTAGATTAATTCTCAACAAAAAAAGCTTTTTAATACTCTAAAACGATGCATCATGAACCAAAAAGGATAAATTTTCAACAAAAACAGATTAATTTTTAACCAGAAAAAAAATGTCTAATATTTAAATTTTAAACAAAAAAGTTTTTTTAAAAACTAAAATGATGAATCAACTAAAAAAGATGAATTCTCAATAAAAATGTTGATAGTTGAATTAAACCTTAAAAAATTCATAAAAATTCATGAATGTATTTAAAAAAAAATTAATTAGATATATTTTCAACAAAAATGGAATAGTTAAATTTGTAGTTGAAAAAATTAATTTTTAATAAAAAGAAAATTGAAACTAAATAAATTAATTTTCAACTAAAAAATGACTCAATAATAATACAGTCGTAATTGAAGGCTTTTATTAAATTTAAAATATTGTTTAAGTCTAAATTTGTCAATTTTTAACCCATTTAATTTCAAATTGTTTATTTGAATCGAGTAAATTAAAACAAAAAATTGACAAGTAAACAATTTGAAACTGAATTGCTTGACATAGAAAGCTTTGAATCTCTAAAATGTTGAAGAGCTTTTAAACTTTTAATGTTAAAATTTTAATGGTTCTATTTATTTTTTTATATTTGAGTAATTAATTAAAAACTTGAAATGATTTCAAGTAATTTAAACGAAGTGTGTTAACATTTTTTTTCAGAACTTCCAAATGTATTTTTAAATTAATCCCATTTTTCCTGCAATTTTTGGAAAATCCTATGAATTAAAAAAAAAATCCTTAAAATCTTCCAGGTTCTTTTTGGATAATTTTGGAAATCTCTTAAAATCTTTTTAAATTTTCTGTTACAATTATTTTTCAAAATTAAAAATCATTTTCAATTTTTCTAGGAATCTTAAGGAAATGTTTTTATTCTTTCGAAGCCTTTTACAATTCTTAAAAGGATTCTAAATTTTTTGTTTGAAATCTGCAAAAATCTACATTTTGTTTTCAATTCGGCGATGGGTTTCAAATTTAACTTGAATCTTTTTAAAACTTCTAAATATCTCTTAAAATTACTATAATTTCTTCTACAAACTGTTTTTATATTGTTGTAGGAAAAATCCAATCATTTTTAAATAAATTTAAATTTGTAAAAATTTAAAACCATTTCTAGATTTCTCAGGATTTTGTAATAAAATTTCAAAGCTTTTCAAGAATGCTTCAACGATTTAAAATAAAAATAATTTAACTTCTAATTTAAGAACTTTTAAGTTTAAAAAAAAAATTATTTTCCATTTTTTAATGTGCCTAACTTGAAATTACTTAAAATTTTTGAACTCTATCATTTACAAAAGTATCTTCCATTTTATACGTGTAAATTATTGAGGATTTGAATATAAAATTTTTGATTGTGAAACTTTTAAACTTGAATTTTAAAAGTTTAAAATTCAAGAGTACCAGTTTGAATTCTTTAATTTGTTGTTTATTTTTTATTAATTTAAATAAAAAAATTGTTGGTGAATCGGGGAAAAAACCGGGAAATTACCGTATTAACGAAGATTAAAGAATAAAAAAACTCACCAGAGGATCGCGAGTTGCTATTATCTCAGACAGCGTTTTCGCCTTGCAACCAATAGATTTAAGCCAAGCCTGTGTATCAGACAAGAACGTATCTAATGGATCTCCTGTATCTGCGTTCATTTCAGTCTGAAAAATTAAAAAATTTAATTTTCAGTTATCACCATTAATTTTCAACTAAGAATAAAGCAATTTTCAAGAGAATGGTTAAATTTTCAACCAAAAGCATGAATCTTCAAAAAAAAAAAAAGAAAAGCGAAATTCTCAACGAAAAGTATAACAGTTGATATGTTCATAAAAAAATATTTTAATTTTCAATAAAAACAGTAGAATTAAAAAAACCAATAAGAATTTTTATAGAATTAGTTGAATCGTCAGTCAATAGATACTAATTTTCAAACTAGAAAAAGGAATTTTCAACATAAGAATAGAAGCTTCAACCAAAAAAAATTTTTCATTCAATACAGAAAAAAAATTCACGTGAAAAATGTTGAATTTTCAAGCCAAAAGACGATTTTTTTTTCAAACAGGTTCAATTTTCAATTCTACAATATGCATTTTCGACAAACAATTAAATTTTCAACACAAAAAGGACGAGGTTTCCAAAGAATACATGAATCTTCAACTAAAAAGATATAAAATTTTTAATGAAAAATAAAATAGTTAAATATTCATTTGGAAATATAAATTTTGAAGCCCATTTCCAAAAAAAAAGAATTTTTCTACAAAATAGTTAAATTTTCAACCAAAGAAGTGAATTTTTAATCGAAAATAGAAATGGAAATTTCAGGAAAAAATTAGTTCTCAACCAAATAAGATTAATATTCAAGGAAATAGTTTAATTTTCCACTAAACAGATTAATATTTAACAAAGAAGGTTAAATTAATATAAAAAAAGATAAATTTTGCACAAAGAATGGAATATTACATTTTTTTAATCATGGATCTTTAATTAAAAAAGATGAATTATGAAAAAAAAATACTGATAATCGAATCCTCAAACAGAAAGACGAATTTCCAACAAAATAGTTGAATTATTAACCCAAGAGATTAATTTTCTATCAAAAAAGAGACTCTTCAAGAATATACATAAATTTTCAATTGAAAAAGATAAATTTTCTACAACAAATAGAATAGTTAAATTTACAGTTAATAAAATAATTTGTTGACAAAAAAACAAAAAAAGAATTTTTAACAAAATACTTCAATTTTCAA